>NW_019174280.1:6956295-7441233 GCF_002260705.1 Seriola dumerili
CACACACACACACACACACACGCACGCTTAGTAGCTGGAGTCAGGTCATGTCCCACCCCACACAAACAGTGAGAGTGATGGCTGCACCAGAGCCCCACTAATAGCAGAGAAAAACAGACAGAATCAGTAAATGAGCCCCTCATTAACTTTTTCTGACCCCGTCTCCCCTGGGGAAAGCCAAACCAATCACACCGCCAAATCAGCTTCCTGTACTAGACACTGATCCAACATCAGCTTTCGCTCATCTGCTCTGCACGGTACAAGTGTGTGTGCGTGTGTGTGTGCGTGTGTGTGTGTGTGTGTGTGTGTGTGTGTGAGTGTGCCGAGGTGTGCTTGCGAGAGAGAGGCAGGAGACACAGAAGAAAAGTGAAAAGAAAACACTGCTGTGCATGTATCAGTGTCTGCATATGTGTTTTACATTCCATGACAATGGGTGGCTTTGAGACAGTCAGCCATCTTAAGGGCCCTTTTCTTGATCACGTAAGACTTTGGGCAGGAGTAACTCCTTCGTCTTTGTTTTTTCCCTCCGGGCTCTAAGCTTTGGGACCACTGTACCAACTTGACTCCGCTTGCGGTAGCTGCTGATGATAAAGTAGATGCAGATGCGTTGCAAGCAAACACAAGACTGTGGAAATGCCTCTTCAGTGCTAGCCTGTGTTGAATTAGATGAATCCCAACCTCAGCTCTTTATATGAGTCACAAGCAAGGCTGACAGGGCCATGCTACAGTGACTGATAGATTCATTTGGCATTATTAAGTCACGCCATTTAAAGGGGCAATTTGTCAATGAGTGACGTACAGTTTGTGTGTGTGTGTGTATATGTGTGTGCAACCACAACAGATCACTTTACTGTACTTGTTATTACACCGATGACGTAGAGCTTTATTTAATGTGGATGCTGTGTTAAGACCGGAGGGGTCTTTACTGTTTACACATTGTCTCCATCACTTCGCCTGCCTCTCCCCTTTGTGTGTCTCTCTTTCTCTCTAATGCCACATCTCTCCCTCCCTCCGTCCCCCTCTCCCATATTTCCTTTTTTCCCCATTGGTGTGTTTTTTTTTTTTTTCCATGGCTGCCTCCCCTGTCTCCATATGGAAATGACAGAGTAGACGAGATGGATCTGTGTATTAAAGCCTAGCTGACATTAGAATTAGCATAATGTGTCATGGCCTTAGGGCAGTACCTGCCATCTGCATTAGCCTGTAGACACACACACTCAAAATTTCATACGCACACAGACAAAGCCCATAGAAGACCCTCATACACAGACACACACAGAAAGCTAATATAACTGTACAATTAATTTTCCTAAACATAACTCCACATCTATGCGCACAGGTTGTTAATAAACAAGCAGGCACTGTGAAGTAATATACTGGTTTGGAATGTTGAATAAAATGTTTTTCTCTGCATATTTCATTTGGTTTTGCTTTGTACAACATTAATGATTTATTTCTCTCTTGGCCCACAGATAAAGATGAGCCATCCAGCTACATCTGCACTACCTGTAAGCAGACCTTCACCAGCGCCTGGTTCCTGCTTCAGCACGCTCAGCACACTCATGGCATCCGTATCTACCTGGACAACCACCCGGTCAACTGCTCCCTCACTCCCCGCATGGCTCTGCCTCCGCCCCCGGGCGCTGACGCCCTCCCCCGTTCCCCTCTCCCCACTTTCCTCGGTGACACCAACAACCCATTCCACCTCCTCCGCATGGCCGCGCCCCTGCTCAGGGAACATCCCCCTCCTCCGGGGTACATGGAGACCCGGCTGCCTGCAACGCCACCCTTTGTCAGCCCTCCTCCTCCCCCAAGACCCCCTCTAGAGCGGCTAGGCCCAGAGGAGATGGGGCTGCTGTCCCAGCACCCCAGTGCCTTTGAGAGGGTGATGCGGATGACCCCCATGGAGCCTCCTTCCATGGACTTCTCCCGACGTCTGAGGGAACTGGCGGGCAACACGACTAATAATGGGGGGCCCACACCTCCTCTCTCACCCAACCGTGTGCCACCCATGCACCGCCTGCTGAGTCCCACGCTTTTCCAGCCTGGCGCCAAGCCCCCAGCGTTTCTCACCTATGCCCCACAGCCACCCACCTCTCAGGGGGGACACGGTTCTTCCAGCCCTCCTGACTCCCAGGGTCAGAACCAGGCCCCGGGGAAAGCCAAATCCTGTGAGTTCTGTGGCAAGATTTTCAAGTTCCAGAGCAATCTGATCGTCCACAGGCGCAGTCACACAGGAGAGAGGCCGTACAAGTGTCATCTATGCGACCACGCCTGTTCCCAGGCGAGCAAGCTTAAAAGGCACATGAAGACACATATGCACAAGTCTGGGTCCATGAGTGGCTCCCCAGAGCGGGGAAACAGAGGAGAGGGGGGAGAGGGTGAAGAAAAGAGTAGAGAGGGAGATTCAAGAGGGATGGGGATGGACAATGAGGAGGAGGAAGAGGAAGAGGAGGAAGAAGAAGAGGAGGAAGAGGAAGAGGAGGAAGAACTGAGAAATGGAAGTCGGCCAGATTCCAACTTAAGTGATGACTCACAGGAGTTCGGCCAGAATAGGGAGAACGGCCCAAGGCAGTCTCCCGAGGAGAAGCCCCTGAGCAGGGATCGAGTAAATGACAGTGGAGGGGTGGGCATCATGCACCCATACAACCATGTGGACAATCACCTTAGACTTAACCCTAACAAGAGAAGCCTGGAGAGACAACCTAATGGAGATGGTGGAGAGAGGGGTGAAGAAGAAAGAGAGAGAGAGAATGAGAGGGAGCAGGACAGAGAGCGAGATGAGCATGAGGACCAGAGGCCTGTGATGAATGGCAGAATTAGTGTATCTGAAGCAGACTCCTTCCCTGGGCTGTTCCAGCGTCGGCCCACCCCCATCACCAGCCCGAGCCCCTCCAACAACAAGAGAATCAAGATTGAGAAGGAACAGCTGGAGCTTCCCCCAGCCATACCCCTCATCTCCCCGGAGAATGTCTACTCTCAGCTCCTGGCTGGCTACGCTGCTTCACGCCACTTCATCAGAGAACCCTTCCTGGGATTCACCGATTCCCGTCAGTCGCCGTTCGCCACCTCCTCCGAGCACTCCTCTTCAGAGACAGGCAGCCTCCGCTTCTCCACCCCGCCCGGCGAGCTGATGGAAGGGGGGAGCGCCTCGGGCCGCAGCGGCAGCAGCACCCCTCACCTCCTGCGGGGACCAGGACCAGGGAGGCCCCCGAGCTCCAAGGAGAGGAGGAATGACACCTGCGAGTACTGCGGCAAGGTGTTCAAGAACTGCAGCAACCTGACGGTGCACCGACGCAGCCACACGGGGGAACGGCCCTACAAGTGTGACCTGTGCAGCTACGCCTGCGCCCAGAGCTCCAAGCTGACACGCCACATGAAGACCCACGGGCAATTTGGGAAAGAGGTGTACCGCTGCGACATCTGCCACATGCCCTTCAGTGTCTACAGCACACTGGAGAAACACATGAAGAAGTGGCATGGCGAACATTTGATGGCCAGTGAGGTCAAACTGGAGCAGGCGGACAGAGGTTAAGCCACCAACCATTACATATACAGTCTACAGTGTACACACTCACACATACACACACACACACACACACACACACACACACACACACACACGCACGCACACACAAACACACACATACGCACACAAATTCCCTATAACCACTTCTTCAGCTATGGGGCTTGGCTGGATAATCTCTCTCTTAAAAAAATTTGAGACTGATTGATGTTCATTTTTTTTTCTTGTCACAGAAACTGCCACCTGAGAATATAAACAAAGGGAAACTTTAATGAGAACTTGTCTGGAATGCCCAACTTGGTGTTTCTTGGCATACTGTCTGAGGATTTTATCAGTTAGGAATCCATGGAGCCTTTCTACTGTGCAATAATTTCTGTATTTATTGGATTTTTGTAATGATATTTGGCATGTGCAGGTACATCTTTGTGGGATTTCATATGGAGTTAGTTTTGAAATGTGCTAAAAAAAAAAAAAAAAATTTTTTTTTTCTAAAAGGCGATAACTGGAAAGAAGTCACCCTTAATACAAAAATTCTTTTTTTTTTCCTTTAAGGAAGCTTATTATGATGTGAGAGTAAAATTGTGTGAAGCAGTTAGCTTTTAAAAGTAAAAATAATTGTTTTCTATATTAACTGCAGCAGCGGACTACAATCCATTCCCTCATACAGGCCTAAAGCACTGAATGTCAGCCTGACAATAAAACATCATGCTGGATTTAAAAAATCCAGCACTGACCTGATAAGTTACTTTTAATTTATTCAGGGAATCTGTCCTTTTTTAGAAAAAAAAAAATATATTGGCATGTGAATAATATCAAAATGTAGTCACTGTATTGCCGTCCTTGCTTCAGTTAGGACATAAATAACGGTTGCACTTAATGGAGGTACCCTTAACTGATGCTCAGAACATTCCCAATGTAGAATTAAAGCAACATATTTAATATGTTGAACAAGTTAAGACTACTTGTGATTAATGTGAGAAGGAGAACAGTCCTGTTTATGGTTTGTAAATATATTCTTTTTTTTAATATGTTAAAGTAGCCCCCGACTGTACGTGAACGATGGCCTAAAATTAAACAATCAGAAGACCAGCTGCTTGCATCATCCACAGTATATGCTAAGTGTAACTACCATCCATTATTGCTTTATCAGACCTACCTGATCACCCCACCCTCACTCCCCCACCTCATGTGTGCTTACTCAAAGGCGGTTTGTTAAGCGAAAGCTACTTCAACAGTTGTAACACTTCTTTCTGAATCTCTCTCTATCTCCCTCTCGTGTCTGGTGTGGCATCTCTCTCTCTCTCTCTCTCTCTCGTTCTCTCCCGCTCTCTCTGACCCAGGTTGACTTCCCCTGTCCCCTTAGGACCCACAAAACGGTTTCAAATGAAATTCATATCAATATGTGTTAGCGTGCGTGCATGTGTGTGTGTTCTTCTCTCTGCAGCGTGCTCTAAGCTTCTCTCCGACGGCGTCTTTTCACAGTTGACTAGCTCAGATTCATGCATTAGGGCGGCTTTTAAAAGGAAGCCTGTTCATTCGCCTCACAAAGTGATATGGGTTTAACTCCCAGTAACAGATTTTGAGACAGTGTGCATGTTCGTGACTTTTGGGGATTACGGTTTTTATTTTCTGCATCATTCATCCTGAAATGAATCTGGTGCACCAAAAAAAAAAAAAAAAAAAAAAAAAAAAGAGGCTATATGAGTTATGATAATTTTGAGCACAGCTGCACTAGGGGATGGCCGGGCGACCTTGAGTAGGGGCTATTCTTATGGTAAAAATGAAAGATTGGAAATGAGAAATGAAGAAGTGTGAGAAAGAAATAGAGGGAGAGAGAGCAAGACCTTGACCTGGGAGAAGAGTCATTCAAATGAAATTGGAAGCATATGAAAAGTGTGTTTTTCTTTTTTTTTTTGTACCCAAATGCACATCTAGTGGCCACATCTTATAATGGACCATCAGAGTGAGACAGAGCGAGCGTGAGAGGGAGGGAGACAGCAAAGCCACATGAAAGGAGATTGAGACTACATCTTTCATTTTACTACTGCCATTCTCAGTCATCAAAAATCATCGTCACTTGAAAGTTTGACCTGCCCTTTAGGCCTATTATCAGGTTCTGTGTGTGCCATTTTGTTCCGACACAAAAAGGACTACAGTGGACCTTCAATGCAAATTCATCTTCTTGTGATTTTTTTTTTTGGAAAGGACGCGATGTTAAGGCCACAGCAGCTCTCCATAAGCTATTCAGTTACCACGTAGTTCAATATATTTTTAGTGAATTAACACAAAGAGAGGGAGGTCGGCTGAAGAGTTACATTCAGCTTGCTTACACATGTTGATGCATGAGTGCGAAAATGAAAAAAAAAAAAAAAAAAAATCTAAATCCTGTTGTAAATGCACAGTGTGTTCATCCCAGGAGAATCCAGTTCAGACTTAGGCCAAAACGAGCCATACGACTATGAAATATATCACATTGAAACAATGAACAGTGGAACCCTGACAGAGATCCAAATCACACATGGACATTCAGTCTTACAATATGTTTACAGTGTTGAAGTATGCCATTAATGAAATACTCTGTGTAAGTGTTTAAAATGATAATAAAGTATTGTTTTCTCCAATGTTCTTTCAAATGTTTTTGAATGCCATAGCAGTTTTGTATGATTATCCTGGTGGAGGGATTTTATCTTCATGGATATGTTTCTGTATTTGTTCACTGTATGGGAAGATGATTTTTTTTTTTTTTTTAATGTAATATTGCAGAATCATGCCAGATTATTATTATTTTTTTCTAACAAGAGTGGTGCCATTAATGACTTTTGATCTCTTCCGTTTATTTTATTTTTTTTAATTTTTCTTTTCTCCTGTTGTTGGTTTGGTGAAGCTATCCCTCAAGGATGTAAAACAAAAATGATTTTAAAAAAAATGAGAAGAGCTTAAAGCAGAACCTTCAGCGGGGGGAATACAATGGTTTTGTGAGGGAATGCTTTCCCAAATTCATTCTATGAGACATCCATGGACATTGTGTTTTATTCTTTTTGTTTTTGTTTTTTTGTTTTTTTTTGCTGTTTTTCCCCCATGGTGGGCTGAAGGTCTTGTGATGGCACTTACAGCTGTAATTTTAAATACATTTTCATATTTCACTTTTCACAACTTTCACTTACACTCTTTGTACAAAATAGTTTCCTTGTTCTTTTTGAGGGGAGTGCATCATTGTGAAAAAAAGTGATTTCAGAACAGTACACATCTGCTGTTTTGAACATATATGTATTTTTGTAATGTGTTGAAAAATCAATACAAGAAAGCCAACACTTCAATAAATGTTGCAATTGCTCTATGACTGAAACAACTTTTCACTCTGATTATTTCATCTTCTTCGCCATCACAAATAATATTGCAACAGCTACTGGGACCACTGCTGGTTTCAGTGTGCAGTTATACTGTAACTAATATAACTTAAAACAAAGCCCTACACTAGCCCACTTCTTGTAATGTACCACATCTGTATAGACAGAAAAATGATCTGTGATAGATTAAATAAAGATAACAATATTATTTCAGCCGGCGTGCACTGAAAAACTGGGAGGGAAAGGCTACATCGCTACATCCCACACAAGTGGATCATGCATTTCTACGCCATCACCAGTAACACATTCAAACCATCATAGACCGCTGCAAATAATTTAGTGTGACCCCCTAATCTGATGTTGGCTTTAGGGCATGGAACCGCCATTTTAATATCCACTGCCAACCAACGGTGGCCTCGTACAAAGCATATACAGTATAAAACATACAGAAATCAACAAAAAATAATATATATCCCCTGTTGCTTACTTTGTATATTGGAGTATTAGAGATGTATTTAAAGAAGTAGAGATTATAAAAAGACATACCTCTTTAACCTCCATATATGAAACCTTAAACACTGATGCTGTCTGTGTGCTAAGATGTAGTGGCATTCTGAGATACAGTAGGTGCATCATGAAGACACTGAGCATGTTTACGCTTGACAAAAATTCACAACGAATTTTTCTGATGCTGTCCAGACACTTACGCTGGAGATAAATCCCCTCTATGTAACTTGTAAGCTTCAATGAGCAGCTGCAAACTCACAAAATGTTCACAGAACGAAGGGCTATGCCAGATAACGTGAGTCCAGTGTAATAAAACATATAATTGAAGCTGTCTCCCCTCAGCCTTTTAGTCATTAGAGGGAACACAAACAGCAGTGGATGTTTGATCGCTGTAATGTGATGTATAAATGTTGTTGTTTTTATGGTTGAAATTTAAGAAATGGACTGCTTTATTGTCACAGAGGAATCTTTTGCTAGCTTGCAGTTATTTGGCATTATATTGGGTTTTATTTCTGAAGGTAGTGGTTGACAGTCTCATGCTTCATAAATGAGTCCTGGCATGAGTATGGGGACCCATCAGGTATTTCTTGAAATCAAGCCAATGGCAGTCAAGCCTGTCTTTGCTTGAGCCTCCAGTGCTGTTGGATAGGATAGCAGAAAAAAATAGTGCATGTTTGTGTGTATTTGTGTTTGTGTGTGTGTGTGCGCGCGCACGCTCAACGAGAGAGCATGAGAAGAGAAAGTAGAGACACAACAATAGAGAGGAGATAGAGGAGTGAAGAAAAGAAAGGAGGCTTGTGTAGGGCGGGTTTGTGTGAGAAAGTCAAATCAGGAGGAATTCTAGAGGTTTGCCAACTCTTGCCACACACAACTCATGAAGTGTCACGGTGTCTCAAAATTATGCGTGATTCACCATAGAAATATAATTATTACATCAAAAATATTCAGAAAATAATCAAACAAGCAGATACAAATTGCTTACACAGATTATGTTGGGAGGATTTGGTGTTTTGTAGGAGGGATCTGATTGTGACTTTCCCAACAGTGTGTGCGTGTATGTGTGTGTGTGTGTTTGTGCCTGAAGGCTGACATCTGGGTGCCATGTTGGTGATTCTGGTCTTCTGGTCAGCAGAAATGTGCATGTTGAGAAGATGTCCCATTCCCACAGCACTTATCCTGGCAGTGCTCTAACTATTGACATAACATTTGGACTAGCACGACTCTCTGTAGATGCTTAGTGGCTACAGATGTTTTTAATGATTCAAAAAAGGTAAAACATTGATTAAAGCTCATAATGTCAAACGATCCTCTCTGCTGTTTATTTCTCACTTTTCACAGATCTACTTAAAACACATGCATGCATGGCACTACTCATATTTTTCTTATCAAAGTGACATGCTGGAGAACAAAGATGTGTATTTGTCTTGCAGAATTGTAAATCATATTACAACCTCTAACATCTTATTACACGGCTTATTTTTGGCAGAACCTTATGCCCACATTTAACTGTTTATTATCCAGGGCTACTCTCTGTATAATCAAAGGCCACACAAATGTGTGCTCACAGACCCATTCCGGCCACTTCTCTGCCACCATGTGACGTGAGGTTGAAATGGGCTCTTTTAAGCTTGTTTAGGAGAAGGCTTCCTCTTGTGTGCCCAGCTCCGTGGGAGAAAAGTGGCCTCGAGCGCCAGTGGTGAGGAGGTGCCGTATCCTCTTCACCAGAAAGCACTGGGCAGAGGCCCTTTAGTCACAGACAGGGAGTCGCAGAGCTGGAGATGGGAAATCATGATTTGGAGTAAAACCACCTCCTTGGAGAACAGGGTGTCAGCAGGGATTGCGGTTCGAGCCCTGGGCCACACAGAACCACAAGGCCACCACGGAGACCCTACTTTCCACTGGATCACAGGGCTCAGGCCCCACTGGCCTCTCTGTGGATATCCAGTTACTAATCTACTGGCCCTGACCAGTACCCAGTTAAATGACGCTGCCCGCCCAACGAGCAGAATGGGTTTCTCCCCGCGACACAGCAACCAGAGTAAATCCAGCCCAGCTGTCCTGCTCTTGGAAACAGGGGGGAAGAAAGGGGTGGAAAGAGACAGGGAGGTAGGAGAAGGGTGGATGGAGGGAGAGCAGGAAGAGCAATTTAGAAAGGTGGTCAGGAGACAGAGAGCAGTGTGGTCGAGCGCGGTCACTCAACAACTGTGACTCTGGAAGATTTCCGTCCTCTGACCCAGAGCAACAAAGGCTTTGTGGTCATGTCGAGCGTGTAACTAAAGGACAGGAAATACAGACTTTTTCAGAGGGAGGAAAAACACTGAAGCCACTCAGTGGAAGGTTTTGGTCGTTTATGGCGCAACCACGTTGTCAAGAATCAAAACGGCACTCATCTGAGAAAAGAAATGACAACTTTGGGTTGCCTCCTGTATAATCAGACAATTCCTTAACTTTAGGAATCTATTGTTTGACAATTTGACATTACAGTTTCCTTTTTTTTTTAACGCTTCTTCATCGCAAACAATTATATTGCAGAGTGGACAGACATGGCTGTGATGTCATCCACTTGAACACTGATTTCCCTTCAACTGATCCTGCTGTTATCACTAAAAACAACTCAACACTGGCCGTCACCTCGCCATGGAGAGACAGTGAAGCAAGACATTTGTTTATCTGTGCGCTCCTGCCACACCCTCACCGTCTGCATATTTAAGTCTTCTCTTTCAGTCTCTTCATCACTTCTCTATATCTATTTTCTTTTTTCTTCCCTGTTTCCTCTCCCTCACCTGCCCCCTCTACTAGATAGATTCTTCTCAGATAAACTTTCTCTTGGTCCCCCTCCCTCTCCCCTTCTCCTCCCCTCCCTCTGTTTCAGAGACAAACTCTTTTCTCTCTCTCCTTCCCTCTGTCCCACTGTCAAGTGTAATTCCATTGGTGTCAGACCTCCCAGGTGGGATCAGACACAGGTAGATAGCTACCGCGGTGGGGAAGCGTCTCTGCTGTCGGCTTCCTGACGCCCCAACCTGCTACTCCCCCACCACCACACACACACACACACACACACACACCTTGCCTCAGGGGGGTCAGTGTCATTGTTGACATTGGACACATGCTTGTCGTGGTGCAATATTAAATCTTCTCATTTGATTTGGACTGTAATTATGTCGTAAAAACAAACTGGCTGTGAAGCCGTGGCCCGCCAGTGTGATCTACTTTCATCAAGTGCAGACTGGCTTAATTATAGAGTGCGCCATACACCCATCTTTCACTGGGCAGCTTTTCCTGCTGCTTCTTTAAGCCATCACATTCTTTTATTGTGCGTTAATCACAAGGCAATTGGGCCGTTTGCAATGGCTGGGGGTAGATTTTAACACTGGTCTGTACACATCCTGCATATTCTGGGAAAAAAAAAGTCAAGAGTTAAGCAGTTGTACATGGTAATGGAATCTGATGCCTCCTCTATTTCTGTGGCGCTCTTAATGATATGGTTTTCATACCACAAAGGTATTCAAATGCAAAAAAAAAAAAAAAAAATCTCTGCTGAGAATAAAGGATTTACTGTTCTTTGTGCACTTCAAATTGACTGTGTGAGGTTAGACAGATAAATAGGTACATTTGACAATAAATGACCAAATCTCATCAAAAGAACTCGCACTGATGTGAACAACTGTAAATAAAACTTAGATCTTTTGCCCATGGGATTTTATTTCTGTTTCATTATCTTAAGAGGGAGCCGTAAAACACATGAAGGACTAACACTCAAGTATGAAGCTCTATGAATTTTATGAGCAAATTATTTCCTCATATAGCCCTGGCTTTTTATCTGGATTTTACAGCCAGACATCTGAAATACATGTTTGTTTAGGCCTACATTTGCCACATTTGCCACATGGCTAAGTCAAACCAGATTCCACCTTCACATCAACTCGCACAGGAGGATGCCAGATGCCAAATCGCAACATATGGCAACATGTATATTCATTTTTTTTTTTTTTCATGCAATATGTTTTGGAGCACTGCTTCAAATCAGTCAAACAATTAAACGGTTTGCAGTGCGTAGCTATCACATGTTATATCTCAAACTGATCTTTCAGAACTGTGTATGATTAAAGTGAAAACAGCTACCATTAAGAAAAAGCAGTTGATCGTTAAAAGAATAATAATATATATAAAAAAAACAAAAAAAAAAAACAACCTTCATTCAGAAAAGTGCCAAAGATTAAATTATAATCTTGATGCCGATGCTCAGTGGCTACCAGGAAGGGAGCACGGCGGAGATGAGTGTGTGAGGCAGGGATAAAGGATGGAGCTGTCTGGGGACTGACCCCTTTATGTCTTAATAGTTGAGCTGAAAAAGAGGGGAGACTATGAAAGCTGAAGGGTCACCGGGGGAGAACTCCCTCGTTTTTGTCCCTCTCCACTGGTCTTTTATGATGGGTTCATCTGTGTTGTGACAGGTGTGTGAAGTGGGCACCTTACTAGAGGTAATTGCCATTTCTCTCCTGTGGGTCATTGTTTGTCCCTATGCCTGAAAAGACCATTAGACAAAAAAAAAAAGAAAAAAAAGGTGGGTGGATGGGTGGGGATGGGGGGGGATTTAAGTTTGTTACAGAAGCAGAGTCAGAGATGAAAATGTTGTATTTCTCTTGTTCTCTCAGGCATGAATTGAATAAAAAATTATAATTATGAAATATTCAAAATATTTCTAAAATATTCTGAAAAGCTGAGTGGATCCATTAACAGTGTGGGGCTTTGTACATAAATTCAGACAGTAAACACACCCTGCTGATGCTGCTGTGGCTTCACTGCAGAAACCATTATGGTGCCACTGAGGAGAGTCATAAAGGTGATTAACAGCTGCTTCTAATTAAAGATCAATGGAGAGTCTTTCTGAGGTGATTTGTTATATGAATTAGGATGCCCACTGTCCATTAATGACATCAGGCAATGTCACTGTAACAGATTGGCTATTGATTCACCCTTGTTCGAGCCACAGCTCAAACCAAACTATAGATCACGACCTGCCCGAGCCGGTGGGATTTGTTTATGAACGCCTCTTTATTCACAGCGTGGTAAAAAGTCAGACTCTCTTTAACAGCTCCCACGCCTCGACTCCCCAGATGTTCTTCGTTTTTTTTTTTTTCAAGAATGTACGGCTTTTATTTAATGTATAAATTGCATTAGCGGATGAATAAGTGGCACACATTTTTCTGATGCTGGAGTTGAGGTAGTTGCTCCCACATCCTGATTCAGTAATAGACGTTATAGATCAGCAATGCATCACAGCGGGTAAGAGCGGTGGAAGAACCAAGTTGTTGAGTTGATTTCATATGACCATTATTCTAAATACCTACTGTGGGTAATTTTATGCACTTTAAATTTTAAGATGTACAATTGAACTATACATCAATAGATTTGGATTTGTCATAAAAGCACAGGTATAACTACTGACATTCTTTTTTTTTTTTTTTGCCATTGTATGCTAGTGCACAATACCAGAGCCCTGGAGCTGGCACTCCTAAATGGATTGCAGCCATTAATGTTATTATTAGACGATACACCTGTGTTTGACTTAATGTATCTGCTACGTTCAGGTTTTTAAATCACAGTAAATATATACTTTGACAAACACCAATAGAGACCTCTTTATATGAATCACCAGCAAGTCAAGCCCACCAACAACTTTGAGAAATGTCAGTGAAAATGATCAAGTACAGTTAGGAGCTACTGGCACCTATAAGAAACAGGCAAGAGCAAGGATGGAGGACAAGTGCTCTGAGGGGCTTCAAGGTCAGGTCAGCGGGGAAAATCTCAATCTGCTGAGTGCTTATGTAGTGATGGTCCATCCCCTGCTCAAAGCTGCTGGATACACAACCCAACCTCTACCTGGGCCCGATGGTGGAAGTTCACTGTCAAAGTCAGCAGGTGGTGGCTCGAAGCCTTGCTCTCCCGTCCCACGCTTGTAGTTCCCATGCTCATAGCTGTTTTCCACATGTGACAATTCACCTGCCTGGAGCTCTAGAGGAAGAGGGACAGGTGGGGCAAGTTTACTGGAAGCAAACCATCAAGTACAAGGTCTTGTGGGTGTTTCCTAACTGATTCAAAAGGCGAGAACTTTAACGGCAAGATTTAGTACAGGGTGACCATTGCACTACCCAGAGCAGTTCACTCGTTAAGACGCCCCGAGAGCTCAAGTGAATCCGGGTTTTAGCACCAGTTGTGTCGTTGCAGGTTGAATAGGACTTGGCCGTGCTGAGTCTGCAGAGCAGCTGAATGTGCAGGCGCAGCTGAAGAGTTAGAGCTGTAAGAAGCTGTCCTTTCTGAACAACTAGGCTCTTTGCGGGGAGCAGTTTGAGAGTGAGCTGGATCTGAGACAGTTTTAGAGGCAGCCCCAGAACCAGAAACTACAAATCCACCAGAGGAAGTCACTTCCCACCTGGAGCCAGCAGAAGCAGCGTTTGCACCACAACTGCTGCTATAGGAGGAGCTAGGATCAAAACATTTAGGTGGCAAGAGATAAATGAACATAAGTTCATGAACAACTTCGAAATTTGGAAAACTGGGTTTTGGTGTTCTTTGTTCACAGGGTAGCTGGAACTTGTTCCAGTCAACATAACAATGAGCAAAGCTCTGCTTAAAAAGAGACAAAGCATAACTACAGCTACTTTGCACCATTACACTACACAGTTTTGTCACCTGCAGTACAGAATTGAACTTTCAGCCAAGCTAAATACTCCTAATTTTGTGTTTTTGTTTCTCTAGATTATTCTGGTGATTTGTTTTTCTGCTCCATGTACCAGTTTGATTTAACATGCCGAACTAAGACCCAAACACAACAAACTTTTTCATTCTTCTGAATGGTTAAAAATGATTCACCTTTGTTAAACACTGTTATCTACCCATACTGTAATTCCACTGGGGCAGATTATTTTAATTTAATCAAACTGTTCAGCAGTTTTAGTTTGTTAAAAAGAAAAGAAGCACGGCAACATTTTAACAGGTTCAAACACAAAGAGGAGATGTCATGTTATGGCACAGGCAAAAGTGCAAGAGGCCCTCATGAAGAGTAGACATTCAATACCAGAAACATTTGAACCACAAACAAATCTGATGAAATCATGTCAAATGTAAATCTAAAACTACAGAACAGCAGTTTCTTGTCACATATTCATAGAAGAAAAAACACTGTCCCAACCCGTAACCTGAAGCACATACCCTGAAAAAAACTGACAACCTGCACGGCTATATGAGAAATCTAAACGTCTGTGATGGTGGCACATCCCTTCATTAACATCTTACTCCTCTATACTCAGCTTGAGACTGTGCCAAATGTGCCGTGGTTCTGCATTGTGACAATTTCCGGCACTTCAGATGTGTATTTCCTGGCTTTCTAATCAGAATGCTATTTTGTATCTCAAAAGGGGCTCCATTCAGCCCAACATTAACAGCCCTCGTCTGTGATAATGTGGATGCTTCGGGCCATAGGCCACCAGCTGCATCCACTTGTCAGTCTTTGGTACAGATGCCCTGTCTGTCTGCTGTGGCGAATGAAACTCATGGACTAAATTGGCACTTATTGTGCAGAATGATTTTATGTACGCATTTTAATGTGCCTCATCCAATTCCTTAACATGGTTTAATTTTATATGCTGACAGCCACCTCAAGTTTTAAAGTGATTTAAATGGAAAGCTCCTGTCCCTCTTCTAATTTCTGTCTTTGAGTGGCCAGTGAGACCAAATGGAGAGGCTATAGATCTGTGTATACTCTGAAGCAATTTATCCAAATCTTCTGGATTTTCTGTGCATCATATTAGTTTCTCATACAGATCAAATGAAGAGAACTCAATTATGATGGATCAATAATTCAGCATTCTCAATTATGCTTTAATTGTAAGAAGCAATATCATCCAATCTTATTGTGTGGATAGGTGTTTGTTGTTCTGCCGAGCTTTAGCTGATTGTTTATATGAGATTAGAGCTGTGTATCAAGGAAAAGATCAGGCAATGTCACAGAGGCTTGGATAGCCAGCAAGTGACACATGTGTAGACACACTCCCACACACACACACACACACACACACGCAAACACACACAAACACACACTCGGATACACTCCCAAATACACACACACACACACACACACACACTCTCTTAATGACACAAACACATAACATAAAGCCAAATGCTGCCACTAAAATTTGCATGGTGCTCAGTAATGCATTAGTGAACATCACTTGGCAATCTGTTCATACGGGCTTAATTGGATTTTAATACCGCCTCTGATCTTGTTTTCTAATTAACGGCGGTGGCTGGCAACCAAGCAGAACCATGCACCCAGCAACACCTTTGATCCCGGCCATATGGAGTTCCTCCAAGCACGCCGGGGATGTAAAAATCCCTCACCTAGATGTGGCGAACAACAGGCCCCCGAATCAAAATGGATGGGGTGAGGAGAAAGAAGGAGGGTGGAGAATGGAGGAGTGTGGCAAGGGGTGTTGAAGAAGGAGGAGGAGGAGGAGAAGGAGGAGGAGGAGGAGGGGGCGGCGGCGGCACAAGGTGGCGGGTGGGGGTGGGCAGTGGCATGTGTCATCCACACATCCCGGCGGCATTGTTATTGATTAATTTCTCTCACGATCAGTTGTGATCACAGATACATAAAACATGAGAGGGGGGACTGAATGCCTGTACACCGCATCATCCTTGCTGCCATTCGACACCCCTTCCTTGCTACGGGGAAATGTCAATAGCTCTTCTAATCTGTTTACTTCTCCCCTTGTGGCCACTGCTTTATGCTTTTGATGAAGGGCTGCCAAAAAATGCGTCCTTTTCTACCCTTGCTTTTCCTGTTTTGGCAGAGACAATGCGGGTATTAAACTTTACATCTGCGTAGTCACCCTGGTTCTGGTGCTGTTATTATTATATTCTCATACTGGATACCACTTAAGACCTAGTGCAATTTTTTTTAAACCTCTGATTATTTAGTATTAAGGCAGTTTCGGGGCTCATTTCTGCATGCACGGCTTGACATGGCATCAGCATAATGACCAAAGCCATCCTGCAACCTCAGCACCACGGATTTTATGTGAGGCAACATATCATAAGAGGAAGTGTCTAATTAATTAAACTTGATGGTGTAATCAATGCTGGGGAAAATTCTTCCTGGAAAAAAAAACATAATATCATATCAAACTAAATATCTTTTAAGTGTTAACCAAACACGCCTCTGTAGCTTACATGCATCAATCAATCAGACAGGGGTGTACAAAATGAAAAGTGTCGGTCTTTGCAACCATTTTATTAATACTTCAGTATTTCATCAAAGGACTAGTTCAACATTACATTCATTCACTTCTCTGCCAAGAGTTAGATGCAAAGATCGATACAGATATGAGGCTACTGCCAAGCAGCCAGTTAGCTTAGCTTAGCACAAAGACTGAAAACTCTGGCTGACCAGCATCTCTAAAGCTTATTGATTAAGAAGCTGTATGTCGTTCGTTTAATCCATGCAAAAAAACAAAAGTGTAAAAACAACAGGCAGTGTGTTCACCATGCATGGTGATTTTAGTTACTCCTTCTTTTTTAATTGCATCACTTCTTTGTTTTTATGATACGCATGAGGTCGTGGAAATCCTTGAGCGCCATACGTGACGTAGATACTGTACTGCAGACCAGCCAGTGTGTTCAGCGAAGGTTATGTCATGTGAAGTCAGACAGCTGGACTTAGTGTGTATAGTCTTGACAAGTCTTCTTAGAAGCCTTAACAGTTGTACTGAGTGGTGGTGGTGGTGGTGGTGGTGGTGGTGGGGGGGGGGGGGGGGGGGGGGGGTAGTGCGAGGTCACCAGTGTAATATCCTCTATGGATGGATACGAACTTTGAAAGTGAGCATAATGATAATTCACAAAACAATATGTCAGTCATCCATGCATGGTGATTTTGGTTATTTCTGCAAGCTGCCATTTTACTGCTGTCTGACAGAAAACTGCTCATTAACTATGCATATTAATTAAAAAACCTGAGCAAATGGGACGAATTTCGTATCTGCAACAGTTTGATTGACAACCAGGGGGATGGTGTTTTTCAAAGGGTGTCAGATTTCCACACTACTGACAGTTACATTGTTTTGTGTACGTTTACATTAACACGCCCCGTATGAAACGATATGATTACAGCGGAGAGAGTGATTCTTACATTAGTGTGTCTTCAACTGATGATCATTGCTGCAGCAGATCCGATTAAAGAGCGCTGAGGTCCACACTCGCGCTCTCGTGCTGCTGTTCGGCAAATCTCTGTCTTTAATTCATACTTGCGCAGAGAGGCACTGTGACATCAGATGGCCTTCTACAACAATGGCAAAGAAGAAGGCCTGAAAATCCCTGCCAGTGATTGCACCAAAAATAATGATGCCTTTTACATGCCAGTTGTTTGTCCTTCACAGGGCAATTATTTGAACAATGTGCATGTACTCTTTTGAAGAGGATTGTGACATATTGTGCCCTGGCTAATGACTAGAAATGCATTAAGACCAAAGTGGGGCTTCTAATAAAGATGGTTGACAAGGCCCGAAGGCCTTCTCTTTCTTTTATATGGAACTCTTTCTTTTTGTGAAAAGAGAAATCCTTGCCCTCCTTAAATTATCAAATTGTCCTTCGACCTTAGCATGTCACAAAGTTTCTCATCTTTCTATCAAAGACACTTTCAAGCACACTGAGCGACGTTTTTGCTTAAGTGGCATATTTGATTTTGGAGTCCTTTCTATTTAAATCTTAATGGATGACAGGAATGGAAAGTGGCCTCAGCTGATGTTTGAAACAATCACACACTAATGACAAACTCGAATTCTGTCATGCTAAAACTGTTGCCAGGTCTACATACTAAAAGTCCAAAGAAAAACTAATTACAAGGTTTACTGACAAGCGTTTGAACTGTCAGACTTCGGTTAAACACATTTTTGCATAAGATACAATAAGCTGTGTCTCAACACCTTTTGTAGCACTAATATAGCTTAAATTGATAGTACAACAATGTACAATGATCTTTTCATTCTGACTTCTTGTTTCCATGTAAGCAAGTCTATTCAGCTATAGATTAAAATCTTCCTTTGATATAAATAAAAGTTGTTTGTAGAGCTCATTACATAATAGTCCGTAAAAGTATAGCTCTCCCATGCTGGTTTACAGCATGTTACAGTATGTAAGTCCGTTCACATGTCAACTTTTCCAGTGGCACAAAAGCTGCTCCACCAGTTTGTCTGGCAAGAACACACACGGGCCTATTTTTCAAACTGTTATCACAGACAGAAGGTTACAGTATATAACGTCTCCTGCTATGATGTTATTTCAAGAACATCTACATAAGTTATTTTTAATTGCAAGAATCTGTGGAAGTGTTTAATAGAGTCGCACAGAAGAAGTGGAGCTACTGATCCATTTAAAAGCACAGCATTGAAACTACAAAAATATGGGCCATGTCGCTTGGATGGTGCAAAGAAAGTGTGTGCGTTTCATGAATATGTTAAAATATGTATATTTTGCTTAAATAACAAGTCGGGCTGTGATGACAAATAGCATTACCCCAAGGAATTGTCTCGGTTAAGTGATGACTGCAACTTATTTTTCTTATGATTAGAATCACACAATATTTGACTGAAGTTTGGAGAGAGATGGAGTGAGGTCTGGATACAGCAGAGTTGTCATATCAGGGGATCAAGGTTTTAGCTATAAAATGCCTAAGGCTGCACTTTGCAACAAATGGAATAAAAGCTGCACCTTAGAGCCGACTTGGCCCCTGAACAGCAACGCTCAGTTTGTAAATCAAGATTATAATTTGACCATAACATGATAATTGTGGGATATTGAGATGAAAAAAAGAGCAGATTTAAATTGATCCCGGGCTTAATCACAGAGAGTAAAAGAAAGATGAAAACACCCACAAGGGATCATCTTTAAATTTCTGCTGAAGGTAAATGTAGTGTGCATGTTCTCTGCACACAGTACATATGCATACAACAAATATGTGTTTGCCTGGGAGTCTAAGTTGAGGTCTAATTATGGGTTCCAAAGAATAGACAAAAAAAAAAATTCCTTCTCTCCTCTTCTCACACACGTCCACATACACATGTATGCACTGTGCACACTGCAACGTCCACAGCGGTGTACACGCCCAGTGTACTTAGCCCAGGGTGATTCTGGCACAGATACAGAAACCAAAAGACAAGTCATATCAGCAATGCAAACCATCCCTCGGGTCAAAAGTGATCAACATCAGTGGAGTGCTACAGCGAGTTTTAGACTCGGGAGCCGTTACGTTGAAGCGCCAGTATGAGCCACCTTGCTCAATCAGCGTTGTGAAACTGGGGGTGATAAACATGCATTTGAATATAAATTTGATTTATAGTGTGTGGCTGTGTTTTATTGGCTGGGTGAGTCGAGAAAGAATTTCATGTTGTGTCCTCCCATGAGGAGATTCACACAGAAAAGAGAAAATATTTGAATGTGAAAATAAGTTTCAGTCACTTGTTGTATAGAGGTGATAATACTAAACGAGTGAGCACTCAAAAAAATAGAAGAGTGGTAGTCTTTTGTTTATGTCTCATGTTTATGCTAGAGGACGAGAATACAGGTTGTCTCCCATACCAGAGGAAGGGATTTCAAAAGACCATGGTCAAGTCAGAGCCCTTTTGTCAAATGGCAATTCACTCCTTTTCTGCCTGCCGTCAAAGAGGAGATTAAGTTGTCAAAATGTGGGTCCTGGTCCAGACTGGTCTTTTGAGTGGATATTCACTAGTCTGATCTCCGCCACTGCTAATAGACAGAGCTCAAAGGGGAGCAGGGAGAACAGAGGAGGGAGAGGGGTAAGAAGGCTTTAGGATCACTTTACCTGGATTCGGCAGTGTGGCGCTGGTGGATTAGTGCCCCGGGCCTCATGGCACGCTAGTCTGCAAACACCCCCATAACACTCTTCCACAGGTACGGACACACATGCACACACATGCTCATTTACAGCACAGTGGCCAGTATACACACACACACAAACAGTTAAGGTTCATTCTGCACATCCACATGCGGTTTGCCCTCACACCCAAAAGACACCAACACTTTGAAATGCCTTCTGGTGTACCTGCAAACATGCCAACACGTATCCATATGCTGAAGTGCAAAAAACATTCCCAGTGATCCCTGTACTTTCACAATATCTCAGGTCTTTGCTGCAGCAGTAACCCAGATAAAACAACTACTCTTAATTAATTCCACGGGCTTATAAAACTCCTGCACTGATTTCTGGCTTGTGTACAGTTGGGATGCCTCACGCAAACTTTCTTCGACATCCTAGAAGCTTTCAGAAGTCTGTTCCTGGTCTGATACCACTCTGTAAGGTCACTCACTCATCCAGAACTGCAAAACCATAACCCATAAAGGAGAAAATACAGGTTGTTCTTGGCAGGGAGGAGAGAAACCCACCACAGCTCCATCCCTCTCTGCCGCCTCTGCCTGCTCTCCCCCCAGTCACTACCTGATGACTTCTCCATCCGTTTTAATTGGTAATTATTTTGCGGGGTTTAATGCCTTTATTCAGACTGTCAGTGTGGAGTCAGGAGAGGAGGATTAGGTGCCCCAGGGGGACGAGACACTGGCACGGCCAGGACAGCTCATTTTTACACGGGCAGGGGAGGAGGACAGCTCATCTTTGATCCGGTTGGGGCTTCGCAGGCCAGAGGGGTGACAGCTGCACTTTCTTTAGCCCACATTTGAATTTGAATTCTATCTTAGGATGCAGCGCGCCGCGGACTTGGCAGGGCAGTGGGGTAATCTGCTCGGCACAAACGCCCGGGCCTTTTCTTCCTGTGTGCCCTCGCAGAGATTGGAGTAATTAAAGTTAAATGGAATGCATTAAAAACTCACTTGTGCCGAGGCTGTGGCGGCCGTGCCAACAGTGAATGGGCTGGGGCTGTCCTTTTACGCTACTCTAATCCTGCGGAATATATGTGTGCCCCGTGACTTTGATGCTACGCTACCAAAGCATCGGAAACGGCTACCAGTGGAGCTACAACTGACTGCTGGCTTTCACCTCAGAAGAACATCTTGGAGAGCAAATTCAGCTGGATTCTGACATTGGCAGGAGGTTGGATGGAATCAGCTCGGGGAAGGCTATTAGCACTTTCCAGACTCACATGTCACTCTCAGATTGCCACACTTTGATGTACAGCCTATTTAAATACCCACACACCGCCTTTCCCCTGACCTGTGGAAATATTTAGAGTGAATCCCAACCGGCTGTCCATAGCAGTAACTAACACATAAAGAACTTGTACTGTCAGTTGTCTACAAAAGGTTGGCCTGTGCATGAGGAACAGCTTTTACCGCAGAAGAAAATGGGCACTCCCAGTTTGTCAGCCATCTTGACATGGACAGTAATTGCCACAAAAGACAAACCTGCGCCCTAGCGCCGTAGGCTGGGAACCAGACCTGCTCTTCAAGGTGGATGTCAAAAGACTTCAGGCTTCAGACGCTAAGGAAATTATTGCCATCCTTCATTTTAGAGGAATGTGGACAGAGACAAAGGGGGGCAGGCTACAAAACTATCATCATAATCTCTCCCCGGCTTTGTGTGTGATCCTTGAGCCCTTCTAATGAGAGGAGATGTGAGCGGGGTGGGGTGGGGGGTGGGGTGGGGTGTTTAGTGAAACAAATACAGAACAGAGCAAGTGGTAAAGACTAATCTGTAAATCAGGAAGAAGAACATTCTGGCACACCCACTTGGTACAGTAGCTTAGTGGTTCACTATCTGAATCAACACACACATAAATAAATCAATCAATCAGTCTATCCAGAAAAGAGGCTTCAAACAATCATGACACACGTCTCCCGGGTTTCACAGAAAATGCCTACAGCCAAGAGCATGCACACATTTGTCTGATAGCACTTCATGTTACACCAAATATTTCCCTTCAGGCCCTCGAGGGACCAGGTGTATAAATACGGTGGCCACCTATGTTTGACACTGCTATTTGACATTTGACGTTACATCTGTAGTTTTTTCAAACCAGACAATATTTTGCCCAAAACAAGACACGCCAAATATTTCAGAAAAGAAAATTTGAGCTCGAATGACGCTGACCTCCACAGTTTTCAAGATTTCCTTGATGGTCTTTTCCTCACAAGTTTTCCTACACCCTTCCTGGTGACATTAGACATCTGATATTCCTCTCTCTGTTTTCTATGACAAAAGCTAAAATCTTAATCATCTTATCATAATCCTTTATGATAAACATGAGATCTGAACCAGGTATTTATCCAACGCAAGATCCATAGGAATTATGTCAATATGGACAAATCAGCACCTCATGATTTACATCCAGTGTCTGAATTCTGTCTCCTCTCTTGTTGCCTGCAATATTTGGCGTCAAGCAGCTAAATTGGATTTTGAAGACAGCTGATGTGACAGAGTCTTCAGGCAGATTAGATGAAAGACCGGTAAGGAATGGGGAGACAGACGGGGTGAACCCACAAACCAGACAGAGAAGTAGACGGGCAGACAGACTAAGGGAGAAAGACGGAGGGAATAGGCAGATGCACAGATCCAGACGGACAGAGAGACAGCCATGCATTGTCCTAGCTCATCGGACAGATGTGTACACTCATGCATCTGGGCATTTCACCTGTGGGTCACGATTCAAGTGCATCTGCAATGCATACATCATTTCTTAAACTGCAAAATCAGGGGAAAGTGCCATGATTACAATCATACTACTATTGTCTGTAATAAACAGGAGAGCTGGTGCTTCTGTGGAGGAGGGATTCAAGTGCTCATTCACTTAAAAGTGAAAAGAATCCCTGAATAACTAATTAAAAAGCATCTGAATACCAGTGTAAGACCTTGGTTTATACTTTAGTGGATTTGATTAGTGGTGATTTGTCTATTCGCTGACAGACGCTCGATGTTGGCGAGATAAAGGGAAAAAAAAGCCAAAGCTTTTGGCGTGGAAGTCCTATTATTCATGGGCAGCAGTCGAGTGTGTATTTCCATTAGATGTGTGAAGGCCTCTAAGGTCTAAGAATGCACTTTAATAGATACCTGTCAAATGTAATTAACTATGTTTTTCCTATATCATACACTTTCCCATCGCCCCCAGCCAGAGGCTCCACAGTGTGTTTGTGTGTGTGTGTGTGTGTGTGTATACGAGTACACATGCATATGTGTGTCTAAGTGTGAGAGAGACAAGAGTCTGTCTCAGCGCCTTTTGCCACCCAGCGATTGGAGACAGTTTTAATTGCAGCATGACAACCACAAGAAAGGACCAGAAGCCCCATAAAAGCCAAAGCAAGCTGGCAGCCGTCCCACAGTGGAAAGCTAGCCATGCCATAATTACAGGTAAAAAGACCTCTAGCACTGCAGCTCAGCACCATGTTTATTTGACACCAATCATGCAACTATGCAGGTATCCCAACAATAACGTGTTCTGTCCCGACAGGACTGCGGTGCCTCTCAGAAAGACTTGGACATCACCGGCAATCAAGGACTGTCTTGTGGCTTGGGGAGACTGAACCGTCGTCAGAACATGAAAGCGAGCGGCGAGACCTTGATTTTAAAGAGCTCAGATGAATTCACCAGTGCAAGTTACATTGTTCCCAGTCAGAGAGGAGCCTCGCACGGCATCAATAATTCATTTTACAAGACTCTCTTCTGCCTCCAGTGAGCAGGTCGATTTAAACGTTTTGATATCCACATCCAAGGGTGTAACAGGCCGCATTAAAGACACATTAGCAAAGTTAGTGACACCTCCCGCTGAAAAGGGAATTGAGTCTTTTCTCAGCTAAAGCAGAGCTGATCACCTGTGCTCATTCTACCAGTAGGTCTGAGCTGTGCCATCTTCCTTTCTTTGTAGTTGTAGAGTATTTAGTTTTGTATGAGCGGAGGAGTGTTTAATGACTGTATGCATGATGGCACACACATTTAGCCTGGCCTATGGGAGGAGCAAGGTTGCCTCTCAATATGACAATGTGGGTAGAAAAAGGGCTCCTGGGTGATGAACGCTGCATGTTCTTAAAGAAATGTGCTGCGCGTGAACTGGGGACCCCTCCTTCAGCGCACACTTGGAATTGCTCAGCTCATTCAAATCAGACTTCATGTCCCAATTTTTAAGCAATCACATTGGTATTCATGCCAACACATTTGCAGCGTAAATCACAAACATTTTAGAGACAGCATTGGTCTCTATTTGGAAATCCAGACCCCAGCACATAAATCTCACCTCTGTAAGTGCTTTACGAGAGCACAATGTGTGTTTTATGTGTTCTTTATGAGTGTGGAAAGGCCACATCTTGAATGACACTCACTGCCAGAGCCATTGGGGAAAAAAAAAATACAAAAACCTTTTACAGGCTCATTTTCTATAACATATGCTCACTTTCCACTTAGAATGAGTTTGTGTAAAAATACAGGGCAACATGTTTCCTCTTGCTGCTGCTCACCTCTTTTGCTGAGTTATTCATTCACTGGCTCCGTTATTTACTTGTATCCTGGTTGTGGTGATTTACTAGTCAGGTAATGACTGTCGAGGCAATTGGCTGCTAAAGTGGTGAACCGGGGCTCAAGTGAAGGGCAGTGTTTATCATGGTATTGACTTTCTGACGAGAGTGTCACAGACTCTTTTGTCACTGATAATGCTGGGCCACTCTTAGAGCTGGCCGACGGAGGTAACATGACCCACAAGCTCACACCATCCCTGTTGTGTAATTTTTTAATCATGTTCTTTGTTTTCTCATTTTTGTGAGTGAATAATATGTATACTGTGTATGCTACATATGGAGCTATTGCCGGGGGTGATTAGCTTGGCTTAGCATAAAGACTGACAAGGGTGGGAAACAGCTAGCCTGGCTCTCTTTACATCATAAAAACACGGCACCCAACCCCTGGTTGCCTGGCAACTTCATAGTAATAACAAGACTCAAGCAAGTGTCATTTTTACATTTTTGTTTGTGTATTCATTAAACAAACGTGTTGATTTACAGGCATATTTTCAAATTAAATTAGGAGAGAGCCATACTAGTGATTGCCCCCAGTTTTTATGCTAAGCTAGGCTAATAATCCTGTCAAGCGAACTCTATATTTAGCATATGTGAGTGGTGTCAATGTTCTCATTTAACTCTTGGCAAGAGTTTTTGGGAGAACAAGCAAATCTCCCAAAAATAAACTTCCTTTAACAGCAGACAGAAGGAGGTGAGCCAGAGACATACTGCACCAGGTCATTCAACAGGTGACTTACCAAGGTAAACAGGGGCTGTTTGGATTAGTGAAGGCAGCTGAGGATTTCTGAACAATGCAATAACTTATGAGCGATGCAAAAACTGGGTCACCCAATCAGATAAGGGGGTTGTTTCTGTGTAGTAACACTCTCACTGTACATGTTGTACAGTATACTATAGATTACTGGTAGGACAGTGTTGACCGGTTTTTATATTACACCAAGACAAAGATCTGTTGTGGGTAAAAATTTTAACTCTTAAACTTAAACAAATCAAATTCCACCATTGCATCTATAAGGTGCCATTTTTGACAGTATTAAGTTAAATTCAAATAAAAGTTTCGATTTGTGTTCCCAGGATGTCCATCTGTATACTTTTTCCAAAGTCGTATCTGATCCAAATGTAATACTGTCAAATTTAATACTGTTTCTTCATAACGGTGATTCCATGCAGTTAAATTCAATGATACATAAATTGCTGGCTATCTTGACAGCAGTACAAGAAGCAATGAATTATTCAGCTGTAGATACCAGCACATAATCTTTATGGTGGAAGGTAGTTACAGTGCTTGCAGGATGTTGTGATTATGCGGCTTTGTACTGCCCGAATTCACAAAGTAGCTCTCTAACTTTGGTATACTGTACGTTACTGGGTAAAAGCAGCAGCAGTAGGTGTATTGTATTTGACATACTTTTGGTGATGTATCAGAAGCAGCTCAAAGTTAAAAGAATGGGCCAAGTTGGGAGATGACCACTCTGGCACCACTGGCTAACCACCAGCATTTCTGTCTGTGTGAAGTCTGCCTGAGATTCAAAAGACAGGCTGAGGAGAGCAGGAGGAGACCACACACCATGAAAGGGAGGGAGGTCTCTGATGTGTCGACAGAGAAGATGAACTAGGGGGAATTTCATACCTGGAGTGATATTATGTCATCTGGGTCAAATCATTGCAGATTGAGAGACATTACTGTAGTAAAGAAATAACTACTTGCCATTCATTTGTGTATGACCAATATCAGGAGTTGCAGTATTTGTAATAGTGGCACTGAATGGTACCGTTTGGTTTGCCCACTTTTTTTCAAAGTATGCCATTTTATTTGACATTACTCTACATTTCTCAGACACGTCTTTTTCGGCTGCACTGTATTCTTGGCCATAGAGGTTACTGTCAGTGATGACACTGGTGTCTCAGCTTCTTTTATGCTTTGATGCGATTCCTAACTTGCTAAGATTTGGCTCAAAAGGACTGACAGACTGACACCAATGAAATAGGGGAAACGGCTAAAGTGGCTCTGTCCAACAATAAAATGATCTGCCTACCAGCCCTGCTAACAAAAACTTGTTGCAAATTGTTTAATCTGTACAAACAACATGTTAAAAAAAACACAATTTCTTAGCCAGGCCATCAGCAGACCCTTCAGCAAACACGTCACTTGGCTAACAAATAATCCAGTGCGTAACACCCACATTACACTACAATGTGTTGTTTTTACATTTTGGATTAAACAAATGAGATATAATGTGTTAATTGGTGAGCTATAGACACAATGGTATGGACAGGCTAGCTGTTACTCCTTGTTTCCGGTCTTAAAGCTAGCTAAGCTAAGCAGCTGCTAACAGTAGCTTCATATATCTTAGAGACATGAGAGTGATATCAATCTTCTCATCTTATTTTTGAATATTTATAGTTGTTTCCAGTTTTTATGGAAAGCTAAGCTAACAGTCTCCTGGCTGTAGGTTCATGTTGAACGCAAAAGATATGAGGATAGTATTGATCCTTTTATTTAACTCTCAGCAAGAAAGTGAATATCCCAAAATGTCAAGGTATTCCTTGAAGTTAAAATAGTAGCAGCACACAGAGTACCAAACACACAATGGCATGCTGTCTCGAAGAGCCACATAGGTGCAGTGTGCAAGTATCTGCATAAAAAGACACACAAAGACACACCCACACACATACAGTGTATGCACAACCCCGAGACACACGACATGTGCTGCTATGAGTTACTTAAATGCTTGTACTCTGCTGGTACTACAAGATATCCAACCATGCATTCTCTGCCTCTGTTTTTCAGCGCACATGCACACACACACACACACACACACACACACACACACATACAAAGACAGACACACAGACACACACTTTCTGCTTTCTCTCATGACTATAAATTTGCATATCTAGAAAGTATTTCCTGGTAAGTAGAGCAATGGCAGCTCTCAGGAGAGACACAGACAAAGATAAAAATTTGTATTAAAAAGAAGAAACATCTAAGCAAAAAAAGAACAAAACCACAGTACACCATTACTTTAATGATCCATCATGTTCAAAGGAAGCATATTCACAATCCTACTGCAATAAACAAGGGACTGAAACACTGGTGTAAAGTGCTTTTCATTTGGTGCTTGCATGCAGCAGATGTTTGCTCTTCACTCCTCCTTTACTATAGTTTTTTACCACAGTGCTTAAACAGGTCATATCGCCACTGCATGTTATACTGTTAAAGATCTGTTCAACTGATGATAGTAAGTTTCACAGTACACAACAGTGGGTTAGAGGTCAGATTCCCCTTGTATCTCCTCTTCACTATAGGCATGAGCACGCGTAGCTTCCCAAGTGAAATTTCTCTTTTCCTCCCACAGGCCAATGCATCGTAGGTTCAGGGTTCAGAGGTTATGAGTCCCAGGAGGTGTCAACCTCATTACCCGAGAGTGCATCAGCCCAACCCAGAGGGCTTTCTCAGTGTTTACGTACCCCCTGACCCCTCTCTACTGGGGAAGCTCCCTCTATCTGTCGTTCAAGCCGTCTGTCACTCTCCAGTTTACCCCCTTCTTCCTGGGGCTCCAGGGTTCAAGTTCACTGTCGGCGCAGCCCAGACATCTTCTTCTTCAGGCTATCCGTCTAAAGCAAAACACTGCGTGAATTAGCCTTTTCTCTGTGTATATTGTATGTTGTGCAATCCTGTATGTCTTGGTGGAAATAGTGACACCTTATATGTATTATTCTTAAATGATCTTCCCTTTGGTTGATCATGAAGGAGCCAGCAGATATATTTCATTCATCATTTGTTCTCTCTTGTTTTGGTTTGTATCCAAGAGTTTTGTACATGCAACCAATTTAGTCTCAAAAGTAAAACAAGTCATGTCAGAAATCAATCAAAAAATGACAGGTTCAAAGTTCATTCTCGACCTTGGAAACAAAAGTTTTGAAATGAGTCTCACCACAAGGCCGATTTAATAGAAGTATTGGAGCTTTCGATCATATCACATGATCGTCATCAGCAGATAATGTTTTGCTCAGTTGTCATGTGAATGGTCAACTTTAAATCATCTTTGATGGCTTAAAAGCAAAGGTTCAATGAACATTATTTTATTTTTTAATGACATATTTATTGTTTCAAGTCAAGTTTTTTTCCCCCTCAACTTCTGTTTCCAAGGTCAGGAATGAACTTTGAACCTTAACTTTTAAACCAACATGGACAAGAATGCCTTCCCATGCTCAGCAAAAATAGAAGATTGAACGTTTATAATTTAATTGCTACTGGGCAAACTGGTCTGATGGACAGCTCCAGCACAGCTTCCAAATAGACCCTGTGGTGAAATTATTCTCTCAAAAATCAATAAACAACACTTCAAACATGGAAGCAGTTACAAGAGTGACCAAACTGGATTGTCTTCAACTGATACACGGAACAGAAATTCCCAGTCCAGGATCCTCCCTTCCCTCTCCACCCTTCTCTCTCTTTAATGCCTGATTGTTTAAGTGATAAGTGACGGTGATGGATGAGCTGGGCTTTGTGTAATTATTGTCCTGGTTATCATTGTCACTGCTGATAGCATACATCACCGTGTCCCAGCCCATTTTGCATGTGATAAATAACAGTATCCAGCAAAAAATACATTCAAATCATTTGTGAACAGACCCCTGGAATGTAAACACATGGGCAGGCTAATGGAGGGTCCTGGTAGGTACGAGAGCGAGCGCTGAAGGTGTGAAATCCAGACTATCGTGTGATGGCGCGATTGTGATGCTTTTACTGCGTGTCTGTAACCAGTGCCAAGTGAGCTGTGCTGTGGACTACACGCCCAACACACACACACACAAACACACACACACACACACCCCACCAGCTCTCCACCACCTCAGAGGCCTCGAAAATACTTGGCCTTTTTCCTCACTCCCTGCGTGTCCTAGCCTATCCAATCAAAGCTGCTTTTAAAGAGGAGTCATTCAATCATTTTATATTCTTTGTCAGAGGTGATTAACTGATTCTAATGCTTTATCATGCATCTATGATACTTGACAGCCCTTAGGTGATGTAATCTTTGAGGATGATTTATGGATTATGGCAATTAGCGCTCAGATAAAGGCTATTATTAGAGTTCATTTACCTTTTACAGCTGACTGTGTGCAATGTAATGTCTTTTCGAGGAACATTTAGCCAGTACCTGTGTGAAGATAGAATCTAATGTAAGATAAGCAATGGGCTTGAGGAAGTCAATGTTTAATCTACAGGCTATCTAGACAGTGTTGATATGCGAGATATCATCTGCCATTTGCCTGTATTGAGTGCTATATATATTAATAATAATAGAAGTTATCTTTGATCCATCACAATAAAATGAGCATAGAAATTGTCTTTTTCTTCTCCCTTTTTGCTGCATTGCCTCCGCTTCATGTCTCAGTTACTCTCGGACTAGAGCGAACATTGACCTCTGACCCCGAGCTCTGTGGCTGACTGAGCATTATGAGATGCTAATTGGCCATGCGACAATATATCAAACTGTGATATACTGCCATGTAAAATGTAGAGAAACATATTGTGGACTAATTAGCGTTGCCGATTCTTACGCCGGCGATCTCACCTTATATTTGGCAGGTCATTTTTTAAGCAGCTACTGTAACAAAATCATCTCTTTTATGTCCATTTTTCATGATAACTGTGGTTCTCCAAGGATTAAAAACAAAATGTTGCTTTGTGCAATTGCAAAGGACATGATTGTTTAATTTTCTCTGATAGTGTTTACTTACATTCCAGTATAGAGAATAATTATTGCATGGATTGTATTGATTATTGGGTATTGTATAAGCAACTTTTGGTGTAGGTTCTGTTGTCCGGTAGCTCAGATGCAGTATTACATTACTTTACAAAACGTTTCTCAATTCACAAGATGTTAACTTAGTTTTCAAGCTAAACTAACATTAGAAACTGTCTATATTTATATTTTTTGTGAAAGAAAAACACGTTTTTTTGTATTCTACTGTAGCAAACACTGTACTGTAGTGTACCCACAGCAAAAGAGCAGCGATCCTCCCCGTCATCCCGTCATTTAATTCCATTTCTCTGCAGCCCGTAAAGGAATCTGTCCTCCCCTTTACCTGTTTGAAATGTCATCTGATCCCATCAATTACAATCTGCTCTACAGACAAACTCTTCCTCACACCTCAATGGACCTTTTAGGAGATTAGATGTCTGACAATCAACTGAAAGGCTAAAAGACCGGAGAGGAGTCACCTGTGGTCATTTGAGAGAACGGTGACTTAACAGCAAAAAGTGACACCAAACACCTGCGAGGACTCTCTGCTTGTTCGTGTAGTGCAATGTAGAGTGAGTGATTGTACAGTAAACCCGTTCTCTAAGGGGCAAGAGCGGTTTTATCCATTCACATCCATTTCATCTCACTTCACATGGTTTTCTCCAGACTACACCGAAATGTAACAGAGGAATCTCTAATCAGTGTCAAGGATTACAGTGTTTATTGGGTGTATGAATTGTGTATATTTTAAAATGTATTGACTTTCTATGCAGCATTCCAGTATAAAACCAGCAAATTAGTTTGCTAAAATGCAAAATAAATGAATAAATCCATGTGTTTTAAAGCTACTCACTCTTTTTAGAGCTTGAGTTCTAACTCTGTGTAAGCTGATACAGTGGCTCGTTTGGTGAGAATGCAAGGTCATGTTCCCACGTTAATGTTTAATATGAAGATCAGGTTTCAGTATAGGAATCACAGATTTTTGTTCCTTGTCAGCGGAGGAGACAGGGGGCAATTTAAGTGCCCTAAAGGCAGATCAATCAGTGCTGGTCTTTGGAAGTTGAACTGTTGGAAAGGTCAGACAGGTCAGGGAGCACTGAGAGTTCACCGCTGGCTGCCTGAAGCTGTCTCTTCGTCATGCTGAACAATAGGTCATTGTCACGGGGAAGTAGAGCCGCGCATCCCAATTTTAATTGACAGTCTTGGTTCAAAAATCACAGACAGTTATTTGGATGATTCAGAAATTAAATATATTGAAGAACATCTTGAGAGTATTTTGAGGGGAAATCAGGTGTGTACAGCTGCACACACTACAATGGATGACCTGAAATGACAGCAGCTTGGATACATGAGCCACTAAGTACCTCATAAAGCACCTTCACGCCTCTCCTTCTCTCCCTTTCCTTCTTTCTCTGTCTCACTTTCTACCCCCCCCCTCTCCATCTGTCTCTTTCTATAGCACTGTCTTACTCTCTATCTCCCCCCTCTTCTCTTTTTTTTTTCTTCACAGACAGATGATACGCTGTCCTCCTTCCAACACCCTCACAGTAGCATATTTCTCTCCCTGGAGCAAGTAACTCTGTCTCCTGCTTGTGTCCACACTCCTGTCCCCCCCCAACCCCAACAACGCAACCCAGGACAAGCATGGCCTGCAGCTTCGATGGCCCTCCGTGGAACAAAAAAACACGCTGCCTCTCAAAAGCCTCCTTTATCCACAGCGAACAAAAAGACGGCTTCACCTCCACACTGTTCCCACCATTAGGCCCTGGCCTGGGCCCTTTTTCCTTGTCCTCCTCCTCTCTCCCTCCTGCCCGCATCCCCACTGGGTCTTTTCAGCATGGGGCGGTGGGGGTGTGAGGTACGCCCTTTATGTTCACATGTGTCCATGCTGGTTTACTCTGTCAGACTTGCCCCCCTCACAATAGACGTGCAAAGAGATTGACCAGCAGCTTTTGACGCGGCCACCCCCATTCATATATGAATGAGCACGGGTGGAAAAACACACCTGCACCTTTATGTGTGTGGGTTCACAGTTAATGCTGGAGGGGGTATTTCTGCACTGGGTGACTTGGGGGTTTGGATTTAAGCCTGAAATCGACTCTGAATCAGGCTGAAATGGGACAAATCTGTCTGAACTGGGCTGAACTTGACCAGGTAGACTCGGCTAGACTTGTGGAAAGCATTTTTTTCCACCCCTACGTGTCATAATATTTTGATATCATGAGCAAATTACATGTTCTCTTGTTCAACATATGGGAGCACCACTCAATCAACGAGATCTAACCATGCAGTTGCAAATTTGCATTGCGTGAATACAAAGTGGGTCATTTGGAAGCGTTGTTGGCATGTAGACCCTGTCATAAAACCAAATGCGTTTACATATTCAGTAAATGCCCCTGTTCAATGTAATGTTCACCCTTATATTCATTTCTCCTTTCAAAAAAAAAAAAAAAAAAAAAAAAAAAAAACCAAACGAGATGCCCGGGCCATTTGACTCTGACTGGGTCCATGAAGAAATCATTATCCCCATGACCCGGAGCTATTAATTTCATCTCTCACTCCTCCCTCTGTCTCTCATTTCTCTCATTCTCTAGACAAATTCATTTACATGAAAGACCTCTCACACTGGCACGGGCCTGCAGGTAAATGACAATCTAACCAACGATTTCATGCAATATTACCATTTCTCAGCTGTGCACGCAGTCCACGGGCTGTGGTAAGTGTATCATTAATAAATCTGCCCCTTTCCCATGACTGAAGGGATCAACATGTTTTAATTATCCTGCCGTGATTTGAACTCGATCAGCGTAGCGTTCAGTTACACAAACATTCCAGCAGCAAGCGAGATAAACACTCTGCCTCCGCACTCTGCATACAGAAAACGGTGCAGGGACAAGGTAAGACACGGTCAGAGTCTTTTTTTTCCCCCCTGTTTGTCTTTCTGTCTATCTGTCTGTCTGTCTGTCTGTCTGTCTGTCTGTCTGTCTGTCTGTCTGTCTGGGTATTACATTAGTACAGCCGTATGGTTTGTTCAGTGCAGCAAGAAGACAGACAGTGTATCCTGACAAGTCTGGACCTGGTTGTGTCTGATCAGACACAGCAGTGCAGACATAAAAAGACCAAGGGGGGGAAAAATTTATGAATCTCAATATGGTTGAAATATTTCAACAACAATAAGAGCACAGATGAATGCTTCGTTTTTGCTGAATTAACGCTGGATCCCTGCAGTGGTGTCAAAGGACCCTGGATGAATCTGCAGGGTCAAGACAGATAAAGATGCAGATATACCGATGCTCAACATTCTCAAATATAACACAATCGTTTTTTAATACTTAAGTGTTCAAAGTTGTTGTTTTGTTTGGTGCTGCCTCCACCTTCGTGCGTAGCTCACAGTGGGAGAGCAGCATAAATACTTGGACTGAGACCTCAGCATTTCACAGGAACAGGCTCGGGCAGTAAGTCAGACAGCCAGCGCCTGCGTGTGTGTCTTCCCATCTCCTCATCAAGAAAAACTGCAGCCTTTTTTTTTTTTTTTTTTTTTTTTTTTTTGCTGCTGCTTTGGTGTTTAAGTCCCGTAGGGCAATGGGCAGCTTATGTAGTTCACACAAACACACACAAAGCAGACCTGTAGACACACACACACACACACACACTCACACACAACAACACTTACACTGGAAATACACTCAAGAAGAAACCTGTTATCAAAAGCTAGTCCCACTGGCTGGCTGCCAAAAGAAACGTGCTGAGGCGAACACTAATCCACTTTAAATTACAACGGTACTGAAAGCCTGTGACCACAGCCAAATATTGATATGGGGTCATTAGTCAGTTATGGCAGGGGACTCTTGCTGAGTGATCGGAGGGGAGGAGCCGGGGCAGAGGTGGCCGAGCAGGAGCTGTCAGAAGTGGTCAGAGAGGAGCAGGTCAGTACGGGGGGATTATGGTATTAGCAGGCGGAGGGCAAAACTACACGCCAAAGTTAGTCGAGATAGAGCTGTAGCAGTAATGCAAGTAGTCATGTGACCACATTCTCCTCTTTCTCCTCTTCATTCCCTGCTTTAAAACCCAGCCACCTTCTCTCTCTCTCTTGTGGGAAAGAAACTGTGCGTGTATGTCTGTGTGTGTGTGTGTGTGTGTGTGTGTCTGTGTGTGTGTGTGTGAATGAGAGACAACATTTGAGTGTGTTTTCAGTGCATACCGACCCATGTGCTTGCTCGGCTCAAAAAGCATCACCACCCCCCCTAGTGGCACATCAGGATTTAGTCTTTTATTACTCTGCTCTTTCCAAAATCTATTACAAGTCATTAAAATAAAATATATCTAAGAACATGAAACTCTGCTTGTCTTCAGAACACTTCCACTCCAATTAAAGCCAATTACAATTATGTTTTATTAAATTCTGTGTGATTGAAACATCTTTTTTCTTTCATTTTTACCTGGTTTTATTTGTTAAATTGATATGGAAGGCACTTGGATTTCCTCTTAAATTGTAATTAGTATAGAGACGGATAGAAAATCTAGAGGAATCTAATCATTCAATTAGGACCATAGTGTTTCAGGCTAAGTGAAACTACATCAATGCCTTGACACAGATGATACCATTAATTTCCTTTGGGTTAGTAATTTGATAAGGCATCAAATTGGAAAGATTGCATTGCAAAGGGCATCATCACAGCCAAGCCAATTTAGACACTGCGTGGGGCAAGTGCTGCAGAAGAAGATTAGAGAATGAATGATAAAAAAAAAAAAGATGGGTTGTGTTTATTTCTAATCATTTTCTTGACAAAATTAAGTCTTAAATCTTTTTTTCTTTTTTTTAGCTTTAAATCTGCTTTGTGTAGGATGATATTTTGTCATTATCTATGTATTCAAAGCAAGCAGAGGTCAGGAATGTTTGTGCAATTTGTCCTTGACAGACACTGTAATATCAAGAGCTTTTATTGTCCAATACCTTTTCACAACATGCTTACACATAAACAAGGAAACGGCTTCAGCTCTGAATGGCGCAAATAAGAGAAAGAGGGAGAAAAAAGCCTGGTAACAGACCACCAGTAAAGTAGAGACCACCTATAAATGCTTTCCATCGGTGGGTTCACAGAAGCACTTCAGCTGTAATACTTTAATTGCTCAGGGACTCAAAGTCTAATAAGGTTTCTAAATCGAGCTGCTTTATTTGTTTTCCTTTGACTCGCGGCTAGAGCAAAAATGCAGCCACTCTAATTGCAGTGCCGTCATTAAGAGCTGTGGGTATTAAAAGTTTCTTCCTCCAAAAAACGAGCATGTTGCAATGTTTTCTCTCTCTCTCTCTTTTCTCTCTCTCTCTCTCTCTCTCTCTCTCCAGAACTGAATTATGGGGCCCTTTCCGTCAAGGCCAGGTTCATGCAGGAAGTAATTGAGTTTAATAGAAGAAATAAAAAAATACTCTCAGCCTGAACAAATGTTGAAATACAGAAGGATAGAGTTCATTTACTGTTTTTACTAGTTGTGTGTGATGTTGTTTCATGACAATTATCTGGTCGCTATTAAACCAACCTCAGAACTGTGCTGCTAATAGAGGGTGAGTGTTTGCTCGTGACAGAGAAGGAGTCTTTAATTCTGTTGTTCATTTATTTATCATTTATTTAACCGGTTGTATTAGTTAAATTGTCACGTAGAAGCAGTCAGATTTCCTTACCTAAAAACAAGACACCTTTCTCCAAAACTGAAGAAACAGGCTGCCTTAAAAACACAACATCGTCTCCAGGCTATTAACTGTCTCCAGTGATACGGAAATTAGAGATACGTGCATTCATTTGTGCAAATCTCACATGATCTTGGGGACAGATCTGTAAAAATATGTATTCTCAGATCTGTATTTTTATTCATATTTTAATCAAACTCACATCCTTCCTCTTTGAGCTGCTTACTTTTAATTGAGTTTGTATTACAGTAATTATCAAGTGAGAAGGAACTGAAGTATCTGTCAGTTCGACGTGTCACAGGTACACTCTCACATTGACATGGGAAGGGTAGAGGGGGGTCTCCTACATTCCCTGATGAGGCACACAATTGCAATCACAACTAAATTAACACTTTCTATATATACAAATGTGCATGCACAGACACACACACACGCACACGCACAAACAGGGAGGCGCAGGGTGAGGAGTGAAAAGGCTGTTTTCCAACCCTTTTTATTGATCCTGTGACTTTGACAGCTACACCTGTTGTAGGACCTGTGAAATTAGACAGGAAAGAAGAATGCTCCTAAGACTAGAGTTGGTTGACGCCAATTAGTTAACTGTTTTGTCATCCTCTATTACTTCCATGCACCAAAGTTTAAGTGGAGAGAAAAAGAACAAAAGTTTAATATGAGTGAAGAGGAAGGGGGGGGGGGTCTTTCTTTGCATTAGTTTCTCTTCATGCCAAGGTCAAAAAAGAAGTTTGAATGTTAGATGTGGATTTAAAAAGTGTCAGCTGATATGTTTAATTAACAATGAATACATATATGTAAAACACCATATATAATCTGGAAGATCATTCTCAATAAGCGCTGTCACAACTCTGTTTTTTCATGCTTGACATTTGCTCAAACATTTTCTGCGTTGCCTACAGTGCAGCTCTGTCTGGCTGCTATTTCATTACTAAATTTCCTACATGGCTTCACAGTTAAGCCAACCTTCCTTTATGCTACACCTGATCTACTTTTACTGCAGCCAGTCACAAAAAAAAACCCCACCTGAAGTTATTTCTAATACTTCGTCCTTCCACACCCCACCACATGCCTTTCTTCTTTTTTTTTCTCTCTCTCTCTCTCTCTCTCTCTCGCTCTCTCTCTCTCTCTGTCTGTCTGTTCCTCTTCTGTTCCTACCTCCCTCTTTCTTTCTGTCTAAACTTGCTTTCCTTGATGAGTCCTAGCAGGGAATCACAGGCTCGGAAAAAAGGTAGGGGCCTGACAGAGATTGATGTCTGAGCGCTCCCCCTGATTCGCTGATTAAACCCATCAATCAATATGCAGAGGAGGTGTCCAATGCAAATGGATCCAATCAGGCGGAACGGAGTGGTATTGTCTGTGTGTTGTGGCGAGTGGTAAAGTTAGAGGTGGAGGACGGGCACTTCAGCCCGCTTTGTCTCACTAGGACAGGGACTAAAAATGGATGCAGGCTCAAAAGGAGAAACAGGACAACAGTTTGAGATGGTGAAGATTGAGGCTGGCTGTTAATTGTATTCCAGCGGAGAAACAATGACGCTGTGATTGTGGCAGACGTTCATTCAAAAGAATTACACTGTGCATGATCACTGGATCTCTCCTGTTTCCCCCTCGTACCACAAACACACGCATACTCCCTCTCCTCTTGTGTAAACAGGAGAAAAATGGGCTCATCTGACTACAGCTGCTAATTTCACATCACACAAACACACACACGCTAACTCACTGTGTGTCTCTCTGATGCACACAAACCCGTGCACAGGATCGCGTGCATAAATCATCCGGGGCGGCATTCTCCTTGCGCTGCCCCCATCAGCTCATACGCACTATCACATTTTCCATGTCTCCATCTTCATCCAATCTTACTGTAATGGTACAGCAGGGACTGTGGCTGGATCTCCCCTCTGGGCCCGGCTGCTCCCTGAAGTATCTGCCTTGCTCTCACTTCAACCCTCATTTGAATACAAGTAGCATCCTTGGTCATTATAGTGGGAATGTGTGTCCTGCTCGCTTGTCATTGAGATTGGTGTGTGTCTGTGTGTGTGTGTGTGTGTGTGTGCGAGAGAGTCTAGATGGTCGTGAAAGTGACACAGCCGGGATGGATACCGTCGTACCCAGGGGTCACGTTGGCCTCTGAGAGCTGCTCGGCATGCAGTCGTTTCGACTTGTCGAAAAACATAGCGGCTGTCGCAATCACCCTAACCAGCTTTTATTTCTGTCCAGTTCAAGTTCATTATTCATGATTGTTCCATCAGTGTTCTATCTCTATCATTCAGCAGTCTCACCCTCCTCATTCAAACCCCACAGAAAGAGAAGGCTGGTCATTTGTTTCAGTAAATGACACAGATGCCTCTCACTCTCCTCATAGACTTATTCCTCCCCTTTTTTGGGTAAAGGGTGGGGGTGAGGCGGTGGCGCATGTGAGGGAATGATACCATGACACGTTCTTCCCTCCCTTTTCCTCCTCCTTCATCTCCCCCCCCCATCCCGTCCACCTCTCTATCCACACCCCTTCCTCCTCCTCCTCCTCCCTCCTCCTCCCCAGTAGGAGACAACGAGCCCCCAAAATGGCTGCCTTGGTGCCAGGGGGACCACAGGCTGCTCTCCCATCTCCCATAATCACCGGGGCGATGCTCGGATGCCTCCCCCATTTGCATAATGCCATCCTGACACTTTCACTTCCGCCATCCATCACCGGCGGCGTGAGTCCCGCGGCCTGCTCCGTCGCTCCGTCTCCCCCTGATTGCGTCCTGTGTTTATCTGCCCAAGCACAAAAGATTGATTCCCCGCTGTCTCTCGGCCTTATGTTCAGCAGATAGGGATTTTCGCCGAATGATGAAGCACCCAGTCAGCTAATGATAAACAGAAAACACATATTCAAAAGGACGGTCTCCCCCCTCTCTCCGGCTTTAGTGTGGCTGCCGCTCGCCTCGCCTTCTCCTCTGCCATGTGTGGGGAAGGGAGGGATGTCAGGTTAAGGAAGTGAACACACTCTGCAGGGAGTTCAATTTGAAACGCAATTGTTTTCCTGTCAGTCCTTTTACATTTTTTCTGTTGATTTGCTCCAGGGGTAAGGGAAAATGAAGGACCGGGAGGAAAGGGAGATAGCAATTAAAATAAAACTGTCGTCTTGATGGCTGCTCTTGTTCTTCTACACACCACAGTGCAGGCGGATCTGACAGACCGTGCTTTAAGAACATATCCTGGCTGAAAGATAAAAGCATACATGAATGCAGCCCAGTAGCTTTTAAGAGGATGGAATTGGTACAAGAGGGTTCCTATACTGCTGCTCAAATAGGTACAAACCAAACCCAATAATGTGCATTATTCATTTAATTACTAAGCATCTAACATGATGTTGCATTTAACCTCTGTTTCAGCTCTAACATCAAATGAATGCATGTTGCAACAGAAGCATGACATTATTACATCCATTAAATCAACAAATGACATGTTTTGACATCATGCTTCACTTTAATGAAGTGGGCTGGGATCACATATCTTTAAATGTACTTGTGTGCGCAGTTTACAACGCGATAAGTATTCCTCCCTATGCAGGCAATGCTACTGTATGCTGGTGCAGAATGCCAATGCAAAGCATTTCAGCAAGTGCACTAAGTCTGCAAAGTTTCACTCCACGATAACAAAATACTATTAGCTGCTGTCACGTACAGGAGAAGAGAGATTATTTTATTTATTGAAATGAGATTGAAATGATAAATCTCTCTCCCCATGATAAAACACTGGGACTCATAAGCCTAGTGTGGGGGATAGGGATTAGAAAAAGATGGAGGCGAGAGGGAGAGAGAGAGAGAGAGAGAGAGAGAGAGAGAGGGAGAGAAGGAAAGAGAGGGAGGAGTGAGAGGGGAAGAAATTCATAATGCATAATAAAACAAAAGGTGTCGTGGGAAACATCACTGATATTAAAATCAGAGGCAGACAGATCTATATGAAAAATGCAGATTTGAAAATGTAAATAACCATGGCCCTAGGGGGGAGGGGGAGTGATTCAAAGATAGGATGACAACATGAAGAGAAAGGCATTTATATGGGGGCTTTGATGTTTCTCACATCCAAATTTATGCTACTGACGACCAAAATAATGCCACTGAAGGGGATTTTACACAGTGCACTGCTGGCCCTGTTTCATACCATGATGATATAAAACACATTATGCTTCACATTATCTCAGTGTGAGAATGCCTGGTAATGAGATGATTCACATTCAAGAGGGATACTTAAGATTGCATTTTAACATTTCCAAACAACAACATGTTATCTTCACATTAAAGCCCTGTTCCGAAACAAAGGCGTTTGATCCGTGCTCCAGTGTGTGTCACTTCAATGGGGGACCCGCACAGTGTGCCTAACCTTAGCCTTTGAGGATGACCCTCTCACTTTAATCCAAATGCATCCCAGATTGCTTTGATTTTCTGGCGGGGTTGAGCTGTCAATCAAAATCAGGAGGAGAATGGACCCCCGTGTTAAGGATGAAATATCCCTTTAATAAAGCAGACTGTCCTCGTCACTCAAAGGGCAGGTGAAGATCTGTCGGAAACGCGCTCGCGTTTCTGCCGCCGTGCCAGTATTTGTAAGTGACAGTGCAGTTAAGTGAAATATGATGGTTGCTATAGTGTTAGACTTATCGTTTCTGAATGTATAATTTTGTTGCGCATCCTGTTCGGATCCAGTGGCTGCCACAAATTTAGATCCTCTGCGGTGCTTCTCTCTCTCCCATGACATTGTTGCATTTGACAGAAGGTTTGTGGGAGTGTGAGAAAACTATACTAGGACACCGTGTTGACTATTGCACATCTTTTATGTGCAGGGACCCCCACCCACCACACACACACACACACACACACACACGCGCACACACACACACACACACACGTTTCCTCACAGGAAAAGGAGTGGGAGTCGCGCTGGCTATTTCCCCATGTAAATCCACCACACAACTTTAGCCTTGTCGCATTGCTTTACAATGCTCGGCTACTGAACATTGCCATTAGGGAGCTCCTCTCACAGCCATTATTTTGAATATATTATTGTTCTGGCAGCGCTATCACATGCGGCTCATCACCATTTCTCTCTTTTTTCTTTGTTTTGAATAGATAAAAGCTTCATGAGAAGAGAGCATCAAGTCACTTGAAGTACTGACGCTACTGAATAGCCGGATTCATTTGCTCTTGAGGTTTAGCATATGTTCTCCAGCCCCAGTCCACATCTTGCTCGGTTTTGAAAACAAGATCTCTCTTATCAAAATACATTTGCTCAAAGTATTAAGGTATTTCGACTCACTTCACATTTTTGGTACACAATGCTGCAAAAAAATATCACAAGTCGGATCTTATTTTTTTTAGCTTTGCTTTTCTCATATCCCACCCTTTATAAAAAAAGCTTTATCAGTTATTAATAAACCTTTTTACAAACTTTATAGCTCCCTTATAATTCATTAATAAGAACAACTTTTGACACCTTGGAATGTACGATCAGTTACCTGCTGGAAAAGTCCTGCAGAGGATCTTTTCATCAACAATTTATTAAACATTCATTAATGCATTGCTAACATGTGTAACTGCACAGCACTGGCCAACCCAAAAAATGTCCTTGTCTTATATAAACCATAAGTGAATGATTTCATTAACCATTGATAAGGCCATGAGTTATAATGTATAAAGGCTTTATAAAGGGATTAGACAGTGGTGTGATGTGGAAGAGGAAATGAAAGCGAACATTCGGGTTTGCTCACTTTCAGTTATACCTCCAAATAAAGTGGTTTCGATAATCTGGATCAACTTTGTTTACAACTTGCCTGATTGTCTAACCACTTGTGTTTCTTTCCACATTGGACCTCATTTTAGCAATGCCGTCATGTTCCCTGATCTCAGCAATTACTGTGGCGAGTGCAAGTTATCATAGAAACAATAGCCAAAGCTAAAAAAGAATAAGACCCAAGTTGTAATAAACTGGTATTATCCTTTAAATGAGAGTCCAAATAAGAAACACAGGAAGTACTAAAGTGATTAAGAGTGGAGCTGTCTGCCAAGTTAGCTAACGTGGACGTCTTAGCACTTCCACGTGGAGCTCTGCTGAGGTCAGTCTTCCTGAGTCCTTTAAGAGCACACAGGGCCGTCACCCCCGCCCCGTTCCACAGCTGCTTTTAGTCAGGGCCTGAGGTCCCTCCATCCTCTCCCTCCCCTTCCCCATCCCCTTCCATCCCTTCATCCCTCCTGCCCCTCAGCTTTCTGTTCTCTTGCCAGGACTGTAATCAAGCCTTCAGCTTGTGGCCAGGGCCTACCCCCATCCCAGCCCGAAAAAGCCACCAACAGACTAAACTATGAGAGAAATGAAGGGCAGAGACAGAAGGAGGCGAGCAGGGTGTGAGAGATAGTCATTAAAACTGTGCCCTGTGTGCTGAGAGAACGCAAGCATAATGTTTTAAATACAGGGATCGTTGCAGTTTGTTTGGGAAAACATTATTGTCGAAAGTTCTGGCACCGTCAAAGATGGCAGTGCAGGAACAGTACACAAGTAATCAAAAACATGTGCACCTCAAATTCCACTCATAGCATTGTCTGATTAAGGCCTTTGTCAGGACATTTGTTGGTGGCAAAGGGGTGAGAGCTGCGGTTATGAATATTGTGTACACAGTCAACATCCTTCAGAGGAATTAGCCTCTCTCATTCTCTCTCTCTCTCTCTCTCTCTGTCTGTCAAGGGGGGCTGCTTTTGAGATACATTCTCGGAGGGGCAACAGTACCTGCTTTTGTGTGCTTTCTCCCTTTTCCAGTTTCATCTTCCATGGCCAGAGGGGATGGTGTATCCACCATGGTCATGTCCAAACAAACCCCAGTCGTATTCCTCGCTGCTGCTCCTGAACGCGACGCCCTCTCAGATGACACGACTGCAACAGCAGCCCATTATTCTGGACAGCCTTTTGGTTTGCTCAAGGATGTGCTGTTGTCAGTGCTGCCTTTCAAGGCTGGGTCCATGTACAATCTGTCAAGGCCACTGAAAAACAATGCCGAGGATCATTACACAGATATGCAGGGCCATAATCCCCTTTTTTTTTTTTTTTTTTTTTTGCATACAGACTATTGAGCACCGCAGAGCCACATGGGTTATATGGTGATGATAATACAGTTGAATTTGATCGAAAAGAAAGTTCATTTCCCATAAAAAAAGATTAGTGGGAAAGTAAATGCCAATATGGGCAAAAAAATTTCAAATAAAGTTCGGTCCCTACTTCAGAAGATCCCTCTTCAATATTTTTAGCATCTAAATATTTGTTTGCCTTCTTAAACCGAATTTAAATAAAATAGGTTCACTTTATTTTCTAAAGACATTTGTAAAGGAAAATCCATGGCAGGAAATCCGCCCAAATCCTTGGAAAATCCAATAATATTTGCATAGAGCTTAAAACATGCAAAGTCCCTGCGTACGAATTAAGCTGGAAAGGAAAGCCCTGCTGGTTATGCATTAAAATGGATTGGAAGCGGGGTTTGACTCCTACAGGTAAAAGCCCCGGAGTGATGACTGATTCTGCACTTTGAGGAGACAAAAACCAGAGATGTCCCTTCACTGCTGTCCAACTCCTCACTGTGCTGCCGGATAATCTGTTTGGCAATGCTGCACGCTGCTCCGTGACCCTCTCCAGCTTTCACACCTACCTCGCGAATAGAAAAAGAAGTGCACAAAGAAATCCCTCTACTGTACCGTACCACAAGGCCATTGATGTACAGTGCAGATGTAATGCATAGATTCCATTGTGACAGGAATGAGAGGAAAGACAAACCTGGGGACAATAGCCCATAAGAACTTAAAGTTGAAGATTGAAACGTTGAAGGGTTTTTCTTTAGCTGAAGTTCTTCCAAGGCCAGCGCTGATTACAGGACAAGGCCTGACACAGTATGCCTGTGTGCTGTCAACTCGGGGAAAACAAACATGGAATTTATAGCACATTAAGAATTCAACAGGCAATCTATTCAAGCAATTAATGGCGTATGAAAATAAGCTCTGTTGGCGTTGAGAGCACTCCAACACGAATGTAGGCCACGACTGTTGTGTGCTTTTGTTTTCCGCTGATTCGCCCTTGAGGATCACAGTTCCAGAGCTCACACACTTCACAAAGCTTCCCTGCAAGTTGTTGTGCCCCCCTTTGCTATTCTTGTGTTAAAACATACAGCATATCTACAATTACAGTTCCTCCTCTGTTTGCCCACAAAGCACAGTCAAGGTGATTCTGATTATACTAAACAATGTTTGACAGTGACAAGATATTCAGGACATGCTGTCTTTTGTCATTTCAGAGCTGAAAAATTACACTACTTTGAGTGAGCTGTCATCTGACATTCCAAACGAGCCCGTGGGGGAAACGTAAATACACCATCCAGATATTCTTGCAGGAAAAACAAGCAATGTAAAACACTGGACATCCAGTTCTACTTAATTTTCCTGTTAGCTTTAGTATGTTTATCATTCTTATCTAATTACTGGTTTGGCAGAAATACTGATCCTGTTGCTGGCTGATGAGCTGGAACCACAAAAATCCACACACACACACACACACACACACACACACACACACACACACACACACATAGAAACGCACATGGAAAAGCACAAACAAGCTTCAGGCCTGTGGGCATGCAGGTACTGTAAGAGTGACCTCTGACCTCACCGTGTTATCTTTGCACTGTACTAGTGTCACTCACACCACATTGCTGCCATATTTGTAAGGTCAGGCGTTAAGTGCCTGTGGAGCTACTTTCACTGTCCCTTTTGCATCTTCTACTATACAAACAGGACTTTCAGAAAAGAAAAAAAACGTTTTCTGTATACACAATGCAACAGTTCAAGGGGCTCACATTTATTTCTAGAGTAAGTACATTACTGTCTGTGGTGAAAACTCACTTATGAAATTCTTCCAAAACCCACTGGATAAACTGAAGCATGCACCAAGGTCAAACTTAGAAAAGTTTTTTTTTTTTTCCTTCGTTTTCACCTAACAACAAGACTGAAGCTACCTGGGCTACTACAGAACAAATGATTTAACAAATCTGTCCTTTGGGTTTACAAGCCACGAAGAAGCTCAGGCCAGTAAACAGAGGAAAGCCGTACAGTAAACTGAGTTCTGACACTGTGCCCTGACCCATGAGAGGGATTATGGTGAGGCTTTGACAGCTCAGGAGTTCCACAACAACCACTTAGGACAGGAATCTGGCCCATGGTCCTGAGGGAAAATGTGTGTGTGTGTGTTTTGGATCCCTTTTTTTTTGCCTCAGGTGTTTCTCATGAGGGTCTGGGTAAAAAAGAAAACATCCATGAGTGACATTGATTTTGAAGGCGTCGTTACGTGTGCACCTCCTTAAATACACCTCACCAGGTGATTTCCAGGAGAAGGTTAATGTTGTACACACAGATTGCAGGCTGCCTCCTCCTATACATCTGCAGAGCATACTGTATGCAAAGTGTGGAGACAATGAACGTACAGCTTCAATCACCTCATTGTATGGGTGGCCCATTAAAGACAACGTGTACTCACATACACGATGACAATTCCAGCAATTTACACATGATAATCCCAAAGATTCACACATGAATGACATGAAGCGATCGTTTCGGCTCTTCACACATGCACAACATTAGTTTCACATGTTGTAACCTCATGAAACGATTCTCAAGGAGAGCCTGGTACAGATTAACACAGTATACATTATAGACCACTGATGCCTCCCTGACATGTGACCAAAATTAATCAGATTTAGATTCAAGTGATCAAACTGTAATTAATCATGTGAAGAGGGAAATGATCCTTGACGCGGCTCCAGCTGCGAGATGCCTCTGTTTGGTCCCGCGTGCCCCTCTTACAGGGGGTCCACCGGGGCTACATTAAGAGGCTTTGTGCCAATGTCACCTAAATTACAGTCACTTAACACAACAGATGTACTGAATGTCGAGCAAATGATGTGCTCGGGCTGGGGCGGCACATTCACATGCATGGAATAAATTTTACCCGATGTATCAAATGTGTTTTTGTTGCATCCTCTCCCCCTCTCTGTGAATTTGCATTTCGCTATATGCATTGCATGCTCCACTAACCCACACTGTCTTGTATCTCAATCTCCAAACAACTCCATCGATGGCTCTTTTATTTGCCGGCCTTTACGGTCTCCAATGCGGCTTCTGCATAGGTAAATTAAGCGTATTTATTTCAGTGCATCAGTTTGAGGAGATTTTCTCTGCTCTTATAGACTCAGCAGTGGATATGCCAGACAAGCTTAGTTCTGAAGATTATTTTTCTCTTTGTGTGTCAGTCTCCCCAGCAGAGGCACAGGCAGATACAGGTATTCAGATGGGAGCCAACACGGACCGGGCCATTGTGCTTTCCTGCACGCAGGAACAGAACGTTCTGGCATTGCAGGTATAGAGGGGGGACAATAACCCAGGGTTGCAGGCACAAATTGCATTCATCAAGTTTATCAATAGCAAGGTGGGATTTAAGCCAACAAGCTCAACCTACCAACACCTCCTCCCCCTCTTCCATAAGTCTGGCTTTCAATGCGCAAGTTAATTCTGCAAACACTGAGAGGAATGATCTGCTCACAATTATGCCTCTTTGCATGGATATTTTATGAAACCGACACAGCTACTGCCACCACTCTGGCAACAATCCCTAAACATCAGTAAAGATCTCATTTCTGTGTATAAATACTGAAAGTAATGCACTGATACTATAGCCCCTCCTTTCATATCATAGAGAGAGGGAGAGAGACATTATAGGCCGTTTAAAAGATGACACCCTTCAACAGTCTGTAATTGTACTTTACTGGGAAAAAGAATAAAGTAAGAGGCGATATATTCTGAAAAATCATAAGCCATTATGCTCCAGAACGGGTTTGTGGGGTGGGGCGTATATCCACATAAAGCACTGCCGAGAACCTCCAGCAAATTACCCCGCAGGCCTGTGAGGAGGGGGAAATATCACTAATTGCCCTCCATTCTGTCAGGTCAATTGACTCTAATTGGAAAAATAATAAAAAGCATACTACCCCGGGAGCAGCAAGCTCTGAAAACGACAGGGTCCTTTTTGGAAAGAGAGCAAAGAGGAAGGGGGGGGGGGGAGCTGAAATTCCTCAGTGCAAATATGCCATCTGAAATCTATCTTTGCCACTGCCATTCCTCCCTCAAAAACAATTACAGCGTGCCTTCCTCCTGCCACTCGGTGGCTATAATTACAGGAAAAAGGGCATGGGTTACATACCAAGTGAATATAATAAAATGACATCTGATTAGGCATTAATGTGCATAATCCGGCTGTTTTTATACCTTAATGTGTGATCTCTGATAGCAGTGGGAGAAAGAGTGTCTGCGGACTGTGTGTGTGTGTCTGTGAAGGGGGGGTTGGGGGTGTCCTCTGGTCAGCTGCTGTTGAATTATCTCCCCGAGGAGCTCGGTAATTTGGAGTCAAATGAGCGTAGTGGTGAGGCCGGGCCACCTACAATAGTTAGAATATACAGTAGGAGAACAAGGAGGTATTGAATATGAGCTATGCCCCAGGTGTTGGCAGACAAGAGGGAATAGAGCTAATCTACTATCTACATTACTAAATTATTGGAGATGAATGGCTCTGCTAATATAATCTCCTACCCTGGGGGGATGATCCTAAGATTAAGGGTCTGACTCAGTATTCATTGCAGTATTCAGCCCCGTGAGTCGCTCAAAAGTTGTAATTTTGTTTAAACCCAGTGCTTACCACAAACCAGACGAAAGTCCAACTCCATCTTGCCCATCCTCGCCAGTGTATTAAATATCCTTTTCATCTCTTCCAAAACTGAGTAATTGATAAGTTTGATTACAGTGGTCAATTACATATCAGTTTTCCACAGAACTTAAGGAATTTTCCATGATGCATTTGGCAGCTTTTCTGTATTTGTCCAAAGGTATTACCAGAAATCATATTCTAGATAAATGACTTGAGTTACTGAGGAGTTCCATGTGTGCTGTGTTTGATTTCAGTAAGTCATCAGAGGTCAGATTTCTCGCTTTTGTGGATCAGGAGCTGACCTGACCTGAACCGAAGCTGAGTCTCGTTGTTGTTAATTGAGTTATTAATCACAGCCAAGAATGAGATCCATCAAGAATTCTCTGACAAACAGCGTTTTTCATATTCATTCCAAATTCAGTGCGATCGCAGGTCTTGCAATGCTTGTGATTAATTCATTGGCATGTAAGGCTTCCGGATGACAAAGACATTCTCCTGTGAGACCCACTGGCACATCCCCCGCCAGCGACGTCTTGCCCCTAGAGACAAACTTAGGATAAAACAATGACAGGGAGCCCAGCAGCACACAAACCAGTGCCAAACAGTACACCCACCTGCTTATATGATCAATGAAACCTCACCGTATACTATCTCGGCATACCACGCCAGCCACTGATGAAAGGCCTCATCGTTAGTGACCGTCTTTGATCGGCTCATCGCCTGTTTTGAAATGTAAATTGACGGGAAAGGAAAGGGCTCCGTGAAGGAGTGGCATGCAGAGGAGAAAAGGGGACCCCACCCTCTGGGGAGATTAACGCCACCCCAGTCAGACATGTGTCAAGTGGGGCTTGATGAGTCCTGGGAAAATGAAAAAAAAAAAAAAAAAAAAAAAAAAAGGTATGAAAAAAGGAGACAGAGGAAAGAAAGCCCTTTCTCTTCCCTTCTTGCATCGTTCTGCACATCCCTGCCTCTCAGATCATCATCTCCCGCCCTTATTCTGTCAACGCCCTTCTTGATGGTTACTGTCAGAGGTGCGCATCTCTTTTGTAGTGTGGTGTTTTGCTGCTGCCACAGTGGAGATGCTTCCTTCCTCTGCATATGCACAAGTAGGCAGGGGTGGGGTGGAGGGTGAGGAGTGGATGTTGGGTGGGTGGTGAGGGGTGGCAAGGCACGGATGCCTGTGGTATCTGCTGATCCTGACACACCTTTGGGAATCAGAAACCAAAGGACAGAGGGGAGGAATAGTGGGAGCATGATATCGGAGTAGAGGGATTTGGGTGGCGGTGGGGGGTGTTGCAAGGGCAAGGCACATGTCTGTGACATTGTGGATGACAGCTAACCAATGTGCTGAGAAAAACCTTAAAGGAAAAGGGAAAAGATACAGAGAGGATTGGCTGCTTAAAGGCCTAATCCTAATCTATATTTGGTCAGTAAGGGTGAAGGAAAGACAAGACATGGAGGGATTGGATTGTGCGTTCTGTGCACGCCCATCCCATCGGTCATCGACACGTGTGAAAAGGAATGTCTCTCTTGTCACAGAAGGGCGGAGGTGTCACCTTCTCGTTTCACTCCTGCGTCTGTCTGCCTGTGCCTGAAAAGACCATTGCATCATTTGAAGTGACGATGAAATAGAATAGCTAAATAATGTCCCAGCAGGAGGCCGTTTGCAGAGATGATACAATGCGCAAGGCCTGCAAACTAATGGCCAGCTGTCTTATAATGAGCCCCGGCGATCCAGGCCCACTGATTACCCCATCGCCCCATCGCCGTCCCCAGTGTGGGACATTATGGGCACTAAGGGGGGAAGGCAGAAGGGGGGAAGGCAGAAGGGGAGTAGGAGTGCATAGGTGGAAGATGAGGGTGGGACTGTCCCTCTCTCTCACAGCTCACACCCCCCGAGCTCTCCATCACCACTAGTGAGCACCAAAACCCTCTCAGTTAACGAACCGAGAGCCGTCTAATTAGAGCTCAAAAATTCATGAGGGTCCTCATTAATATTGAATATCTGTTGTGGGCCACGACTTCAAAATAAGCACTTGCATATGCAGATGGAAGGTGAGAGAGAAGGAGGGTGGGAAGGAGGGATAGGGGGAAGGAGTGCATTGTGTGCCGCCAAAGTAAAGGTAGTGAGGTAAAGGTGGAGGGAAGGAGGTAGAGAGGATCTAAGGGGGTAGGGAATGGGAAGTACATGAAAAGAAGGGCGACGGATTGGGAGACAGACGAGGAGAGGAGATGGAGGGAGAGCAAAGAAGAGGAAAGGGGAGGAGAGGGAAAGGGATGAGAAAAAGTGAGGGACCCCAGAGAGCTGTACCTGTGGAGAAGAGTTGTAATGTTGGAGGATTCTCCTGGGAGAATATGCATGGTCTTTAATGAGGAGGGTGGAGCGCAATGGCGTAGAATAACAAAAAAAAAAAAAAAAAAAAAAAAAAGGAAAGAAAAAAAACATTCTGCTCTTAATCCCTCGCTGAGAGGAAAAAACTCTTTCAAGCAGGTACGCAGAGGTATCACTTTTCAAGTCCCTCATTCCTTCTGTTTTACCCTGGAAAAAGGTACACAGATAAAAGATACAGTCATTTGAAGATTGTCTGCTACCAACAACCATCATTTGCCTTTGAGATAATTCTGGGTATTCCACTTCAGATTTAGAGGCATATGGGTAATGCAGAGGAGGAGGAGGAGGAGGAGGAGGAGGAGGAGGATGAGGAGGACGAGGAGGGGGGATACACTACATTAACTATATGTCAGCCACTCTGGAAAACATCAAGAAAGTCATTTCATAGTGAAGAAGAAAAAAAAGGCTGACACAAATAAACAATTTCTCCTCACATTGCTGAACTATTAGATGGTTGAGTTTTGTCTTCTGTGTCACTGCAACAACATTTCTATAAGAAACTGACTCCGGGGGTGGGTGGGGGGGTGTACATATCTGCCCTCAGGCCTCAGTACAGCCACCGGGTGTTGGGACAATAGGCTCCATTTACACTTTAAAGTTGCAATTTAATACACTTTTGTTCACTTTTAGCCGTATATATGTGTCTTTATTAGTCACATCACACGCCAGAAATAAGTCTTGGTTGTCCTAGGCTACAAACAAATCAAGGTTAGCCTGCTCTAGAGCCAGAAGCTGGTTAGCTTTGGTTAGCACAAAGACAGTGGGAAACAGCTAGCCTGGTTGTGTTCAAAGGCAACAGCTCCTCTAAAGCTCACTGATTAACACAACATATCTCATTTGATCCGTGTAGAGAATTTGTCATTACGGGACGATATCTTCTGAACTATTTCTAAGTCTGAGACCTCCTAAACTCTTGTTGTCACCGTGACACCGGGGTTGCTAGGCAGGTATCAATATAAGAACGTAATTGTATGATGTTAAACTATTCCTTCAAGGGAATCGAGGTGTGTGAGACACCTTGTGAGTTAAGCTTTAAGCTCTGTACCTGTGTACCTATATGCACGCCTGCAAACATAGACGTGCATGCACATACTGCATGTGAATGCCTGTTTGCACACGTGAACGTCTGTGAAGTGTGATTGCGTCAGCTCAGGCAGCTGTTTGCCCATGTGTGCTCAGCGCTTTGCTTGTGTCCATGTGTGTATGTGTTTGTGTTTGTGAGCGGCGTTGACTGTGGCTGGGGCCAACCTGAGCGCTCCTCCTTAGTGTGTCTGGGAGGTCCAGAGGAGTCGAGGGCTTTGGAGGGCGTGGATGTGTCTGCGCTGGGAGATTTACAGGCTTCAGCCAGGATCACTCTCTTTCTCTGGTGCCAAGTTAAGCAGTAGCATAATTAAAACCTCGGAGGAATCCTTTTGAAGCCAACAATGGGCTCTTAGGCGAACCTTAATGCAAACACACATACTGTACACAGACACACACACTCAAAGTCATGCACCCACTTGCGCGCCGTCTTTGCTCTCACACTTGCAGAAGTACACATACGACCACACACATATACTGTATGTCCATGCATCTTCATACACTCTGTAAAGATGCAAGGTAGATTAGATTAGAGCTCTATTTGTTGTTGTGGAGGAAATTCATTTCCACAGCCAGCCACTTGCAGGTACATTCATACAAGACAGTTATTACTCTGGCACATGATTTGACACAGACCAACACACCATCACAGAGGGAATGCACTCATAACAAGAAGACATAGGTGCAGGGAAAGAGAAGCAGCCCTGGGTGCTATTAAAGATGGTGAGAGCATATGGGGCAAAATGATGCATCAATAGTAAATGTGGGATTTATCCAATATGTGAGCATATAGACGGAAATGACATTTCCCTAAATGCCCTCCCTCAGTGTATGTTAACATTGTCTTTCTGTATGCACACACACACACATACACACACACACACACACACACACACGCAAACTGTACAGGACAATTACTCACATTAAACACCAACAGATGCCATCTTGATTAAATTTGACCGCACAAACACAAATGGAGGCGAGCGGGTCTGCGTCAAGAGTTCCCAGAGCATATGCCGTGCAGGTCGTCAGGAGCCCGAGAAGAAGGGAAGGATCTGAGACCGCCTGCTGTTGTTGCCTTGCTGACAACACACCGTGGAAAATACCCTCCGAGCCCAGAGACGGCGCGGGATCGTGACCCACCATCCGGTCCTGCTCCGAGACTTGGCCCAAATCATTGAGAGATGTAAACACGGGAGGAGGGACTACAGTAGATGTTAGTAATTCACAGTGCGCGTAGGTCTTGACCTTGTTAAGTGAACAATAGTGTTACTGTGGGGACCTGATGGAAGTGTAAATTGGACAATCCGGGCTTTTTCTATAATGAGCTATTTCTGTGTATAGTTTTTTTTTTCACAGCTCTTGGCTCCACTTCAAAGTGAGAAATGGTATAGCTTGCTTATCCCAAGGTTGCAAAGTCGGGTTAGATTCATGCCCTGGACCCATACCGGCGTAGATCAAAAGTATTGGGCCTTGTAATATGATCACAGTGGGAGTTCACAATGTGAGCTAACTTGCTCTTTAGAGGGGGGAAATGAGAATAAATGTGTGATCCTTATCTGCCATTGCCCATAACCCATGCAGGCATGGTGGTGGTATGCATCGATAAACTCATAAACAAACTGTAATTACTAGCCCATTAGAGTCAGACCCTCACAAACACAGGCTCATAATCCCTACACAGGAGGGAAGGAGGCTTGTCGCTCATTTTCATATAACCCACTGAGCTAAAAAAGTAGAGCAAAATACTTAATGATTTGTGACTGGGGGACAAACAAACCATTTTGATATAAGAAGCTTACACACTCTCAAAAGAGATGTAGCAATGTTGACGCTCGTGCTCATCATTGTACACACTGCCCGTGTTTGAATTGGAGCGCGGCTTAATTTATAAGGGAGGTGATCAGAAAATGGAAGGCAAATTGGTGTTTTATTTGAGGTGGATAAACATGTATTCCTCTGCTGGGAGTAATCAGGAAAATAATCACTGCAGCCTTGACAACACATCTACTTGAGGAAGTATCAAGATGATAGCCTTGTTGTTTGAACTGGACCCTGTGGAGTGTGGATTGTTTTCCCTGTACGTCTAGACTGAAAGTCTCTTGACAGTCCTGACCATGCTTACTCGCAAACCCAAGTCCAGAGGGATTGAAGGCAGGAACCCAGAGTTCATTCATTATACAAGGCAAGTCTCTCACTGGCTCTGGATGTCACTCTTCAACCCTAACCAGGCCTGTCGTACTTTGAATGATACCGTGGCTTTTTTATGACATTTTGGACATTAATATTGCAGGGATTCCTTATATCCTCTCTCCATACCCTTATGTATTCTTACGGACTCCTTCAAAGGTGCTGGTCAAGTCCTCTAACCTGGGTTATGTAGGTCTCCATGTCCTCCCCTCGCCTGCTAGTTGGACAGCGGGGATATGCTATGATCCACCGTGACTCTTGACAGCGTGTTTGTGTGTCTCTACGTAAGTGTGTACACTGTGTGTGCGTACGGCTCTTCCTCCTAAATCTGTCTCACTCCTAACCTTCAGTGGACGTGGTATGACTGAGTGATCAAGCAGATCAAGCTGGCGTCTACCTCAGCTTCTCTCTGTGGTGACATTTCGCCAAACCCCAGGCAATCCGGGCCGCCCTGATCCTCCTCAGCCCATGTTTATTCAGGAGACAGGTGGTCTAGTCGAGCCTGGAGACAGAGTCTTAAGACTAAAGAGAAAGGGAACTTTATCCCAAGGTAATATTGTTAACAGTAAGATTTTTTTTTTTTTTTTTTTTTTTTTTTGAGGGGGGGGGGTGTTCATAGCAAAACATAGAAAAGCTAAATATAAATATACAGTAATCTCTAATGGGTTATCATAATACATAGCAAAACTGCCGATGTGCAATTTTGAAATTTTTTGCTTTTGTCTTTTAAAAGGACTTCTTCTATTTCAGTGTTCCTCAAAGGAGCAAATCATGATTATTCATTATAATTTCATACAATACTTTTTATACATACAATCACCCCCCCCCCCCCCCATAGTAAATGTGAATATGGCAAGAATCTACTTTATTTGCAAACACAATCATTAATAGATTAATTGTTCAGATTATTGATCAAGCAAATATGTTAAACTTTCTCGTTTCAGCTCCTCAAATATGAGGTTTTGCTGCTTTTCGCTGCAATCTGTTACTTTAAGTTAAATATCTTTAGGGTTCGTGAGTGTTTGACAAACAAAACAAGCAATTTTGAAGATGCCATTTTCTCTGGTGAAAAGTGATGGGCATTTTTTTTTTCCTTCTGTTTTCTGACATGTTGAGGCTAAACTAAAAAATAGTTGTTATTTTCTATTCTCCTCTGTAAATGTCAACCTTTAGCAGGTACTGTACATTTCACACTAAAAATCTTGTTTTTCGTCAATCTGACATTAAAAGAAACCTTGTTTTTGCTGCAGAGAGGAAGTACATGTAACATTATAACACTGCGCACGTCCAATAAGTTTCTGAACAGCACTGACAAAAAAGAAAAAGAAAAAGAAAAACGGATGCTAACGTTCTCTTATGGCAGCTGGAATAAAATGCCTTTAGGTCACATGTGGTAAATAATAACTGGTGGTGCCTAAGTGGGTACAGAGGTAGTTATTAATTATAGGACCTGGTGATGTGTTCAAGTGCAAGGTATCAGCCCTTGGTTGCTAATGCGGTTGGTGTTTGACCGGCGCTGAGCTCACTAATATGTCTGTGGGGACTCGGGAGGTTCTAATTAATCCTGCGCTGTCGGCCAAGCCAGGACATCCCCTGGGAGGCATCAGGGAAAGCAAAGAGTTTCAGTGCACTTATCCACAGATTAGACTCAACACCCTCACTGGGATGCTGGGCTAAAGGTCCGCATTTGTTCTTCTCTCACCTGGTTAAGTGAAAAGACAGCACTTTGGCGGTGTTTTTCAGTAAATCTCACGTTCGGAAGAAAAACCAAATATGATCCGTTTTTATATTTTACAACTTATCTGTCAGTCAAATGAGAACGTGTCACTGGAGTGGAGCATTAATAAAAAAAAAAAAAAGAAAGAATATTCATGTCCTGTCTGACTCATTCAAAGTTTCCTCTGCTGAAAAGGTTGTCTGACAGAGGATGAATCTCATGCATGTTTGTCAATATAATTTGCTCTCCCTTTCACCCCAGAGGAAAATGCCGGTCCCTTAAGGTTTCCGACTCAAATGCCAACATCTGTCTGGCAACGGAGCCAGAATGAGACAGACTAGGACACCTTCATCAGAGGTATTCTCTGGTTGACAGAAGCCACAAGGTGGAATTTGGGACTTGAAATAATGGGTGAGCTGAAAGAGGCTTGAGTATGCAAATCCCCCACTGCACCCACCCCTGCGTTAAACAATCCATCTTGATTAATATTTCATGTAATGAAAATGTATTAATCAGGAAAAAGTTGAAACTTTTCTGCTTTTCCCAGAGGAAGCCCAACCCCTTGTTTTTGCCTTCTCTGATACTTGTATGTGTGATGTCATTTTCTGGGCGACCATCTTGGAAAAATGGAGACAAAACATCTTGTAATAATGGGCCACAAAGAACCAGCCTCTCTTTTTTTTTTCTGTCTGGAGCTCATGATAGTCTGAGCAAAGGAAGGCCAAATGTGCTGAAAGTCCAAAAGCATTGAGAGCCACAAACAATTTGGCATGGCTGCTCACACTTATCCCCATTCACAAACCTTCTTTTATGTACGTTTTACTTGGCACCATCCACCTCCCACCCCCCCTCAAGCCCACTAAACTGATAGACAGAGTGGGTGAGAGTAGCACATCACAGTACCACATTGCTCTCTACCTCACCGCTTTCATTATATTGTCATTTTGAATTATCAGCAGCGATGGACTGGCAAGGATGACTGACACATTCCTGCGAGCGGAGCAGCTACAGCCTGGCTCTCCAGCGTGTCCTGGCAAGCCCCGCTTTACGCCGTGCCAGACGAGAGAGGGCCGGCCAAGTGTCTGGCCAAGGGGCTGCACTAATACGGCATAAATGGGGGGGAATCCCCTGCCCCCATGTTGGCTGAAAACAATACATCTGTGTTGAAATGGAAGGCGATATACCTGGGAAGACATGTGCTCATCCTATGATTATATGTAACTGAGTAGAAAAGTCACATAAAAAGGCAGCAATGCAGATATGGTAGGGTGAGTACATTTTAATATCAGCACTGTATCCATTACCAAATGTCAATTTCAAGTCAAGTGATATAATTGAATAAAACAGATGCTCTCTTGCCAGAAATATGAGGCTCTATAACTAATGTGTCAGTGAAAATCTATCTGAAACGAGCGAGGGTGACAGAAAAGATATCACTATAAAATGTGGTTTTAGCAGCAAATTAGATCGTGGAGCAACGGATTTCACCATAATTTGCATTTTGCATGTAAGCAGTGTCGAGCCAAAAATACTTGGCGCAACACCACAGCGGCGGTCTCAGAGGGCTTAACAACACCAGTAGACAAGAGTAGAAATGGGAGAGAAAGACAATGTAAATGAAGAGGGGGGAGCAAACAAAAAAAAAAAGGGGGGGGGGGGCATGCTAATAAAAAAAAAAAAAGGGGCCCCAGTGCAGCAGGGCGATGGCCAGGATGGGGCCTTGTGGGACTTTTGCATTTCACAAGACGCTGGGATCCACATCAACCAGTTAGCAGTGGTTTTACAGCTATGACTCTGTGGTGAAAACCACTTTGTTGCCTAGGATGTAAATTACGTGTTCATACAGAATCGCGGGCTCTGACACTGAAAGGATCCAAAACACCGATCCTCTCTCTGTGTTTTTTTTTTTTTCTCTCAGCAGACAGCACTTCAAATTTGTATTACAAAGCCTAAAAAGGTAGATGGGTGTCTCATAACTAGAAAAGTCTGGGCATTTATTAGGGTTTGTGTTGCCTGGCAGGGTGGAGTCGGGATAAGAGACGCAGTGAACATGAAGAAAAAGGCAGCCACTCTTCCTTACTGTGCTGCTTCTTTATTTTGACTAGAAACGCAAGGCTACTCTCTGACTCTGTAGCTCTTTTAATGTCCTCAGGACCGCAGCTCTTTAAAAGACAAAGACAGCTCATCTGCTCCCCTGCAGTTCACATAAAAATAGTTGTTAATGAAATTCTGAACAGCCATCTTTTAGCTGATTAGTCAAACAGACATAAGGCAATTTGTTAGCTCGACAACTAAGGCCACGAGGTTAGGACATGACGGCATGAATCCGTTTGAATAATATTCCTAAAAAACTGTAGTCCAATTTGTCAACTGGTAGAGGAAAACAGAAATAAATGACAAAAAGGAGACATTAGGTGAACTGAATCAACTACCACTCTTGGAAAATGATTTTAACATATCTTTCTCTGATAGTCCATGACAACCAAGCTTGTGCTCGTCTGAACGTATTTGAAATAAATGATCAGTTTCCAACAGTGTAAAAAGGCAAAACAAGCCCTCTGTAAGACACGCTCGCATTGGTTTCCCACACCCTTCACTACGAACGTTGTGAAATCCTTTACTAATTTGTATCAGGGCAAGGCTGGAGAAGGATTTGTTTCACCTCATTCGATCCACATTATCTTTGGCATATCTTAGCATACACATATAGCCACAGATGCACACACACACACACACACACTGCTACAGTAAGTGCCAGCCCCCCCTTGTAAAACCACAGCTGGGTCTCCTGCATATCAAACTGGATGAGTGCAGCTTACCAGGGCTCTGCCATCTCTTTGGCCACGAGCACAGAGGTGGGCCCCTAGAGACAAACACACACACACACACACACACACACACACCCAGGATCACAACTTTCCATGTTCGTGTGTCTGTGAATGCTTGGTCTTTTTCCAGTTAAATTCTCATCGGTGGAGCTTTTGTGTGCAGCATGTCAGGCCCCTCAGCCCATCCTCACCTCTGTGATTGGTGTCTGGTGTCAAACTTCTTTGAGCCAGACTGAAGAGGCAGATAAGAAAGATACTGTCAGGCATTTGTTCCTATTCTGGTACAAACACATGTATGTCTGACCACTCTGAGGAAAATATGCTCTCAAGGACCTGTTGACTTCTCACACTGCGGGAATGACTTCTTCTCTGAAATACTGCTGAGGAACTTCTGAGGGAAAGAGTAAAAAGCTTCATTTGATTTTGGTGTGAAAAGATTTTTCTTCTTCTGAGGGTGAATTATGAACGCTCATTTTTTTTTCTTCTCTCTCTCTCTCTCTCTCTCTCTGCGTAATTTCAGTATTAAGAAGAATGAGTGTTTTAAGGCCACAGCTGAACCGACTGAGGACCAGTCGCTTAAACTAACTCTGCCCATAAACATCCTGACGCCAGTTAATTGTTGGTTTGAAGATCAGCCTGCCCCTCATCCCACCCCCACCCCCCAACCTTGCTTTCTTTCTCTCACACTCTCTCAGTCTTTCTCCCCCATTCTTAAACAATGAATGTAATTTTTTATAGAAAACGCGAGATAGCGTGGGTGAGGCACAGAGAGAGAGAGAGAGAGAGAGAGAGAGAGAGAGAGAGAGAGAGAGAGAGAAAGCAAGGAAGGGGGGAGAGTTGGAGAGAGATTGCAGGCACTGGTGGTGTGAGAAGGGGCGTATGGCACCCATTATCTTGTTTATTAAAAGCAAGTTTCTTTCCTAGGTCCCTCCTCCCCATGCAGCTGACCGCAGATATTTCCACGGGCCTCACTCTGCTGTTCTATGCCTACTTCACAGGGCTGCTGGAAGGGTCACAGAAGTTGAAACCGGAGGGTGTCAATCGCCTGTTTTGTTTCGTGACCCACTGGAGGCATCTCGAAGGCGAAAAAAAAAAAAAAAAGTGTGCATGTGTATCCCCTGTGTGTGCTGGTTTGCAAGTGCGTGCGCATAGCTGAGCATAGTCCATGTGTGCATGTGCATTAATGACGAAGTCCTGATAAAAGAAACTACGAAGAAGGGAAATTCATATTTGTCAGTTGTTGTGCACATTCAGTGTTCACAGGAGGGAAACTGCAAAGCCTGTAGCACAGTGCGATGCAGTGGAGGGGAAGTGTCAAACATATGCCGCCTTGAAAATGAAACCGATATTTATTTATGTATTATAGGGGTTACTAGTTGAGGGTTTAGGTGTTGTCACAGTAAATTGTACCTCACCGTTCACTAAGCCCCGCTCAGTCATTTTGAATAATCAGCAGTTACTGTTGCTAAGGCCTGTCAAACGTTCTGTTCTTGCATGACTAATAATGCAGTTTACAATAAAAAAACGTCATGGTAACTTATTTGGCTGCTTAGCATCCATACTTGGAAAAAGAAGACAGGTATCCCATGTTTTACACAGTTTGGGTTATTTGCCATGGGGTTATGTGAAGTAGGCTACTTCATTGTCATACCACTGAACTATCGGATTTTTACACATAAGCGCACTTATGGCGCACATCGTATTACCCCGCAGATCTGCTGTTTGAGTCACAAAGAGCTAAGTGTAGCTGCGCTTGTGCGTAAGAATACAGTTGAGAAAATGTAGTTCCAAAGGAAAGGGCTGTTTGATGGCAAGATAAAGCAGTGAAAATATTCAAAATATAGTGTATAAGTAAAGCATTAGCACACACTTTTTGCTCTTGTGGTTTTGGCTTTTGAAAGCCTAAGAAGTGACACCACTCTCCGAACACTTTATATGCTGTCGCTCTTACTACAGTCCCATGCACATCGCCTCAACGTGGACTAACCCAAAGCTTGACAGACCTGCCATGCCCAGTTAAAGTTACTAGGCTATGATTGGACAACTGCTGTTCAAGGGAGGGGTTAAGCAATCAGTCAGTCAATAAATGTGTTAGTTCTCAAACTTATTTTGAGACACAAGGCTGGGTTAACAACTTTAAAGACCTCTAGAGGCTCCCAAAGCACCAGGCTTACTGTGAGTGAGCTTGTTTGTGGTAGGATATTGAAACATTTGCAGTATACGCACCACTGAAGAACAGAATCACCTGACATGATCAGGGCCTGAAGGTGGCTCCTGCTTTATTACCTGAATATGAGGCCCTGTTTCAAAGGGGGGGACATGTGTGAAAATGTAGTTTTAAGACTTTTATTATCTCAGTTATGCTTATATGTTGCATAAAACAAGTTTTATTTAAATTACTACACAGAAAATCTGGAGCTCAATCATATCACAGCATATACAAAAAACACTAAAACAAACAGGGGTTCCACGGATAATTCTAGCCCCAGGGCCCCCTATCAGGTTAATCTGCCCATGTAAGCACTCAGCCATAACAGCTCAAACTGTCTTCAACCAAACATTAGCACAAAATATTAACTTCATTAAAGACACGAGAACATATTCCCTCTGGTAACATTGAAGAAAATCAAGATGATGGCGCAGTTTCAAATCATTAATAGCCATTTACTTAATAAATTGTCACATTATCAATTTAAATCTATTATGAAAACACCCAGGAACTGGCTCAGTGTTAAAACTCAAGCTCGAAAAGTGAAAGCATACATCTCTCATCCTTACAATACAACTTGTTCTGCAGCTGAGTCCTCGTGCCCAACGTGACTCATTCATTTAGAGGTGAATTCACATGCTATCCAAATGTTATCTCGTGTAATGAGTAACACTCCTCACACTGTCCGTGGTCTTGCTTTATATGTTTTCCATACTGTGTCAAGATGCCCACATGTTACCCAGCAGACACTGAATGGTACTACTGTATATGAAGTGAGGCAATTTAACTGCTGGTAAAACTGGCTGTAAAACATCTGAAGCATTTCTGTATCTCTTCCATCTTCTGTTGCAACAAATGCGATTCAGACGACGTGAATATCCACCCCGAAACTAAATTCATATGTTTTTCATTGGCAGTGATCGGTTCACAATATGAGTTGTGCATATGACTGTGTTAATCCCATAGCTGCAAATAAGGCAAGAGGCACTTGTGACGCCACTTGCATATTCAGTGTGGATGAAGTGTCGACACTGGGTAGACAGTTCTCAGGGTGATTTTCTTGTGTTGTGGGTATTTTCGCTGGAGAACTGTTAACACAGTACAGATTTAAAACATATTTATGAGTGATTTAAAAAAAAAGAGGATATTTTTGCCAGTCACACATTCATTGCAGTTTTAGCAGCTCCAGATCATTTCTGTCATAAACATCACAAATTAACATTTTGGTATGTGTGGTTGACAGATTTGGGAGCGACTTAGTCATGTTTGCATACACAGACTTGAGTGTCATCAGGAGATTGTTAGAATCAGCAAGACTTCATTTTCTGAGGCACAGTTTTACCCTAATGTTGTGTTTGGGTCCAGAACACCCTGGGTCTTCTGTTGCAGCTCAAAAAAAACATATTTTATATTATTTTATCCCCCTTGATAGTTTATGATGTTTCCTAATTTTATGCGAATTATAAACAGGATTTTGACCTGATGACATGACTGCCACAGAAACTGACTCATTATTTCTGCTTCCCAGCTGTAAAACATGATGAAATACAATGGATTCGAAATCGAATGCAATATCTCAGTAACGTCAAGAATGAACTGATTAGATTTTGGTGGTAAAAGGTCAAAGGTCAAGGTCACAGTAACCTCACAAAACACGGTTTTGGCTTTGTGAATGTGATATCTGGGTAATATCTTGAGGGAATTAATTCAAATTTGGCACAAACATTCACCTGCACTCAAGGACCAACTGATTACATATTGGTTGTCAAAGGTCAAGGTCAGTGTGACCTCACAAAACACTTTTTGACATAACTCAAGACTTCACACAGCAATTATGACAAACTTTCACACAAATGGTTAATATTTCATTTAATTCTGGATAAACAGGGATGGAACCTGAAATTATTCTGAGTGGCGGAGGCTTACAACCACGATTCTAACCAAGTTATTCTAGTTTTATATGCTCCTAATATTCTGATTTATTTGGTTGGAATTTTCCAACAGTTTTTCATATGAGGTCTATTGTCTCTAAGGTCTAATTAACCCCAATCATTACCAAAGAAATGTACAAAATATATGATCTAATACATTGTCCAACCAATGTAGAAAAACATATTGCACATGTCTGTGAATGAGTTTTTGGGAAAAAAAAGGAAGACACTGTGTATTTGTTCAAGCGTAGTCAAAATGACAGAAACATAAAATGTTTCATTATCGGGTATAATAAGGTCATTTGCATATTTTGTCACCTTTATCAAATCTGCAAGCCCAGTTTGTGGCAAAGGTGAGGGCGACCAATTCTTCATTATTTTAAGATTATAAAGTTTTAACAAAGTAAAGAAAAAAATGTTGATTTTGCAGTTTACAGTGGGATCTGTAAGGAAGTAAAACCATAAAGTCACTAAAACAAAACGGCTGAACTGTGTTTCTACTGTAACATATGGGGGGGGGGGGGACGTCCTGTGTGCGCTCAGGTCATTGTGCGGCATCTTTATCTGACACATCTACAGCAGGAAAACAACCGTTATTCAATTTGCACCAAACAAATCTCTAAGGCTGTTCAATTCATCAGGGCCAATTACTGATACAAAGTGCTGGAGGTTATCTCCACTCGCCACATACTGCACCCATTCAGACATAGACCATCAGCTCTGTTATGAATCAGGGTGCTGCCTGCATGGCTGCACAAAGGCCTTACAGTGCAGCCACGGACTGGGTGGTCCAACTATGTGACACTGCCCAGTGCAGTCAAGGACTTCTGCACAGTGATTTTGCTCAAGGACACTGATCTCAAATCAGTTTGGCTCAGATGAAATCCATACCGAAAACTGATCCTGATAACAGATCAGCGCCAGGGAAAACAAAGCGACGGCGAAGTTGCCGGCAGCCACAGCAGGGGCGCAGCTCCTCCGGGTCTGGTCTGTTGGGCTCTGTTTGCATGTCCTGCTTCGTGATCCCTTCTAATTGGCCATCATTACACCCCACATTACCCTATCAGGGCATGGCTAGAGGGGGAAACAGACCATGGTGGTGGATGGTATGCTTTGGTAAGTCTGAATTACACAACTCCGGGGCCATGACTAATATTGGCGCAGTCCATAACTGCTAATGTAAGCAATGTAACAGATGCCCACGGTGGAATAACAACAAATATAGTCCGGTTAACCTTCTCGCAAGGCTGCCTTTGACCAGTCAGAGAGGCACAGGCTCAGTCAAGCGCGCATGATGGCTCTCATTCAGCTCTGATTGTGTTTCACTCTGTTGTGTTAAGTGTTTATTAGTTTTAGCTGTTTGTTTTTTTGTTTTTTTTTGTGTGTGTGTGTGTGTGTGTGTGTGTGTGTGTGCGTGTGTGTGTGTGAGGCTGCACATATAAGAGTCTCTGTGTTTGTGTGCGAGGTGTCTGTTCTTCTGCGTTGTCAGTTGTAGTGTGATTTAATTACGGCCAGTGTTTATGAAACCCACTACCACAACATTAAAAGTGGAAAAGCAATCCTTTATGGTAATAATCGGTCCTCAGCCGAACAAACAAAGGTATGTTTATACAAGTAAATGCATGAACAAGGAATCACTTGAGACCGGCCTGAAAGTAAGATAAAGACGAAACAACAAAGATTACTTCCATACTTTTTTGTGACTCATGAGTTTAATTGTTTGTTTTTGTTTGGAGAGTCTGCTTATGTTAATTACGCTCTCCTCTGTTTGAGAAAAATAAGAGTCAAAAATATTTTTCAGCACAAACACAAACACTTTGACAGAATGCAAACATGAGAAGTACTACCACCAACCCCCCCAAACACACACACACACACACACACACACACACACCACCACCACCCACAAATCCACACCTCTCAGCCCTGCCGCTCACTGCACTGAAGGAAATTAAACATCTGTCTTTTCTCTCCCTCACTCCTGCAAAAACTTGGCATCTTTGAGTAATTTTTCTTTCTTCTGCTTGTTCTTTTTTCATGGTCAGGTCTGGGATTCCCTTGCCGCAGCCGAATTCAATTTACTGCACTTTTTTTTTTCTTTTTTTTTTTCTTTTTTTTTTTTTTAGCGGGAGCCCAGTTCTTCTCATACAGGAGACCCGTGGAAAGCAGCGTTAGGACCGAGAGCTCGGTCCAAACCACTACAGGACGAGGCTCGGTCGTCTTCAGACCCGATAGATGAGACCGTAGCCTTGACCCATGTGCTGAGCTGTCGGGTCGCTTGATTGAAGTGCACCACACTTGAGAACATCAGCGCCTTGCATCCATTGAAATAATAAGCTGACCCAGAGAGCTGCTCGCCTTTGAGCTGTAGCCAAGCCATCTGAATCCACTCTGCCCAAATGAGGGCTTATTTTTCAAAGCGACTCTCTCATGTGCGCCGGCCGACCCTGCACCCATGTTCTGTGTGTGCTATATGTGTGCAACTTAGCGAGGGAAAGGGCGGCCGAGGCTGCACTGGAAAGGAGCAGATCGTGTCTGTGGCTAAACAGTTTGTTTGGTGAGTCACATGTTCCTGGAGAGTTGTGTTTTCACAGTTTGGCTAAGTCGCAGTTTTTCTTTCCAGCTGTTTCCCCCCATAGTTTTGTTTGGTGTTTGTTCATAACCTTTAAGTCAACAATATTCTCTGATGTCTCTTCTAATGTCACATACGGAAAGTCCAGCTGAAACAGGATGAGACATAATGCAGTTGGACTGTTAGAAGTACGTGAAAAAGTTCATATGTCAGTTCTAGTTTTGTTACATTTATTTTTTCAAGGACCAAACAAATCTCATACAAAGAGAGGAGATGCTTTGTGCCAAGTTTAACTGCTGGCTGCTTTCAATATGAGTCTGCAAAATACAAGTTCAAAATGCAACAAATACAATATGCAACCATGCTGGCAGGGCCGTGGGAAGATGTTTTAAGTTGGGGGTGATGTAGTGGGAGGAGTATTTTACCCCAACTCATACAAATACAACATAGGCCTAAAACTATACTACTGCACACACACCAAAAAAGCAGCAGCGGTAACAACAACAGCAGCCAGGTCTATGAAGAAGGACTCAGTAATGCTATTACACAAATAGCTCACAATAATGCCATAGCATTGCAATACACAAGAACATATCCAAATATGCACATTGTTTCAACAAAGGTTTATCAGTGTGATGTTAAAAGTAATTGACAACTGAATATTAAACTGCTCTGCGGCAACTTACAATAAACCAAATAATTTACCTTGAGCTGCAGACAGTTTGTGGATGGAGCTTAGGTAGACATGTTGCTTCATCTTGAACTGTGACACGAGACTCTCTGGTGGCGTGGCCTAGCATGTTGAGCTGGAGATCAGAGCGGCCTGGGTCCAGCTCCTCGGGAAGGTGAAGGGACACCAAATCAACAGGTTTCCCTCTGCTGCCTCTTCACGCAAGCAAAACACACAACCCGACCACACTCCGCCACGTAATGAGGCGTAAATGCACGGCTGAAAGTTTCTTTCTGAAAATGTATGGCCGGACAATTGAAGTTGGGTGGCTGGAGAGGCTCCTCAGATCCTGCCAAGTCAGTAGCAGGCTCCACGGTGGCGGCGGTGCTAACGCTGAAACTCCGGCGGATGCCTGCAGTGGCAGTCTCCGTCTCAGAGGAAAAACTACAACCAAAACGAAAAACGATGCTGGTGGAGCTGCTCTTCTGCGAAGGATAGACTTCAGCTGTGCTCTCTTTAGCTGTTGGTTTGCCAAAAAAAATCTGCAGTATGCTTTTGCTCCATTATGATTTTATCCTTTTGATTAGCTATCAATGCTACTGTAAACTTACGAACCCTACTAAAGGGTTGACATGACCCGCCCTACGCTGCCTCTGATTGGCTAATGATCGTTGCTTTCACTGGTTGGATTGGTTAGGTTTAGGCACGAGGAGTGAGAACGGTCAGTGGTTACAGTCAAGGTAAGAAGTCATGCTGAGGCAATAGAGAACTGGTTATGTCAACACTATAAGAACGCTGCCGCTAGTTCCAGCGGCCATCCATGCAAGGAGCAGGCAAGGCAGAAATTCCCAAAATGCACTAGTGTGTCATGCTGCCATCGCATTTGACAGTAAATACAGTGATGAAGTGATACCTACTATGACCCTATGTGAAGTAGCCTCATATTTTGTTTTGTTTTTAACAAGCCTGAGAAGTGGATGAAACTTTAAAATTTTAGACTGCGAAAAAAAAGAAAGAAAGAAAGTTGTTTTCATTTTGACTTTGATGCCTCTTGGACCTGGGATGCCATGTTGGGTCACTGCATACAGTGTTTAGATGGAGGTGTGTGTTGAGATTTCAAATTCTACTTTATTCTTTTTGATCCCTCTGCAGCCAATGAAGAGCCTGTTTAGGCCCAAATGTACTTTTCCTTGAGAACGTTGACAGGTTTATTTGATGATTTTTGACAGGCACAACAATTTGGTAGTCAGTTAATCATTTAAGTTATTTTTTTAAGAAAAAGTTTCAGTTTCTCATAAAAGAATATTTGCAGGTTTTCTTGGACTCATGGCTTATGGAGTTTTTGTTTATCATTGCTGAACAAACAAGACATTTCAATATATTAACTTTCCCTTCAGGGAAGTGTGATGTACATTTCTCTGAATTTTCTGACATTTTATAGACCAGACTGATAAATTGAGAAAAATAATCAGTAGATTAATCGACTAAAAATAATTATTAGTCACAGCCTGACTTTTCTTTCCTCTTTGTTCTTCCTTGAATTCCCAGAAAGAAGTTATGTGGACCGAAGTTAGGTGTGAATGTGATTTTCACGCAGATGAAATGTAATACAGCCCATAAAGTGGTGCATTCACTACGTTGAAGAGAGTGAAAAGTTTAACTAAAAATTCATATGACAACCTGACAGTTCTGAGAGTTTGAGGACATAAAATCACAGCCATTGGTCAGAAAGGTCACGAAAAGTGAATCTTACCTATTTTATTCTATTTAAAGTCTTTCATCTTAAACTTGTGGAAGCAGTGAGGAATTTGCTCTGGTAGATACTGTACTGAAGAGGTTCTCAACATGGTTTCCATTTTCAGTAATTTCATATGGCCCAGTGAGATGTCTCAGGCTCAGACTTCACTAATAGCCCTCACTAACCAGTGTGCCCCAGCGCTTCATTCCCTCTGCCCCTGGTTTTTCCTTTCCACTTTGACAAGTCTTTACAACATCTGACATGTGTTTGAATTCAAAAGGCCAAGTGGAGACTCCTCTTTTTCCATGCTCATCTATCCATTTGGGTTTTTTTCATCTTTTCTGCATCTCAGTCCTGATTAGAACTGTCGGTGGGCCATCGTCACTCTGCAGCCCCATAATCTGCCCCACCCCACACAGGCTGCACTACAGTAGCCAGTCAGCAGAATACATGAATGGGAATTCATCTGCAGTGGACATGTTGCAGGGCAGTAAAGTTTTTTTTTCTTTTTTTTTTTTTTGTGGTGGTGGTTGCACGGAGAAAGAGTTAGATGCATGGCAGAAAGGAGAAATATGTCAGTCAACGGTGACTTCCAACACCTCAGGAGGGGAGAGCAGAGAAAGAAGAGTGCAAGAAGAAGAGAAAGAACAGGGAGAGGAGAGAAAGACGTCACCACGCAATCTGCTCCCTCAGCACAGCGTCTCAGATGTGGTCTGGCACCTAGTTCACAAAGCCAACCAGATCCACACATTGCCTTCATATATCTCTGGAAAGGGGTGAGTGGAGGGTGTGTGATGGGGAATGAGGGGAGGAGGGGGAGAGAAAGTAGGAGCGGGTGACAGGGGAGGGCGGGGTGGGGTGGGGAGAGAGAGAGCGAGAGGGGGGCTGAAGAAGAAAGGGAAGAGCGAGTCTTTTGTGTTTACTCACACCGAGTCACTGCCAGAAACTTTAGACCACATAAGCGATTCACTTTTGTCATCTTTGCTGACCCAGTCCCATGTAAAAGATTGATGAGGGAGATGATGAACTAAAATAAACCAATCTTGCAGTCACTCACACAGACAGGCAGCCAAAGGAGGCAGGCGCGCAGACAGGCAGGGCCCTCTTCAGTGAGCAAAACCAGGCCCAGATCATCTCTGGCCAAGTTTTCCCTCTGCTCTCAAACACAGACGGTCTGGCCGGTCATTCAGTAGCAGCCTGCTGCCCTCTTTTGTCAATATTATGGCTGCACTGAATGGATATAATTTTGATCACAGTCATATACGACTTGATTAATGCGTTTAATGTGGAATTAAAACAGATTTGTGATCCCCAGTGAATAAATGAAATCATATACTTAACATGAGAGAAATCTCTCTCGAATGATGATTTGAGAACCGAAGCTCATTCAGTTTTTCAGTTTTTAAATGAAGCAAATAAAAATGCTATAACCATAACTCAAGCTTTAACTACTTCTCTTTCTTACAAGAATAATAATGTGGTGTTAAATAAATAACATAAAAGAATATATGGTGTAGCTACCAGCTTTTTTTTTTTTCTTTCCTGGTGTTCCTCCACCGCAACGGTATACACAACTGCAGCTTTTATGAATCCATAAAATGATGTCTTGTTTTAACGAGAAAAGAAATTCATTGCTACCGTAATTGGTAAGTGCCCAAATCATTAAGCCCTAATGCAGGGCATTTCCTTTGGAGGTAGTTTTCATTTAAGAGACAAGTGTCTAATTGGTGAGTTGTTGAAAAGCACCACTACCTCCCCAGAGATCGTTTCTGAAATCATATAGAGGATAATTCCCTTTCAATTAAAAGCTACAGTATTCCAGGTTTTGATTTAATTGAATGCGTTTATTCAAATTGCAGGGGGTGGGGGTGGGGGGTGGGGTGGAGGCACCGTGATTCCATTAATGGTGGTGTAATATTACGAGGCCAGTGTGAAAATATCACTCTGTCTCAGGAAAATAGAGCAATATCAGAAATAGATTGCTCGAAAAACAGAACACTCCAAAGTAGACGGCAGCCGGCACGGGTGCAGATTGAATAAACAATGTTCAGTGCAGAAAGCATAATGCTGAATAAAGATGACCTGCTGCCGCCGCCGCCGCCGCTGCCACTGCCGCCACTGCGTTCGAATATTATTGGAATTAATTTGTCAGCCGATACCTAACATTGAGTATTAGTCAGGAGGCTGAGGAGATCTCCTGCAGCTTTCAAAGTAATGCATGTGTGGGGTATAGGGAGGGAAAATGTTTCTGTGTGTATGAAGCCGCAGCTGGGATAAATCATGGCCAGGGCCACATGGGTGGCAATGGTTGGATTGCAGGGTGTTCAGTGTGTCACCCAAAACAAACTCAGCTTCATTTGAATTACATGAACTCAAAGTATGAGAGAGACTAAGACTTGGCGCTTAGTCAAATCACAAATGTAGCTTCGTAAAAGTAAAAGGTGAAGAGTTATCTCACTCTCTTCATCTCTCGGTTTGTTCTGTTGTTCCTGCTCCCTCTTTCTTTTTCTCCCCCCTTGTGTCCCTCCCTCTCTCTCTCCCTGCCAGGTGTCACACCCACACTGTGGCCTCTGGGCTGCAGTAGCAGTGCAGCGCACCGAGATAAGGGCTGTACGGAGACAAGCGCACATCCTGTATGAGGTTAGGGCCCCACTAGCACAGCACTCCGGTGCAATATATGTTTGTGTATGTGTGTGTGTGTGTGTGTGTGTGTGTGTGTGTGTGTGACCGCAGCTCCTTCCCGTCTCCACGCCAATGAGGACAGGGCCTGCGGTTGCAAGGTGCAGGTGTGTGTGTGTGTGTGTGTGTGCGGCGACAAAGAGAGACCTGAGAAACTCCGCCGTGTTCTGATCTCATGGTCGTTTTGATAAGTCTGTAAGCAAACAAGGTCAGAGAGGGTGAGGCGACCCTGCCGTTATGACGCGGTCTACAGATGTCGTGATCTCACTGTACTCGCCAGCTTTCAACCCCACTCAGCGAGGCTCGTCTGCGGTTTGAGATGACATTGTTCAATACAAAGGTTTCTGTCTCTATTTCATTGTCAAATATCCTCACTGATCTTTTCCATGCTGTTTGGCACTTTATAGGGGAGGAGGCCTGTGAAACTTGTTGGTGGCCCGGGATTGAAATTCAAATCAGAGTCGCAAACCCATTTGTCAAAGACACTGTGTGTGTAGAAACTGAACTTTGACAGCAAAAAACCAAGTTTATTCATACTTTCTTTACACATCTGGGACTGCAATGCCCTCTCATGGCTGCACAAGTATACTGTACACCCAGTGTGTGGTTTAAATGGAGAGGAAAAGTGAAAGCAAACCTCCCACAATTCAAGCGAGATATTGTGTCGAATGAGGGTGGACGTGTTCAAGGAGAGACATCACATGTTTTCAATATGGAAAGGATTTGGAGCTTCCTGCTCTGTACTGTAAATTGCTCTGCCTTCATCCAAGCCTCACTGTGAGGGAGAGGTGGCTTCTAATGTGTGCATCATAGCTGCTGTTGACGTGTGTATAAAAAAGAAAAAGAAAAAAAAGAAAGAAAAAAAAAAACTCTGTTTACCAGCTTTGTGTGAACCTATGAATTTATGTATGTGCACATGTGATAACAAATTTTCCAATATTCTTAAAGCTGTGATATTTGCTTGAAACTACTGAAGTTTATGTATGCTTGGCACGCTGACATGCACACACGCGTGACTACTACCTCTCACACACACACAAACACACACACACACACTGGATATCATCTACAGGCCATCTCACAGGCCATCCCATCAAAGCAGCGACTATTTCTCCCACTCCCTGCCTGGCTTTTTCTCTCTAAATCTGACACCGCTCTCATAATAAGCAGCCTTGCATATCAGCTCCTTGGAAAGAGATGCAACTGCTCAACTGAAGGGAAGAAGGCGGGAGGGAGGGAAGGAAGGGGGGGGGGGGATTGGGGGGATAGAAATCGCGAAGACTTCTGTCACTTCATGAAAAATAGCTTCCCCTTTGGACGGAACTTCACAGGCCACAATCAAGCGGTGCCAAGACGCTGCAATCGTGGCAAATCAAGTCAGCATCTATTAATAATATTTCTGGGGCTGCTGCGGTGAGTGCGTGGCGTGTCCTCCCGCTGTCACAGCCCCGTGATGGAGCGCTGCCTTTATCTCAGCCCTGGCACGCTTCTGTCACCGTGATAAACAATTCACACACAAATATGAATAAGGATCCTCCCAGTAGGCCCCTACACACCCTGCCTTTTCCCCTCATTTTGTAGATGGGGGAATGTAATCTTCGGGCCTGGTCTTTCTTTCTTTTTCTCTCTTTCTCACTCTCTCCATCACTCTTTTTCTCTCCATCTATCTCTCTCTTTTCCCTCTTTTCTTTCTGCCCTTCCTCCACCCCTCCTTTCCGTCCCTCCTTTCTCTTTCTTTTCAATCTGTCTTTCAAAGATATGTAAATGACCCTGAGATGGGACCCCAGTGCGTAGGTGGTGTAGCGTGAATGTCAAAGCCTGGGCCTGTGAACCCTGCACATACACGTGCACGCTCACACACATATAAAGACACACACACACACACACACACACACACACACACACACACACACACACACACACACACCTGCACTGTAAAGATGTCTGCTTTGCATGCTCATTCACAATCATATGTTAGAGTCGCCTGTGTGTATGCCATGCACACACACACACACACACACACACACACACACACACACAGTGTAAGACAGAGAGACACGCACACACAAACATATCTGAAGGACACTGGCTTTCCGATTGTCAGAAAGCGAAAGGACCTTGTCATCCGCTGTTACATTAGAGTCACAATGCAGCTTCATCACAACCATTGTGAAAATGTAAATATAATCTATTAATTATATTTTCTTGAAATGAGTGAGTGAAAAGTGATAATTAATGAATAATAATAATAATTAATGTGTTTCATTTCACTGCCTACCAGCTGTGCTGACTGTCATACTGTGCACCACTTTTATCGTTATGTTATTCAAAGATTATTCCTCCTTCGAATGTGTTTTATTGAATAAAGGGACGTACTATATCATCATATTAAAGATACCCTAATAATATACAACATAGGAAAAAATAGCACATGAAGTTACCTTACATCACCTACACCCCTCTGCATCCACACAAACACACACACACAGACAGACACACACTTCTCTTAGATGGTCATTGAAGATTCATGTTGCGACTTCAGATAATGGGTAAGAAGCTGCCAGATCATGTAAAAGTCTGTCCCTTACTTTTTAAAGGTGTAGGGTTTTGATAAACTCAATATGTCACTGTTGAACTTTAGGTGCCCCCCCCACCCCACCCCACCCTTCCACCAGGGCACAAGAATAAGTGTTTTGGCTGTAATTAGGCTGTAGAGGAGAGGTACTATCGTTTCTGAGATACCAAAAACTGCTACAGTAATATGGGGTCAGGTTGTATGTGTTTATCAAACATTGCAGCAAGTCCTCTAAGGATACCAGACAGGTAGTTTACTACTTTAGCAAAGACTATTCCTTTGACTTCATACTTATCATTTGATGCGATATTCACACTCAGTTTACAGTTCAACACAAATATAATTCCAGTTAATAAAAAGTGCACGACAAAACAATTTTTCATTTCAGCTGATTTGTTGAAGCAATAATGAGGGGTAAGCTTACAACTCCAGTTAGCTGCATTGTGAACAAATTATTATGTAAACGGAGACCATTATTATTAATAATGAATGAGCAGTAGAATGTGACAAGTGCATTCAAGACATATATTTACAGGAAGTACAGTTTTGAGGTACTTGTACTTTTCTTGAGTATTTTAATTCCATGCTACTTCTACTCCCCTGCATATCAGAGGGAAATATCTTTATTTTTACAGTTACTTTGTAGATTTACACACACAAACTATAGTATGATTAGTATAGAAAATGTCATGTATTGTCACTGGTTACTGTAAACTACCCAACAGTATATAAAGTTAAAGTTAAAATTCACTTCACCTTCAAATGCTTCAACATTACTGTAAAATGAAGCTTAAATGACACAGGACTTTTATTTTGTAATTTGATTGTTTTAACATTGCAGTTTTGCTACTTTTACTTTAGAGATCTGAATACTATATTACCCATATAGATAGATAGGTGGGTAAGTAGATGGATGGATGGATGGATGGATGGATGGATGGATAGATAGATAGATAGATAGATAGATAGATAGATAGATAGATAGATAGATAGATAGATAGATAGATAGATAGATAGCAAGGAGAATGAATAAACTAAGTTTCTATATACAGAGGCTTCCTCTTTTTCCTCTTCTTCTTCTTCTGTGGTGTGCCGTAGAACAGTTCACACCTGGTCTGTTTGGTGTCTAATTGTCAGTGGCTGCTCCCTGCCAGGCCCGGTCCCTCTATGTCCGTGATGTAATTGCGTATTTCCGCAGTGAAACATCCAAAGAGGCCTAAATGAGATTTCACTCAGCAGGACGGAGCCTGCGGTGGGGTGCTGATGATGAATGTATTGTAAGATTGATTAGCGCCAGTAAGAAGTGTGGCGGATATGGCCACCAGAGGTTTGTGTGCGTGTGTGTTTGTGTGTGTGTGTGTGTGTGTGTGTGTGTGTGTGTGTGTGTGTGTGTGTGTGTGTGTGTGTGTGTGTGTGTGTGAGTGAAAGACAAGAGGTTGGTGGTGAAGGTGAAAGTGAAAGCCTGTGTGTGACTGCATGTGTCTGACTGTGCTCATTTCTATATGTGTACATGATGTGTTATGTGTGTGTGTGTGTGTGTGTGTGTGTGTGTGTGTGTGTGTGTGTGTGTGTGTGTGTGTGTGTGTATGTGTGTTTGTGTGTGTGTTTGTTTGGATGGACTGCAGGGAGTGTCATTCAGGTGAGAAATGAGACATGGTGTAGAACTGAGAGGTGAAAAAAAACATGAAGAAAGAAAGAACGAAAAAAGAAACCCAACAAGATCTCGATTGTTTCATGAATTCAATACATTAAGACAAGCAAACATTAAAGTAACATCCACCACAAAACAAGTAACTTCATTTAGTATTCATTCTCTAGTGAAAGATCAGTCAATGGATTCCTCCTTTTGCCAACTTTCAATAATTGGGTATCACCTGTCATGTTCTATATCCTGTTGGAGTGATGCGTCTTATTCAGCCTCGTTTCATGACATAAGTCTTTGTTTCTAAACAAATTCTGTGGAGGGAAAAGTAAGAGTACATGCAAGAGCATGTTCACTTTGTCAAAACTGATCAGTTTCTCTAAAGAAAAAGTACGAAATATAAAACTAAGACTTAACAATGTTATCACACCAACATACAGATTAAACACTACAGTGTGCAGCTACAAATTCATACTGTTAAACTAGCAAAAATACCTTCAAAATAATCTCTCATTGTCCTTTGATTGTTGCTAATGTTAGTGAATACACCCCAAAGTCACGTTTGATTAAAATTAACTTTCTATAAAACTTCACCACACGTTATAACAAGTTTCCTTGTTCCTCTGAGTGCATTGTGTCTCACTGTTTAAAAGTTTACTGTATGGTAATTGCACTGCAAAAAAACTGAGCCAATCTCACTAATATAAAACATCACTTTAAACAGCCAAGCTCACTCTCATTTGTTTCTCAGGTCCTGTGTTATTGTGCTGTACTGCATGCAAATTATTTTCCATGTGACTGCGTGTTAGCCACTTTACCCTGTAAAAGAGATAATGTAATGTAATCAAATTTTTGTTTATGTTTTTTATATATATATTCTTCATATATATTCATAATTTATAAAACACAATCTTTGCACCAACTACAAATCAAAATGTTATTCCCAAAACTGGTTGTTAGAAATAGTTCAGATGGTTGTTGTCATTTTAAAGCTTTAATAGCAGCATAAACAGCTACAGTATTACAGCAGCAGCAGTGATGATAGTAACACTGGCAATAGTGGCAGAAGTTATAGAAAATAGTGTAGTAGAGGCCGCAGTAACAGTGGTGGTAATGGTACTGAAGCAGTACAATATCGATTTCGCAAGAAAGAGAAAATACTCTACCACCAAACCAGAAGCTGTAAAACAAAATCCAAACCCTGCTCAGCTGAAAGCAAATGTGTCAGTAGCTTCAGTAGCACTGAAGTGAACTAACTGAAGACCACAGAGTGTGTTTTAATAGCCAAACAATTCAGACGTCCCTTCACGTTCTGCCAGATTTAACACAAAAATGCACGCTGTACATACACGTTTCACATAATCATTTAGTTGTTTGATTGTTTTTCAGGCAGTTCAGTGCAGAGCGAGAAAAGGATGTGCTCTGGATTCAAACCCTCAGTGGTTTTAGACTGCAGTGCACCTTTTTCCACAGAGCCAGAACACCTGCACCTACACTGATGCCACTCCAAGTCCACATCAACAATTCTCAAGTCATTGCAAGATACACGGAAATGATTGCTGCGGTCATTTATTTCATATGCTATGGCAGAAAATGTGTAAATTCTGCCGAGCTTCAAGCCTTTGTTGTCTTTTCAAACCTTTGTGTTTCTGAAAGCAAACGAGCCCTCAGATTCCATTTAAGCATGGCAGTGGCATGGAAGGACACAGGCCTCTGGGCTTTGGCACGGGATCACTGTACCTCTTTCATAAGAGGGAAATGTCTTTGCAATGCTTCGCACTGGAACCTAGCCACCACGTAGAGAGCCAAAAATGCCACACGGACAATTCCCCCCACTCTGTTTTTAATGGTGGTACACAGAGGCAATAATCATAAAAAGCCAGGGTCTCTTTCTGAATGGTAACTGACATTCGTCTCCTACAGTAACCGCAGCCCCAGTGCTGGGCAATTTCCCCTCAACATGCAAAACTGTGGGGACAAAATGTGGGACCTGCCATTCTCCATGCATATTAAAGACACTTGTCATCAAGACGTCACCCAGGAGCTATGAGAACAAGAGGTACAGTTCCTCCGAGACAGACTCACTCACCATCAAAACCATGAAATTAGACCCGGGAAAATATCCTTGTGATGGGAAAAATGCTACACTTTAGTGCATTTTGCATATAAAAAAAACGGAAACGGATGCATGTAAATTGCCCGTGCCACAAAGACAAATTGGTAATTCAGGTTTGGAATGAAAATGACACTAAAGTGCAAAAAGGAAATGGTGCAGCGTGAAAGGAATAAGGGTTGTTAAAATGTCACATTTGAGATTCGGTGCCTTTAGGAATCGAGATGTATTGTTAGAGGAAATGTGATAAACACAAGCCAAATGCACGGGAAGCAAATAGAGCTTCATGTACACCGCGTTGTCTTAGCCAACGTGCTCACAGCGACGCCCACAGAACAGACGCAATCTGATAAATGCACAATTTGTGGTTATATACTTCCTCACACCTTTCTCTTAGGAACTCATACATTTTCTCTTTAATGACAAAAAAAGGAACGTGTACCCACACAATGACATTCAAAGCGTAATTCTGAGTAAATGAAAAACCAAATGCTGATTTGTTCAAAGTATTTACAGATCTCAGAAACACATGCTCATGTGCTTTCACTGAGGGGTGGAACACAGCCATTTTCGAATGGTTGAAATCCACAGCGGAGGTAAATATTTTTCATTTTTGACAACATGTTAATTCCACGTTCAGCGCTGCCGATAATGTTTCAAACACTCAGCCACTCACTTTTCACAATCAACACTTGAACCATGTGTCAATGAACAAAACAACAGCCTTTACTGTGTTTGTTGTCTGTATTGAGTATATATACTGTAAGGAAGGCGGATCACTTCCCCCACATGGGTGCTGGCGACACAAGCCCCCCTCAGTTTGTCCCTGGGCTCCTCGGGGCCCAAGACCAGTGCCCTCCAGGATGACAAATGGTCTTAATGAAATTGGACAACTCAGCATACATGCATAAGAGGATGTTAAATATTGATAGTGAAGATCAACGTAGCGGTGCATATTCCACTCTTTAATATTTTAAGTGTCAGACAGGCCTATTGTCTATCTATTGGGGGGGTAAATCACTGTCTGTGTCCCCCAGTTCTTTTTGAGACACATATGATGGCCAGGGCAGCGTTCACTCAGCTACGGATGAGAGCACCCAGGCCCGCGCTTTGCATATATGCTCAACAAAAGCGTGTAGTGGCGAGAGGGTCAGGGTGGGGTGGGGTACTCTTTACATAAATCTTTGTGATCAAGTGAGGTTATGCATTTAAAATCCTCACATGTAAACAAGGAAATGAAAACCATAGCAACAATGAAAGGCCCATCTTGATTTTTCCATTTAAGTAAAAAACATGCTCTTAAATCTGGCTTCACTGATGATAAACATTGATTTTGATGCTCACCTCAAAGGATGAGTCTAAAGATGTTGTATCAATCCGTGCTCTTGCAGTCTCCTTTCTGTCCTGTAGCCTCTACACTGTAAAAAAAAAAAAAAGAAAAAAAAGAAAAACTTGAGGAAACTCTTTAACTCTTCTTTTTAAGGCAACACACTTTGACTTAACTTAATTTCTGAAGTTTAGGCTTTGAGTTCATCCAGTTTTTCTTCTGTTAACTTACTCCAAGTTAGATAAACATTATTTTTTGTCATCACAGCTCCGACTTTTTACTTCTGTTAGTTGACTCTAAATCAAAGGTTATAAGCTGTATCCACTGGAATTTCTCAGTTTACAAAATGAGCTTAATTTTTTTCTTATCGTGTAAGTGAAAGTTTTTCCCCCTCATGACATCATTTGCTGAACTGATAACAGTCAAAATAAGCCCAGGAACAATGTTATATGGTGCAGGAAGTGTGTGAAGCGCAGACCTATCTGCATCGTGAGACACCATTATAAAAACACACATAACACAATGATTTCTGGAGAATTTTAACGTTAAGGCAATGCATGCTGGGAAGTACAGGCACGTAAGCAAAAAATATTTCTAAATAACAATAAAAAAAGAATTTGATGAGTTGAGTAAACAAACCACTGGACATTTAGTCAGCTGAACTCATGATGATCAGTTCTGAAAGTGCTAATTAAGAAACTTGAACTTGAATCTGACAAATTTATCTAATTACACTGAGTTAATAATAAAAGAAAAACTTAATTATTATGAGATTTTGCTGTGCAAAGGATAAAGTAAAAACAGACTGAAATTTTGGTTTTCCTGCATTTCCCAGCTAAAAGACACAAGTTAAACTTTCTCACTTTGTGATGAATCACAAATTAAAAAGTTTTCAGGACTCACTCACTTTTGTTGAAGTTAGAGCACAATTTTAGTTTTAACTTTAAATGCAGATAATTTTGGTTTCTGTGGTTAACATCTTGTAATTCATATTTAAGCCAAAGACTATAAGTTGGCGTTTTTACAATGTAATGTATTAATCATTTTACATTTCTCAAGTTATGAAAGAATGTGTAATATCAAACAGTGTGTGCATGCCAACACTTGCATATACAGTGTACTTATCACAGTGGCAGTGCTGCACCTTGAGGGCCTGTTGTTGCTCAGCACAGTAGCAACGGCAAAGATCACATGAATAACCATTATTCAAATCGATTCAAATTACGGGGGCACTCAAAGTAATCGGCTAATATCCTACAAAAAATCAATTCCACTCCCATTTGGACACAATTGAATGCGTCTGAAGAGGGCAATTATTAAACACACAGATCAGATCCATAATTGGCAGGGGGGGGGGGATACATTGTCATGAGGACTAATGCACTTCCCCTGAGCCAAGAGCCACAGCAGGCACTTAGCGCACCCTAGGTTGCGTAGTGGGGGCTGACGGAGCTGGCAGCGGATAGGCTGAGGAACTGCCAGGAGTTTATGAGAGAGGGGTGAAGAGTGGTGGAGGTGGTGGAGGTGGTGGGGTGGGAGGGCACCTGGGGACTTTGCCTAGCGGGGCCCATTCCCCTGCAACCTCCCCCCTAGCTCAACACTGCCCCCCCACCCCCACCCACCCACCCATCGTTCTTCTACATCCCCTGGAGGCTGCTTCACTATGGGTCCCTGACACACCGGAGGATGACCCTGGGAATCTCATTATGCATTACAACCAAAGTGTGCCCCCCCACGCCACCGCACCAGAACCACGCTGCCGCCACCCTCAACCTTACTGCCAGCCGCCCCCACTAATGCATTTGCATACAGAAGACAGACCAAATAAGGTAATAAATCAGCGGCCTATATTCAAATGGTTGCAGGGAGATTGAAACCCCTCATACACTACCTCGAGTAAATTCACCCACATGCTGTGGAGCAGATACCCATTCTCACAGCGGACACAGGCACTGCGTCCACCCGACACCTAGATATAAATATATATCCCGCTTCATTGCATTGCCGAGGGACGAACTACCTCTAATATATCAATATACATATGCTATATCTCATATGCCTTAGGCAAACTAACTGCCTTGGTTATAAGGCTGGGCTTTCATGGCACCGAAGGTCACAGCTCATACTGAGAGAGGGGGACAATTTGAATATTGCACTTAATGTGGGTCTTTGGACACCACCTCTGCCAATTCACTTTGCCTCATCAATAATGAAATTGCCATGAACATGGAAATCAAAGTAATTTCCTTAAGGTGGGATTATAGAGGGTTTCAATTTTCTTACACCAGGCCAACGATTTATCGAGCCCTGCTTTTGTGCTGGCAACAAAGTGACACTTTGCTGGGAAACCGATATGATTCACATGCGACAGAAGGAAGTGTGTAAACAGCCTGCACATGCTTGATATGGCTGATTATAAAAGTCTCAGAATAAATAAATAGGAATGTCTGGCTGTTGTGCATGCTTGAATAGGACACAGTGAGATGGAATAATAAAATCAAACCCTAAACAGAGTAAGATGTATTTGTGTGCGTGTGTGCGTGTAGTGCATGTGCTGACTGGCACAATAAAGCAGGCCCACTATGATTGCATTATGATCTGGTGGAAAATGAATTCTGCTTAACAAGCCAACCCCCCCCCCCCCCCCATCACCACCACTAGCCCCCCACCCCCCACCCCACTCACAGACAGCCCCACCTACACACACTTACTTCCATTCCATTATTTTCAATAAAAAATGGCGAGAAAAAAGATGCATTTTAAGATACATGCAAATAGCTATCCATCAATCAATTTGTTGGTCCCAAAACTACCATCAAAGGGGCAGAGGCTGTGAAGTATGCAATTCCCCATCAACAAATGGAGGATTGAAACTGAATCCTTCAAGCTTAATTAATGGGAAGTCTGCCACTATTACTTGGTTTGTTTAACGCGCCTCACACAGAGGGCAAGTTGTCCTTTTTTGAATCACTGCACCGAATTCCACTTGTTCAACATCACTGAACTGCTTTTCATGCAAAAAAAACAATCCATCTCATTTTTAATCCTTTCCTCTCATGGGTCGACATGTCATTATTTTGATCCCCACGTACAATGGCTTCACACATTCATATCGCATCGCTCGGAGAGTGTGTGGCAGTAATTATCACGAGGCAGAGATTTCTATTTGTAGAATAACTACCTACAGTTAGGCAGAGGCACTGAGGCAGTCATTTCTCTTCCATCCCCAAAGTTCAGCCCCACACCAAATACCTCTCTACTCCAGATAGCCAATTACATCTCGGTAAACAGTGACTAGAAATCCTATTTTTACTGAAGCATCATCGCAAATCTATAATAAAAGCTAATAAGAAAAAACACAGAAGTTTGTTCAAAAATGTCAAGCTTGAACTTTCTGTAGGAAACCAAAATGGAAATGAGTCAATGTAAATAATGGTTTAATAAAATCCCCTCCCGTGTAAATCCAATGTGAAATTCACCAAAATACGGGAAACTTTTCACCCTCTTGAGCTAATAACTGGTGACAGGAAGAGGGCTTAAACAAAAGATCAGTCAAGCTGATCTTCATTTGAATATTCAAATCCTTTTTAATAAAACTCAGCTTGATTCATTTCCCATAGATTTGCCAAAAAAAACTCATTTTGCATTGGAGAGAACATCATTTGAATTTTTGCAGAAAAGAGGGACGGTGAATGAGACAGTTTCACCTGTTTCAAGTCATTGTCCCAAAGTATGAAGATTACCACTTTCCCAAATGGTACATACTTGGATTCTACACACAAACATGAAACCAAGTTTGTAACAAAGCCTCTGCAGTAAGGGCATTTTAAACCACCAGCTAGCATCAGACTCAGCTTAAAAATCAGACTTAACTGTATCTTAATTTTAAAACCTTGGTTTTACTCGCATGGCCTTTCATTCCTATCTATAGCAATGTGTTGAGACCTAGAAACTTCACTAAAAACAAGTGCAAATGGGTGAGAAACACAAGTACTCAGAAAATCACAGGTTTAAAACAAACCTGCACGTTAGCCAAACTTATTTGGAAGAGAAATTTACAACCTGCTATGCAAGAATCAGCCATAGTAGCCAAGCTAGCATCAGCTCACATTACCGCCAGCAGGCTAAACTGCTAGTAGGCTATGTTTAGCTGCTACTGGCTAAATACTATTAGCTAGATGAGCTATTATCATAGCGTGAACTTATAGATCACAGTAGCTGTGGGTTTTACAATGTTGCTGTGTGAGTTTTTATTTAAATTGTTGTAATGGATCATTAGGTTCTGGTGGGACTGAGCCGTTTCCTCCTAATTATCTGATGTTCCTCCTGCAAGACAGTGTGAACAGAGTTGGTGAAAGTCTTCATTCACACATTAAAGAATTTGAGCAAAAAGTCTGTGATAATATAACTGTAATGCAGAAATCTGAGAGTAATTTATATTGTTTGGCACCTAGAATGTAATTCTCAAAATCTGATTAACTACAAGTTATGTTTGCTTGAATATTCATGAAGGGTATGAAGTCATATTCAGAGGGAGGTTGGTTTGCTGCAAGTCTTTAGTGTTTTTTTTTCTTCTTTCATAATTGTTTTTACTTTAGAACAATTTTGCACTGATTACATTTGAATCACAGTGATAAAGTAGCGCTTCATCAAAACTAAATAGAGGTGAAGGACTAACGTAACGCAGTTAATTAACAAGCTTTTTTTCTTTTTGCTGTAGACTTTAAAGTTGAAGGCACAGTTGTGTTATGTGCTTTGTCACATCTTAATTATCTTCTTACAGTACAAGTAGCCAACTAGCAAGCATACCAAAACTAGGTCATTAACGCCTTCAGCTCTCTTCAGCTGTCACATGACTCTCACCTTGCAGGTTTCCCAGTGTGAAGCTTTAAGGCTGACTTCCTGGTTCAACTTTGGCCTGGATTGTAATAGTTTTTTATGGGACACATTTCGGATGTGCTCTCCTTCTGTTTTTCCTCCAAATACAGTGGTTTAGATAATCTGAGTTGTCTTATCAAATGACTGCTTGGTGTTTTTTGTTGTTTCTTTCTTTCCCAGGTCTCAGCAGTTGCATACAATTTTATCACAAAGATTAGAGACAACGGTTAGAACAATAAAAATCAGAACAAGGTGTATTAAACCAGGATATTCTTCCACGAGATGTCTAATGTCTGAGGAACAAATGTCATTCATGACATTTACACACTATATATACTGTATACACTTCAACAGCTCTGTGGCAAAACTTCACAGTGGAAATTTCTTTGCCTCTTTGCGTGGTTTGAATAGGTCTCTCTTTTGACTCTCCTGTTCTCAAGGCCTCAGCACTCATAAACAAAGTGATTTATTCAAACTTTCCATATCAGAATGCTGCTATCTAATTACTTCAGGGGGGGACAGCATATTCCACTCGCCTATGAGTTATGGAGAACCTTCTTTATGAGTGAAGTTGATGGAGGATCAGGCGAAGAGCTCATCATAAATCCTCAATAATGCAAACGTTTGAGGAATATCTCAAAATAAAAATGCAAATGTGATTAAGAATGGGTTAGCCTGTGCTGATATGGCAGCTTGTATCATCTAAAGAGATGCAGAGCACCTACAGGGGAAAAAGTGCCACGTACTTAGGGAGGCACTCAAATAAATAAATAACATTCACTAGCATAGATGCTGTATGGTAATATCTCCTTTACAGCACGCACAGATGCACATATGCCCCGCACATGTAGACACACAGTCACAAGAACACACAGTGGCAGCCGCACACATACAAAATGCACACACCCGTGCAGTCAGTATACGCTTATGAAAATGAAAGTGTGCCCAACATTTTAATCTCACACCTACGTGGCCCTAACGAGAAGGCATAAACTTTTAGGAGGCAGGATGAAGTGGAGGCTTGCAGATGCAAATGGGGCACGTGGAAAATGGCGGAGGTACAATGCAGAAGCTTGTTAGTGACTGAGAGGCGAACAGTGAGGACGATCGCGACACCTCGTCACTCGCCTTTTATCTCTCGTCACTGGCAGATGAAAAATCACTGTGAATCTGCCACATCCGTCTGCATTAACATAACAAAGCCTCCGCGGAAGAGAGAAAGAGAGAAGTAGAAAGAGGAAGAGGGAGAGAGAGGCCATGGCGACTGTCCCTCTCAAATCTACCCAAAGTCCGAACCAATGTGCAGAATTGACAAATTCTCTGTGCTTTTTAGCCGTTATTATTTATTCTTTCTTTCTTCACCTTTCTCAACTTCTTGCTTTCACACGACACACACAAACACACAACACACACACACACACACACACACACACACACACACACACACACACATTCACACAGGATACAGACAGTGAGAACAGATGTCGAGCTGCCACCTAAAGAAGATCCTCCCCAATCTTAGCATCATCTCACCACTCAGCCAGTCTTGTCAGCACAATAGACAGGACAGAATTACAGACGGGTCTCTCTCTTTCTTTAAAATAGGCTCAAAAAAGAAGGACTCATCACCTCTCTCTTCTTCTATCTCGCCATTCCACTCCACCACCACCACCCCCCAACCCCCCCCCCCCCCCCAATCTCTCCATACAAAGCTTCATTGGTGGAAAGAGAGAGGAATGGGAAGGAAGGGGGGGTTGAAAGACATTATGCATATGAAAATGTCCTGAAAGAGGTGTGATTTATGTATGCATTAGATGCAGATTCCATTACGGGCCAGTGGCTCAAGTGAGATCTTTCCAGGAACACCGAGGCGACCTGATCAAACTCAGTCTCATTACTGGCCATACGGGCAGCAGGGAAACTACTGACGGAGGAGAGAAAGGGTGCAACAGAGTGAGAAAAAGGGGGAAAAAAAAGAGATAGAGGAGGCATATTTACAACCTGGACACACACACCTCACCCACAGGGACAGAGTAAATTGCAATCTGCCCTCCAAGACCGCGGCAGATCACAGACAGGCGTTCACCTGAAAGACGAGTGGGAGAGGAAGAGAGGAGCAGGGAGAGAAAGATGGAAAGAAAAGCGCGGATATGTGTCTGTGGATAACTGTGGTCAACTGCGAACATTGTTGCCTCGTGTTTATGTGTCTCTCTGTCTCTTGGCCCACCATCCAGCAGTATTATTTTTCACCCAAAATGGCCTCACACTCCTACTGACTACTGTATGCGGGGCAATCTATATGCATTCTTAAAAAATATATATGCAAGCGCACGCCTGTAGGAAGCCCTGGGCGGAGGACGACGGTTGTTTGGCTTGATAATCACGTGCCTGCTCGAGATAAGGAAAAAGTGTTTTGTGAAAAGAAAACATGGGCGGCAGTCCTCCATCCTGGCTGACCCCGCCGCTGTAGCCCCTGTGATTGGGGTCAGCCTGGAGATTCCTCTCTGGCCAGCTAATGTGATTGCATCGGAGCAATCCCCTTAAACGCCATCAGCTCTGATCTGCATAGTAATTGGCTCGACTCTCCTTGGACGTGACCTTGGGGAGGGGTGCTGTCACTCCCGCCGCTCTCTCCTGTACTGGCAATCATACACACAAACTCACACACACACATACACACACACACACACACCCACATAGTCGTAGCATGGCCATGGATGCAGGCATGGACAGAAAAGGTGAGGAGCAGATGCCCTACATGGTTTCGCCGGGTAGTGACTGTATGTGCAAAGTGAGGAAGAAATTCAGGTGACAGGTGTTAATAAACTACCAGGAAATGGGTGATATCTCACAATCAACATGTATTACAAGATAATGGCAAACTAAGTGTTGCACGCAGATGTCACTGTGGCGGGAAGTCGTGTGGAAATACTAACATTTAAGCCGAGTTAGCAGGGCTGCACTCTGAAGTCATCTGCTTTCTAACCTGAGAGGAAAATAGTGCTGAAAATGCCTGTGAATCTGCTTTAACTACAAATGAATCTCTTTTCACGATTAACAGTAATTCATAAAGAAAGTACAGTGAGATAGGGGGTTAAGTCATGCTGCTGCAATTCCATTTTTCAAACACCCTGTAACCTTCTCTCTTTTTGTCCTTCTTGCATCAGCACTATTTGTTGAAGATCTTAACGAAAGACAAAGAAGCAAATGTATATTTTATGAATGTGTGCCTCTGGTTTATCTTCCTTTGTGGGGCTTGTGTATACAATCGAAACCAGCTCTCGAAGAGAAAAGCGCTTTTTCTTCTCCTGTCCCCCGATGTCAACGACAAGGTAAGTTGTGGCTTTGGCTGGCTTTTTGATATGCATTTCAAACGGGGGAAAACTTCACAACCATAGAGGCTAATTTGCAATGGAGATTTTTTTTTTTTTTTTTTTATTATTATTATTATTCTCTGCTTCGGAAAGCAAAACAGTCAAGGGTGTCAAGCGAGTGACAAGTTTGTTTTCCTGTAATGATTTCCGCAAACTTGAGGTCTGTTCTGTTTTGTTCCTTAGACAGTTTGACCTAGTTGGAGTGCGAGCACGTCCCCTCTCTCTTTCCCTCACTCATGCATTGTTAAAGCCGTGGGTCCGTATTAGGCACTCCCAAGTCATCACATGTCAGAAGAAGCTAATACAAACTGTGTGTGTGTGTGTGTGTGTGTGTGTGTGTGTGTGTGCGTGTGTATGAACAGAATTTGTAAGATTTTATTTGCATTAAGGGGAAATTAGCTTTTTGCTAAGTTTGAGCCAAAGAAAAGCTTATCAAGAATCAAGGGAAATTTCATGAAGTTACTTTAGAGCAGCTGAAGCAGACTGTCACCACTATGCAGTTCATTGCAATGAATTAAGTGACACTCCCACAGCTCTAAGTCTGACATTAAACCGCCATCTATCCTCACTCCCCAAGTAACCCTCTGCATGGCCGCAGCAGCATTGGATTATTCATTTGAAACATCAGCACTGAAACAGGCCCAATGTCTGCGAGAAAAAGTTTCTGAGGCATCCTCAAATGGTTGAGGGGGAAGACTGGGGGCCCAGAGGATTTGACTGGAGCGCACCCAGCAATACTCAAGGAAAAAAAAAAAAAAAAGGAAAAAAAAAAAAAAAAAAAGAAAAAAACTCTCGCTCTGTACCCACTTGTTAGAAGAGCGAGAGGCATCCCTTGGGCTGTCTCTTTGAATAAGCTAGGAGTAAAGCATCCACCAGCACCACCAACCCCGCCACACACCCTCCACTTCTCCTCTCACTCATTCACTCTCGCTCTGTACCCACCATCTTCTCCCCCCCCTCCCTCCCTCCCTTCCTCCCTCCCTCCCCCTCTCCCTTCAGAGCGACAGAGGTATAATTGTGCCACAGGGTTTTAGGTGGTGTGACATATCTGTCACCTGCCGTATCGTGCTCTCCAGAGGAGCCTTGCCTTCCTGTTGGGTGTCATGGGGAGAGAGAGAGTGAGATAGAGAGAGGGAGAGAGAGGGAGAGAGAGAGGAAGATGGTGGCTGGCTGGGGCTGTTTGTTGACTTTTGTCACCGCATTGATGCTTTGTAAACTTTCCACCGCCCCAAAGTTTTGTTACCACGCTCAGGTACATGAGGTACAGGCGCGGCGGCCACATGCGTGCTCCATGGCTAGGTCTCTTTTTGACTGTCATTAAATCTAATATACAGCCAGTGGGAGCAAACAATGCCTCTGTATGCTTTCACAAACCCAGAGAATCAGGGTATTATTGCAGACACGTCATGCTTCTCAACATATGTTAGGCAATATGGCCCTGCCTGTTGTCCCTCCTGAGGGGATAGTCTGACTTTAAATGAAAAGTCCCCCATTTTTACATAAATTATGAAATGTACGTGGTCCTGAGCTGCCTCTCTCAAATAGGCCTTCACTCTCTTTCTTTCGCCCTCTCACTTCACAGCCAAATCAAGAATTCTGTTGGCAGTGAAATATATTGAATTTGACAACTCCAAGAAAGACTTTCTGAAGGATAGCGTTTTATTTTGGGTGACCTAATTGTACGCTCCCCATGGCTGCTCCTTGTGCGGTATCTCACTCACTCCTGAAACAGCTTCATTTCTACATTCAAATTATTCATCATCGCCTGGATTTATTTCCTCCTTTCTTCACTTTTCATACCTTTGGTGTTCTCTGCGGGGATTTGAGATGAGGAGGGAGGAAAAAAAAAAAGTGCTTCTTTGTTTTTTTTTTCGTGAGCTATTGTTGAAACACCTTAAGTCTCTGGTGTACGGCAGAAACTGAAGTGATAGACAGGGCTGCCCTATTTACAGCCAGATTAAAAAGAATCACACAGGAAGACAGTGTTAAATGATGATTGTCTATGACATTTAACAATTGATTAAAGAAAGATAAGTTTTAATAGGTGGTGGTGGTGATGTGGGTGTTGGGGGAAGAGGTGGGGGGAGAGGAAGGTGTTCTTCTCGGCAGCAATATTTCTTTATGCACGCCATATTCTGCTGCTTGTAACAATGAAATGATAAATTTAACATAAAACATCTAAAGTGTATCAAAAAGAGTCTGGGTATTGAAGCAAATCAGGATTTTCTTCTTTTTTTTTTTTTTTTTAAACTTGTACAAACATAGTGCTACTTTTTCTCACAGATCATACACATTTATATTAGAATAAGATCGGTTTTCTTTTTTGGTCCTTTCTCTCCGAGTGTGCAACATTTTAGTTTTAGAGTTTTATTTTGGCCTTTTTTTGCCATGAAAAAAAGGTAAACATGAGCTTATCTGCCTCATGACTGAGGTTGATCTTTGTCAGTGTGATTAAAAGCAAAACTTCAGTTCCAGTAATATTGCATTAAATGTGTATGTGGTGGCCCACGATGACTGGCTTAGTCTGAAACAGGTAAGTTTGCTCCTGATTTTCCGCATTTTCATTGTCAAGTAATAATGTACTTTTTATGCAAGCTATTTTGTGAAAAAAAAAAGTCATCTTAGTCAGACTTGAAGTAACCACAGGTCTGCTCAACTGAACTATTTTTACACTTCTCTTTTACGAACATTTTCAAGAATCATAATGTGGCTCTGTGTGTGTGTGTGTGTGTGTGTGTGTGTATTAGTAATGTCTGTCAGCGTTGTCAAACATCATGTCAGTCTGTCTCGCAGCATGCTAATTGCATGTGCAAGACAAGAGCATTAGAACGCGGGCAAAATAGCATGAACACTTGACACGACCGAAGATGGAAACGCTCTTAGACAAAAAAGAGTAAGTAAGAGACACGTGCTGACAAGGAGGCAGACGCACTGAAAGACAGACAGAAAGTCATTGGTGGGGAAGTTACTCAACTTAAGTGAAACTCCGCTGTTTTCACAGCTAAAAGGACAAAAGTGACAGATAGCGTGGGATATTCATGTTTTCAGGAATAGAATGACAAAGAGGCCGTCACGAGGGCTGCCAGCAAATGCCTCGGTCAGTGGTTATCAAAGTCTGACTCAGAAGTGCAGAGTAAAGATTTGATCGAATGGTATAGGTACGTAAATTATTTTTAGAATTTCTGGTATCTAGGTTTGACTATGACAAATCCAACTTCCAGTATACCTGTGTGGTAGGCTGAATAACACACGATAACTACACGATAAATGTTTGATATGTAAGCCCACATAGTAGTAGCAAATTTTAGGCTGCAAGAAAATATCTTAAAATCGGGTGCAGAAAGGTCTGAAAACAACATAAAAGTCACTCTTTTCAGTTTTTTTTTTAAGACTACACAGTCATAAAATGTTCAAAAAGTTTAAATACAGACTGTAAGTATGCTGCTCATGGTCTAAATTGATCCTTGTTTTTTTTTGTTTTTTTATTGTTTTTTTTTTTATTCTGCCTGCTATCTAAGTACATGCACACTGAAAACATTTCCACCCAAAACTTTAAAAAACAAAACTACGGATGTAGAAATTTCAGAGAAACAAATCAAGTTCTCCACTAAGAGTCAACACTGACAAATACAACTTCATCTGAGAGTTTAATGAGTTGAATTGTATTGTGCTGTAAATAGTCTTTCTCCGTAGGGCACTGCGTTGGCCTGCGGACGGTTCCTGGCATGTCTGTGAAGTGTGGCGATGCCCTGTGGGGACGGGAACACACACACACACACACACACACCAGCCCCACCAGCATCCCCCCTCGCAACAGCTGCCGTGCTGCAGGAGGCAGCCGTACCCCTCGCTGATCAAATCTTGTCCGTCACATTTCCCCTAATTAACGGGCATCTGCTTCCCCCATTTTCCCTACATGGCTACACACTTTCCCTCTGTAGTTCCAATCATATGATCGTTATGACCTTTAACCCCTCCGAGCTCGTCTGGCTCGGAGCATGCCTGTGTGGTTGCCCGCCTGCCCACCCTCCTTCCCGCTTACCTGCCTGCCACATACCAGCTGGGGAGAGACGCGAGGGCACGCAAACAAACAAACCAATGAGGCAGTGTTCATCTGGAGGATAGACATCACACTTCTGTCTTTTCCAGTGGTTGTTATTCCTGCCAAACTTGTGGCCGCATTCACTCATTTTCAAAAAAATAAAAAAATAAAACAGCTAAAAACTGAAACTTACAACGTGAGAACTTTTCATTTCTATTTGGCTATAGCAGGTTTTTATTTCTGAGAACCACTGTCTTGGAACACAGTTATGAGACGGAGTGACTGACATGCAGAGTCCTTTTCAAAGCCAGAAATGCTTCCAAACAAACCAAAAAAACTCATTTTTAAATCCTATTTTTGCCCGAGAGATTTGGCTCCTTCCTAACTCTAAAGAAAACTCACACTCATCTCATTTTGGTGAGGAAAACTTGGCTTACAGTACTGTAATGACTTTTATTCCACTACGAGGAATGACATAATTAAAGTGTGGTAAAAGCTCGGATTAACACCAGTCACTCAGACCCCACAGCCCAGTCACCAGCGTCAGGAAATCTCTCTTTGTCGGAGGGTTTATGTGTTATGGTAAGGACAGAGGATGATGATGATGATGTCTGTGTGTGCGTGCGTCTGTCTCTGTGTGTGTGCATATGTGTGTGTGTGTGTGTGTGTGTGTGTGTGTGTGTGTGTGTGTGTGTGTGTATGCATTCCGTCATTCACAACACAGAAGCACCTGAGCAGGCACCAGCTGGCAATGTGAGAGGTGCGCTCTAATTTAAAATGCATCTCATTAGAAGCAACCCATAGCCTGTCACTGTACTCTTTCTCTGTATAAAGACACAGTGTGGAATTAATGATTTTCTCAAAGAAAAAAAAAAAAAAAAACCCTCGAGAAATAGCTGTTGAAATGTTTCTCTCAATAAATATGTTACATAGGAAAGAATTACAGTTAATAGCTATTTTTTTTTATTCTTAAATATGTATTTGTTTTAACCAATAGGAGTTTATGTAGATTTTTCTGTTGAAGTTTGACCTTGAATTATGTGCATTTCTACTGAGCAGAGATTGAAGGCTTTTGTTTGTTTGTTGCTATTGTTTAAAACCCATTTCCCATTTGCAGGGAGAAATATACTTAAGAGAAGTGTTTATTCATTTGTAGAGATGGCTCCACTGCCAAGGAGAGGAGACTTGATGGAAGCTCAGATTCATTAAAACTTAATTAATATGCATCATTATGTAAATGAGGGTGCAGTTAATGAGTTTTTAAAAGAAGCATTCCTTAATTAGTTCACTTTTAATGGCATCATCATTTATCTTTTTCTTCTTTGAAGCAGAATGATGCACTAGATGCAGGCAGTTCTAAAATGCTAATCTACGTTTTATCATCTTATTTTTCTGATTTCCATGTGATAGCGACGACATCTCGAATCTCGTCGCTAATGAGGAACGTTTACACGTTTTAATGTCAGTTATTTCAATTCAAGACACTGTAAAATTTCTGAAAAAAAGGAGGGAAGGATACCAAACAAACACAGAACGCTTATCACATATCCTGAGAAAAAAAATGATAATTAAAAATGTATCGACCAGCAGAAGTTAAATCCAGACCCTTAGGCTACTCACAAATGCAGTCTTTTTTTTTTTTCCAGCCCATTTGGGGGTGAAAAAAATCTCTCAACAGTTCCATTTCCCAGAGAACAACACTGGCAGGGTGTCAGAAGACTTGACAAAACCTGGAGACTTCTGACAGCGTCACACTTCTGGATAATTGGTCCCCAGCACTTCCTGTAAAAAGCGAGCAAACTTCCTCCTTTGCAGAGGTCCCAATAAAACTTTCTTCACAGTGTTGCACCTTAACCAACACCAGATTTTCTTATTCGTTGTTATGCGTGCTGTTTAAACCATAACGTAAACTGCACAGGAAGTGTTTTGTTGTCAGATTTCAGTCACTATCAAATCCTGAGAACAGGGTTGTCAGGTGAGAGTTTGAGGGTTTTGAAACGCCTCTTTATAAAAGGTGATATTAATCGTGCTGGACATTTGAAAACTTTATTTATAGAAATAAATAAATACAAGCAGTTATATAATGTGTTGAAGCTTTTCATGAGGTGTTACAATCTGAAAGTACATCATGTGAACTGTGTGACCTGGGTCTAGTTCATACACACACACACACACATGCGCACGTGCGTGCACACGCACACGCCCACCCTTTCACATCTTCTCCTCTGATGAACATTTTGATTGTTCTGCCTCAGAAGGAATCAGTTGCATCATTTCTCTTAGGGCATCAGCACTGGGCGGTACAAGCCTTTTGCATTAACAATAAATTTATCATGCATGAGTATGGCCCTCTCCTGTGAATTGATAAGTGGATGTGAATAGGAAAATGCAGTATATTGGCTTGAAAGTGAAAGAAGGGTGAAATGACACAGTGAGCCTCAAAGCCCTAATGTGGACACCAATTTCATGTCCAAATTCACATGAGATGTTTTAGATTTTTGAAAGCGGCAACACACATTTTTATATTGTTTGCCTCCAAATTCTTAACAATGTGACGTTAGAGGAAGTTAGTTTAACTTATTTAATTTGTAGCAATAGCAAATTAAAATTATCATTAATATTATTAACATTATCATTATTATCATTATTTCTGCTATTGTGGTTGTTGTTGTTGAAATGCCTTTGTTTTGCTATTATTATCTCTCTGCTTCCCCTTATAGATGAAATGCAGCAGTTTCTCTCATTATTTAGATGTGCATTCCTGTGGAATCAATTCTCATAGACACATATAAATTATTGTTTAACGAGAAGCTGTATCCTATAAATTATTCAAAGCACCTGGGATTACAATACGAGATCAAATGATAGGAAAGAAAGAGCACTCTGCTGGAGGCAGCCCGCACACGAGCCATCACATCCCCAGTTTGATGTTCCACACAATCTGCTTATGCAGGAATAATTGGGGAGTAACAGACACCATGTGTACAGATACACTGGCCCCGCTTTTGTACGCCATATTTGGAAAGAGGTAATTGGGCCGCTGGACATGGTCAGCAATGTCACCCCAACCTGTGTATGCGTTTGTCCTCTGCGCAGGCAAAGTTACCAAGGAAGCTCCTGAATAACAAGGAAAAATAATCAGCTTGTTTATTCTCTCCAGCAGGAATCCTTACAAAACTTACAAAGCGTGCAAAAGAAGAATGAAAGTTAGGGAGGAGCTGCTTGTTTACAACTGTCACACAGACATGCAGGGGAGCAAACTGTAAAAAAAAAAAAAAAAAAAAAAAAAAAAAAGGAAGAAGAATTTTTTTCATGGCCTCTTTCCCCGTCCGGATGAATTTAAACAGCAGGTTTCAGTTGGTAAGAATACGGAAACAGTAGAATTTATTGGTGTGTTATGGTGCCCTGATGTGTTGTAAAAAGGACACTCCAGTAGATAAGGAGGAAGCCATTGTGTGGCGTGTGACTGATGGAGAAAGGGGATTTAAATTGAGTCCTCAGTCATAAAATAAATAATGTGTATGTCACCAAAGTGGGGAGCAGAAAGAAAGAGACAAGAGAAAGATGACAATGATCTGCTCTCACAGGAACCCGGGGCGTTGTAGGCCGGTAGACGGAGGGCATTGTGGGACTGTTAGAAACATGAGGGATGCAGGTGCACTGAGGGATGAATGTGGTTTTGCTGAGTGTGTGTGGCTGCGCTGGGATGAGAGGGGGGCATGTAATTGCCCCCACAGATGGGTGAAGTGTAAGGAGGCAAGAGGCGGGTGTGGGGGGGTTGGGGAGGCGGAGAGCAAGTGTGTGCCATGGGTGCATGAGCTTCTGTATGCGCATCTATTTTGCTTTGCAGAAACCTCAAGCAAATGAGCTAAGAGCACAACCAGGGTGAAATGGAAAAAAATGTCATTGTGAAATATTAAAACTTTCAGCAAGCGCAGGGGAAAAAAAAAAGTTGAGGACATGATAAAAAAGTATGTGCATATGTGTCCAAAACAAGCACAGGGTATAAAATATGTGAACTACTCTTTCTACAAAGTAGAGTAAGTTTAACAGGTGCTGCAATACCCACAACAGGACTACTTTTTCTTTCCTCATGAATCCGAATCTCACCTCTGAAAAAAAAATAAAAAAAATAAGAAGACACAAAGACTAGAAAACTCAAGGAGGAAGAGGGATTAAGATGAAGAAAGGACGGGCCGTGGGGAAGGAGAGAGTGAGGGAAAAAAGGGATAGAGGGAGCGAGAGAGTGGGAGGGAAACAGGAAGAGGGAGATCATAGCAAGGGAAAAGAAGAAGACCGAAAGATCATACGAGATGCATCTGCATTTGCACACGAGAGAGAGAGAGAGAGAGAGAGAGAGAGAGAGAGAGAGAAAAGAGGGGGAGAGGGAGCAGGAGACCGTAGGGGACTGTCCCCATTCCTGCACCCCACGCTGAGAGCTCCTCTCCTCGACCGTGCCACTTCCGATCAGCCACGCAGACGAGCCTCAGCCCCCATGACAGAGCTGCTGAGACTGGCGGTGCCAGCTAAAGGCTGGATCCCCACTGAATATACTGACGGGAGAGCAAGAAGTTTGGGCTCTCAGTAGGCATGTTCCTCCCCCTCTTATTCATTTCAATTATAAGGGGCTTGTATTCCTGCAGGGCAAGGCCGTGTCGTGTGATCCACTGTAATGCAGCGAGGGCGACACGGAGAAGACACACTGATGCACCATTATCTGCATATTATATGGAGCTGGTTACATCCGTGGCTACAGCGTGAGGGGGAAACGGGCTGCTGAGAGGTGACAGAGGCTGAAGTGATGTAAACACATAAACAGCAGATAAAAAAATTGAAGAATTTGTTTAATACATCTTGAGCACTGATGGGAAAAAAAATGCCTCATTTATGTTTTGCTGCAATCGATACACTTTGTTCTGGATTCAAGCACTGCCCAGTCCACCTACTTGAAATATAATGGGAAAGTGGTCTCAGACTTTATGTATGAGATCAACAAACATTTTCATTTAATTATATCACGGTCATGAACCGCTTGAGATGCAAATTCTTTGGAAAAATCACACACATGCATGAACTTGTGCGCACACACACACACACACACACACACACACACACACACACACACACACACACACACACACACACACACACACACACACACACTGCCATCAGAGTGAAGAATTGTTGAACTTCTATTGTTCAAGTGCAAAAAAATAAACACAGAAACTGTGTCTTTATGAATCATATATTATACTGATTAATCACCAACTCAGACATGCTGTGGAGGAGAAAAATATATTCAAACAGTCTTCTACCTGAAGTCTTTTGCTTCCTATAATCTTTAGTTCAATTTCAGAGGAATATGGGTATTTTGTAGTACGACTTCCTTTTCAGTAAAGGCTCTCTTTGTGCAGGCAGAGAATGTGTTTTATTTGTATTTATGCATATGAATAGCATACGCTGAATGCCAATGATTAGATGGCTTAAGTTCCCCTTCAGAGTTCATATCCTCCATAAAACTGTCCAATTATCTGTTCATGAGCTGAGGGGAGGATATGTATGCACGTGTCTGAAAGCATGCCCAACAGTGCCACCTAGCCCTTGAGAGCAGGGTGGGAAACAGTCTTTTAATATCTTCCTCCGTTTCTCCATTTCATTTTTTATGATCCATGAGCAAATTGCCATGAAGTCAGCATTATTCTGTGCTTTCATTCAAACTCTTGCCCAAAATTTCATTTCTTCCACCTGGTAGTTGTTTTGGAAAATATGCTATGCAATTCAAAGTCATTACATTTTGGGTTTTTTAATGATCAGGGTGATACTAATAATTTCCTTTCCGTACAAAACAGGAAACCACAACAGTCTATTGTGAAAATTCTAGTGAAATTCCAACACAGCATATAATATGCATACCTTGTCAGTGGTGCAATATAATACCTCACTGTGAGCGAGTGAGTAATTTTTCGCTGTGTGAGTCTGAGTCTGAGCAGGGGAGTTATTCTCTGCCTGATAACTGCCAAAATAACAGCAGATAATTAGGCCCTTTAGAGCGCTGGGTGTCTCTTAACAAAGGCACCTGCGTTTCCTGTGGTGATTGCCGTGCACCCCGAGTGATTGTCATTTTTAATCTAGCACTCCCGCTGAGACTTCTTCGGCAGCAGCCTAGTCTGCAGGGTGCCAAAAGGTACCTGCATGGGAAGCGTGCGGGTGTTCGTGTGGATGTGCACGCTGCATGCATGTGTGCAAGTGTATCCGGTTAGCCAAGCATGTGTCAGTGCATGCACATGAAAGCAGACATGTGTTAAGAAACACCCCGGTGCAAGACACATTCATACCTTTGTGGATGCATGTGTGCACCTGTGTGTGTTTGCATGTGTATAAGGGTGTTTATGCATATGCAATGTATCTACTGTTGTAGGGTGTTCCATTCTCCTCATGACTACGCCATGATTCATGATTGTCAAAAGTTCAGATGGTTGACATTAAAATTGACATCACACCAGAGGTGAATGTTATCAGTCAGCCTCTGCAAAAGGAAATTAGTTTCTCTACACTCAGGTTTGTGTGTTCATAAATGTGGCTTATACTACTGGCAACCAGCAAATGTTTGCAAATGTACAGGAATGATTTTCAGTTCATCTGAATGAAATAATTTGTTCTGAACATCCTCCCTCATCTGACTGCTCTGACAAGAAACAGACACCCTCCTCCTCTTCCCTCCCTCCCTCTCTCTCTCTCTCTCTCTCTCTCTCTCTCTCTCTCCTCCCAATAAAGAAACAAACAGAGAGCCAAATAAACCCGTTGCAATTCCTCTCCAGTGCAGCCATCCACATCCTGGACTGTGCCAGGTTGGGGAAATCATTGGAATTGTTTACCCCCCCCCCACCACACCCACCCACCCAACCACCCAACCCCCACCACCCTCACTCCACCCCCCCAATACACTTACCACCACACACATGCACACCTCCCATCTTCATCTCCCTCTCCTCCTCCTCCTCCTCCTCCTCCAACCCCCACCCCCACCACCACCACCACCACCCCTCCTTCCCCTTCTCCTCTACAAAATGAGATGCCCGTGTCTGATCGCCTGAGCCAATTTGCAGACCCATGTGGCACCCTTCCCTTCAGACCTGGGCATTGTGCCTCTCGCTCCCTGGCAAAGAGGCGAGGAATTATTTTTATCCCCCAAACACGCGGATATGCACCGATGATTTCAAATGCCTGCCTCGCACATTGTCAGGGATGATTTTGGCCAGGTGCCAAACCTATTATATTGATCTCTCTTTCTCTGTATTTCAATAGCCACAGACAATGCAGATTTACTGCAGAACATATTAGGGAAATAAAAATCAGTCTCAGGCACTAAACTCGCTGAAACTGATGGTATGCGTGTGAGTGTGAGTGTGAGTGTTTGTGTGTGTGTATCTGTGCGTGATTGTGCTAAAGGCTTTTCCCTAAATTTTGTTAACAATATTCTCAGGTTTGGGTCTATCACCATGGTAGCCTAAGATCCTGTGTTTTCACTATTCAAATTGATATGCAGCGCCTGCTAATCAAATGTCTAATTATATTCTGACATATTCTCATCATATCATTTAGTATCATAACATTTGAGCCATTATTTTTTTCTACCTCAGCTTATTGCTTTGGCATCTAGATCTTTCTCCTTGGAGTGCGTTGCTGGCATGTCGACTCTGGCTTTGGTTGGAAACGATGAGACCTCCGATGTTTGCCGAGGTACACACGGGAATATTCAAATGTTGAAACTGGCAGGGAACGGTGCTGTCAGCTAATGAGCGTGTCTATGAGAAAATGATTTGGTTGTTTCCTGAGAGGGAAATCACAGAGAATGGCTAAATGGGAGCTCTCCGAAGAGACTCTGCAGAGGCTCGGTGTACGGCGATGAGACCGTGTTGGGAGGCCGGCGGATTGGATGAACACTGTCTGTCTGCTTCAGTGCCAATGTCATTAGTGCTGAGGACTGAGAACGACCACCATGTCCCCTTTGATTGCCATTAGAGCCTGGAGCCAAACAAAGAACCAAACAAAAGGCCCTGAATAGACTTGGAGTGGAGGTCATGCCAGCCACAGAGAGACTTCAATAGCAGAGCTTTTGGTGTCCTTTAGACCAGCAATTTTCAGCTTGTTTGGCACTGTGGCACACTTTAACAAGACAAAACATACTGTATCAATCATGCACAGTAAATGGATTGATCACACACGGTTCAGCATCTCATATAAAACCCCTCTGGCTGATCCTATAAAGAGAGAATATCAAATGTAAACAGCTACTAAACAAAGCTCTTTTATGTGGAGAAGCAATGTGTGATCATGACATAATTTCACTCCTACAGGGATAATATTTTTTCATTTGCTCAACCCTTCAGCCAAATTTTCCATTAGCATGTTAAAGGTACCCTGCACAGATTTTGACCACTGGGGGCGCTGTAGAGCTGTGATGTTGTCATGAGCAGGTGCCCATATTATTATTATCTCATGCACAGACTCACAGAAGTGAGGAGAAACCCCAGCTGCAGAAAACAATTCATGGTTGGTTGTGGTTCCTAAGATGGTTAGGAAATGTATTTAAAATGTTTGTCACGATACACAAAATGATTCATTTATTTAGAGAAATGTTAAATTAAACAAAACTCCTCAAGGTACCTTTAAAGACCCTGACAATGTATTTTCTTTTTTTTCGTCAGCTTCATATTAGGAGCAATGTTTTACATGATCACTTTATTGTCTGTTAAAGTTATAACTGTGTTGCTCATTTCACATGAGACGTTGTGTTATTTGTGTCATTGTCTTTGCTTTTTTAATTGATTTAAAGTTGGCAGGTCTCGGGTGGAAAAAGGTGATGCCACAAAATCTGATGACAGTTGTGGGGTATGTGCTTATGCTGCCAGCCACTGTCAATCAGATGTGATCAAACCACACCCACACAGTCCTGATGAAGCAGATCATTTGACTTTTTGACTGTTAGACCCCTAATAAATAATCACTCAGGATGTTTTTTTCTGCAACTTTGATTAGTTGCTTATTCAGTCATGTATATTTAATGCTCGGATTTGATACCAAGTTTTCAGAGGCTTTAAAATAATTATGCACAGACTTAACAGCATGCAAGAAATGCAGCATTTTGAAGCACCACCCCAGCGTCAGAATCCAAATCAATTGCGACTCTGTACGTATCCCACTAACCTGACACACTAGCCATGCATGGTCAGCCATGACGTTAAACAAATGTCTACATTATTGCCGTTGGTTTCACCTAATTTGCTGTGTAAATGTACTCTACTGCCGCTGTGAAGTAAATTACAAAAACTCAATGAGCTACAAGTTGACAGCTTCAGCAAACTCTAATAGAGTAAAATAACCGTCCCCTAAGCAAAACTGTACAATTCATTACAGAGATGAAAGCAGAGGATTTTGCAGTCGAATGCAGCATCCTCTACTTCAAGTATAAACTAAGTATTCAGAATGTATGTTGTTTTATTTTCTTGCTAAATCCTCTGTATTTAAATATTGTATGTATTGAACATTTATTTAAATACATTACATAATTAGCTATTTGGTCATTTTGAGGTGGGCTTTTCTTTCTTTCTTTCTTTCTTTCTTTCTTTCTTTGCTTTGCTTGTGTGTGTGTGTGTGTGTGTGTGTGTGTGTGTGTGTGTATGTGTTTATTTAGCACCTCTTCTATGTGACACAGAGTTTCACTGCTACAGTTAGATTAGAGGGGTCATCTTCATCTCGTTGCTGCAATGTTTTAAATGAAAAACATTTACAGCCCAGAATAAAGAAACAGTTAATGAGGGTTTTTAGTGACCTCTGAGCCTCTTTGACAAGAGTAGCACCTCATTGTTTGGCCTTGAGTTTTCCCTCGCTTGTTTAGACAGACATCCTGTTGTAATTGAGGTCAAAATGTCTCCGCAACGATAGACGACGCACAATGCAATGATTTTGTGTTGATATTTCCTTCTCTCTTAAAGATGACCAGGTGCAATAATAGCCTTTTAGAGTGGGAACGTAATTTGTAAGAGGTTGTTTTTGCTTTTGCCCGGGTCCTGCCCAGGCATTCCTAGAATGAAAGTGGCTGCCATAAATTGCTACACTGATACAGCATCGAAAAACCTCTCTGTTTAGTTAGTTATAGTTCAATGACAAGAGGAAGATGAAGTAACAGTTTTGTTGCCATTTTAATTTTGTCCTAAACACCATGGAGTACTTACAACTATACTAAGAGAGGGTATGGTGACAACATCCTGAGCTATGTGGCATTTAAAGATATTTACATTTTTGATTATTATCAATCAAATACACTGTTCGATATGTTGATTTTCGGGACTGTAAAATATTTGTGTTTGTGTGCGATTCCTTGCATCTGCTCTCGTGCAGGATCTCCTTGCAGATCCCATAAGACTCCTCTGGCTGGCGTCCCATCAGAACTCGTCTCTTGAATGAGAGACGGCTCGATGGTGCTCAGATGGAGAGAGAATTGTCAGAGGAGCGGCATGTGACTAATCAGGACTGGGCTCGGCTCCCTGCCTCCCAAACCATATTCTGCTGATTCAAAAGACCACTGAGACTCCATTGTAATGGAAAAGCATGATGGGGCCATCAGAGAAAGTCAAGAAAATATTGTGCTTGATATTGCTTTGGTTGATGTCCAACACAATATGTGGTAATGTATCAGCAGAGCTGTTGAAATGGGATTCATTACATGATGTGGATAAACAACTGATTGACCCACCCTGGTGCCAATAATCAGCAACAAACCAAGTTATGGATCAAACATATGGGTAACTCATATCTAACCAGCGGTCTGTGTTGCTGTTGTTTATGCCCTCTGCCTTATGCCACCCATCTACCCTGTCTCTATCTTTTTCTCACTCCCTTTTTATTTCTTCCTTTCTCTCTCTGGTCATTCTCCGGCTTGCTCCGTGCCTCCACACACATAAAATGGAGAGCAGCGGTGAGGTTCCAATTCAGAACAAATTTGTGGTGCTGCCGGCCCCCTACCCGCTCAGCAGTTGCCGAGGGGACCCAGGGGAGCCCTATCACAGCTCTATATGCAAATGTCCCCGCACCTGGGCAACAGCGTGGGCATGCTGGGACTGGGAGCTTATTTATGCAAATCTCAGGGAGACAGTCACAGCACAACACAGAGCCGGCCACAGACACTGGTGGCCATATCTCCCCGCCAGCACAACAACTAGTTGGAAAAACGTGGAAAACATGAAAGATGTGGACCGAGTGGCAAAAGGAGAGAGGAGTGACAGAGTATGAGGAGATTGGGGAAATGTAGAGCTCATGGTAAATAAAATGTATGGATGTTGCAGATGGATGTACGGTATGCAGGGATTTGGCTGTTTTTCCCTGTATTTCAAGGACATTCAGCATTAGAATTATTGACTGAATATGTAGAAGCGACTGCGCAGGTATGTGCGATATAACGATCAATGCGTAAGACAATTAATGATGAAAAGCTTGATTTTCACTCCATTTTCATATAAGACAGCACAGACGCAAAATGTGCACACGCATGCACAAGTACCACAAAGGTGTTTGTTTACCATCACAACACCACTGACAAGAGGCAATAACGCTGAATGTGTTAAAGCGCTCCGCGGCGAAAGGAGAACAAAACCAATCTTTGTGTCTCAGCTGGCCCTGCCTCCCGACTGGGCCGCACCACTGTGTGAGACATCACACAGGAAAACGCTCCCTCTCCGGCACACAACAGGCCACATTAATGTGCAAATGTATGCAAGAAAATTTCAGAAAAGCCGAAATTACTGAGCCAAATGAGGTAGCTGCACTCAAATTGTTGGGATTATGAATAATTACCGCACGATTTTCTGGAACTTTCCTCAGTTTCCTGGGAAACAATGACTTCAGTGGTTTAATTGAAGAAAATCCAAATGCGGGGTGAAGTTATTGTTTTCCAGTGGCTGGAGGTAGGAGCTACCGTTCTCATGCGCCGAATCAGTGGACGTGGAAAAAGTAGAAAGTAGCAATCATCCCCCCTTGATTCTCTCCAAACTTTGTGCATGAGCTATCATCTCAATATCTGCCAGCTCAAAAGAAGTCAGTAGAGCGGCTTGTACATTTTGTTTGGCGCAGGTGACAATGTGTCTTAGAACAAATTTTTCCTAACAATCTGCACCTCCATACTTAGTTAAACGAACAATGCTGGGCCATTTACTCAATAGCAAATTACAGAAATGTTTCAGTAACAAGTAGCACAAGGGATAACAATCCAGTTACTAATCCCTTATAGCTGTGGACATGCAGGAAGGGGGTCTCATCGTGCTGTATTTCACCCGGAGAATGATGCACCAGCCTGGGGACTGACTGGCAGCTTTGATGCTCTGATCACCAAAATGCTGCCTCTCACCTTCTAGTTCAAAACCAGGAGAGGAGGAAAAAAAACGAGATGAGACGAGAGACAAGGTGGTTAAGAATGATGGCTTGTGAATCTTTGTGGTTTGATTGAGAGCAGCAATAAACTTGGATATGACGTAAAGTGCTTTAAAAATGTAGATGAGTCCATCATGAAAAGCAGATGAAAGGAGTCTTTGGTGATGTGGACCAAGAAAGAAAAATGTCGGAGAAGAAAATGACTTAAAGAAAGAGGTAGAAAAGGGAGGGGAGGGGATGAAGGTGGGCTAGGACGGCTGTTGTTATTGTGTTTGATGTAGTGCTTGACAAGAGAGAGAGTTTAGAAATCCTTGTGTAGTACGAGGCAGAGGAAGAGAGGGTTCATTTAAATGCATGCTCACTCAGGGCCCATACGGAGTGGGTGTCTGCTGAGAATTCATCATGGCCTCGCTGATAAAGCCTCAGCCTCTTAGCGAGGGGAAAGGAGAGACAGATCACTCTCTTGAGGTGAGATTGCCTCGTGGATGGACACTTGTTATGTAGAAATACACAACACTGACGGATATTACTGTGGCACTTTTGGACCAGTTAGTCATCCCTCCATCCTCCATCCATCCTTCCATCCATTTCCCCAGGTTGAAGTTGAAGTACTCTCTGGGGACAATAAGCTGCAGACTGCATCAGTGATTAAAGCTTCACAACAATTAGGAGGAAAGTTTTCATAGAAATGTATCCATCTTTTCTTTACAAAGCTTTCAAGTAGTGATTTTTCATTTTCAGACATAAGGATTATTTAAATCTACATCAACTAATTATTTGGCCATTTGGGGGCAGCACAACAAACTGTAAAGAAAATATTATTGCATTATTTCCTTATAATGTTAATATGGGTTAAAGGTGGGCAAAAGTGTTAGCAAGCAGTTGCTTTTTACACATACAGCAGACACACAGCAACATCAGCATGAAGTCTGGAGTTGCATCTCTGGTCACTAGTTCCAACCTCTTTTTTGGTCTCCACCAACTCCTCAAGGAAATATCTGTCTATTTAGCTGCTAAAAGCTTCACTGTGTTCAGCAACTAGTCACTAACTTTGTCTGTCTGTGGTTTGGTGCCGGACAGGTAGTGTACAAGCACCAACCACCGGGGCAGAAAAATGAAGCCAACACAGAAGTGACAACAAATGCAGTTCCTTGAATGACCACTTGATGCAAGCTCCAAAACCAAGTGTGTGCTTGCCACAAAACAGCATGTAGCAAAGTCTTGTCTCTACACACGGCTCACCTCTTTGCCCATTTTTGGATTAGTCAGAAGATAGGTGGAGTCAGGCACTGCCAAGATGGCAACTGGAGAGCAGCCCACTCTGAGCTTCAAAACTGTCTAGCAGAAACTTATGAGTGACATCACACATCCATCTTTGTATAGTCTACGGTAGTTGTATGATTAATTTTTAGAGGTTTTGTTAAAAGCAGCTGCAGGATTGACAAAAATGGTGAATTTTAACCAAAACAGTAAACTTGTGGGGCATAACACCAAAACAATGAGCTAAAAGACGCTAAAGTGGAGAACTGGGATGATTTTCTTTGTGGGTTCATCACTGTGACCCACATTTCATTGCACATGGTAATTTGATCCATTGTTTATATGATATAAAAGTGAGAACAGCTTTAAACAAACTAAACTATTAGCAAGAAGACTAGCATAATCTATTGTCTTTAATTGACACAATGTTTTATAATGTGTGCCAACAGCTTTTGTGGGAAATGTTTTATTACTTTAATGCACAAAAGGAGATCGGTTTATGGCACCAAACAGATGTTTGCCAGCTCAGCTGGGGCGATATTTGTAGAGCTTCTGACAATATCAGATGCAAATGTTAGAGCAAAGAAAGGATGAAGGATAGGATAAAAAATAACAATAATAAAGATTTCTCATCACAGTGTTTTATTCTTGAAAATAATCATATCAAGTTTATTTGACAGTGATGAAGTGATGCTGTATATAGATTAACAGACGTATTTAAAGAAGCTCTTTTGTTGTACTGGATTGTGTTCACAATGTTGCACATAACATATGTACATAAACATACATATGTAGACACAGAGAGTTATCTGTTCTCAATTTAACTCAGGGAACATTCATGTGGACCAACATAATTTAATGACACGTCATTCAGCTTTGAGGAGCAATTAGCACAGATCTGCAAATACAGACAGGAGAACAATGGCCTTAGGTGGTAAGTGCTGAGTGTGTGTGTGTGTGTGTGTGTGTGTGTGTGTGTGTGTGTGTATGTATATGTGGATGTGTATGTGTGTGTGTGTGTGTGTGTGTCAGTTTTTCATTTGCATGCTTCAGAAGGACTGTACAGTAGTTAAACAATTATTTGAAATTCCAGTTTTGAATTCTAAATGTCCAACGTTTTTTTTCTGATAACATCTCTTCAACATTTTAACGTATGGCATGCTACAAAATACAGAAAAAATAATAATTTATATTCAAATTTAGGTTGCAGCATCAGAGACACATAAAGTATCTACCTGAGTTACATTGTTGGTTCTAACCACACCCATATATTTTCTATTGTGGCTATTTACTTTACACCGGTTCCTATGTGTGGATTTTCTTTTGCTGTTTTTTATTCTTTGTGCACATAATTCTAAGTAAATATACTTAATAATTGGCTCTGGTAGTTGCAGTTTGAGAGTACAAGTCTTTGCAAGACTGGACTGAAGTACAAATATGCCTGTGACACAGTGGTTACATAACACAGGTGCAGGTGAGGTTGTCTTTAAGCTGAATCAGCAAGCACACTGTGTTTTTTCCTGTTTGCTTGTTCTGGCAATTAGCTTTTGAACCTGCATCATGTCCTTGGACAGAACTGTCCTACCTACACGCATCTGCCCCTCTGCAGAGGGCTTCTATTGCTCATCACAGTGAAATTTCACAACCAAAACAGGTCTCTCTCTCTCTTTCCTGTTTCTCTCTCCCTCCACACAATCTTCCATCTGCTTCCACTCCAATCTCCTGAAAAAGTTAAAGATTTTTATGCTTATTTTCATCTCAAATGTGACAGACGGGAAAACTTTTTGGGAGTGCAGGGGGGTTTTGGGGGCTGGCATGGCTGCGGTGGTGGTGGTGGTGGTGAAGTAGGCAGCAATTAGCGTGGCGCTAATGAACTCCCTCTCATTATCAGTGAATCAACAGGCCTGTGCTAATTACGGTTAGCAGGACAGACTCCTCTCTCCCACTGCGACGGGCTTCAAGGTCCCTCCGGAGCTGCAACACACGGGATGGTCTGCCAGCAGCCACAGGTGCAAAGAACTCACTGCCAATGTTAAAAACAGAACATAACACATGCGCACACAGACACACGCACACACACGCACATACACATACACAAGCATGGGGCCCAGCAAACACACACATGCGGACACCACTGCTCTCTGTCATGTTGTGGTCATCTCATGCAGATGGCCCCACTGCAAAGCCATTTCTGACATATTTGTTAGAAATTAAAGTCCTGTTAGCCCTTTATCATCAAGCACATGAGAGAGAGGTATGATGCAAACACTTGGCTGGTGGTTTCACCTGTGCTTTGTTACGTGCACACATTTTTCAGTATGTAGCATTTCTTTCAATGTTAAAGTTTATTACAGTTCATTTTCATAATTTTGGCTGTCATTCCAATGGTAATATTAACATTTTATTCACATTAATCAAACATTAATCAATATCATTTGTTGTATGAAATCTGTCACCCTAATCCTGACCTTATCACATGACTCTGCACCCCCCCCCCACCCCCCCCAGCACTTTTTGACCAACACATTTACAATTTTGTTTCTCTTTCACCTCTCTCATTAACCAGGTTTCTAGCCACAACAAACATATGTTTTACGCAAAAAGCTCAGAAAAACCAACTGTGCGTTACCAGGCCAGAAACAAACAGCAAACAGAGGAAGTTAGGGACAAGATGGTGAATGTGGTGAAGTGTTATGCAACTGAAGAGCCAGATTTGTCATTCAGGAGGAGGTGAAGACCAAAACAGAGTTAGACAAAGACTGTAAATCTGACTTATGTATGTCACGACTCAAAATGATTTCTCTTTCTTCATGTCTTCTGGATGAGACAACTGTTTGCTAACACTTTTGCCATACCATGCTTAAGGTGATAATATGTCAGTGCTGTGTTTGCACCATCAGTGTCGACCAGCCGGCAACCGAAAAAAAACGTTTAATACTGCTTTAAAAAAACTCCAGCTTAGCCCAAGGTGAAAGGTAAAATTTCATTCACAACAGTTTACAGACCAACCTCTTGGTTCATCGTGACCTACCACATTCGTTGGTAGCTGAGTGAGTACATAGTCTCCCTGTGCGACATTTCATGTGAGCCCACTTTCGGTACAACAGCAAAAAAATACAATCTATCTTAACTAGCTTGTTCACAACCTGTGCTACAGTCTGATTGCTTGAGTTTTTTGCCCTGTTACACATCTCTATAGGGATGCTGCCATGTCACTAGATCTCAACAATTGCTTGTGCATGTGCTGTGTAATCATAACTGATCGAAATTATGTCCAAAACTACAAAAATAAGATTCAAGTCTTGATAAACTGGCTGTGCGGGTCCCACTCTGAGTTGTGTACCTTTTAACTGGCATGTTACCACAAAACCTGTCATCTATCGCACAGCAACATTCCCCTGCTCTGCAAACAAGTGTTTTACAATAGACACAGCAAGTTCCATTAATCAAATCCCACTTGTTAACCAGCAGTGGCCCTCACCCTATCAAACACTCTAAATACTTATTGAAAAGCACAAGTTCTAACTCCATTGATAAAGGGACTAAAGGCTTTTCAGTGAGTCACTGAGGCGAGCAAACACCAAAAAGATTCTCCATGTCAGCCCACAGCATGAGCCATAAGATGGGACCTGGGCATGTAAAATAGACCCCCCCCCTTTCCTCCTTTTCCATCCATAACTTAAGCAGAGATCAGTGGCTAACACTCTTAATCCCAAGGGGGTGCTTTCTGAGCTGTAATTTAAAAATAGCGTTTTAATAACACACCACTGCTACAGTACATTAATCTCAGAATTAATTATCTACCCCACCCCCAGCCTATTTGCTTGAAAGAGGCTCTTTGCTGCATTTCTTGTGTTTTAGTTCTATTTATTCCATGAGTGAGCAGATAAAGAGATGCATGTGGAGTGTCTTGTGTCGAGTGCAGTAATTATGCAGTTGCTAGTATATTAGCACTATGTATATGAAAACCCAGCGAATGAATTAGAGCTGCGGGGTGTCATCGGCATAAGCGGTCAGTAAGGTGAGATGTTCGTAAACGGCGCACGCAATCTAACGCGGGCTGTGCAATATAAACAAGAAACAATTCAATTAAGGAGTGCACTGAATAAAAATACTGCATGAGCGTAATCTAAAGATATTGTAGCAAACAGCTGCAGTGTGGAGAATAACTTCAGGTTCGTTTACATTTTTATGCAAGAAAATGTTTTTAATCAAACGTCACTCCTAGCAATGGAGAATCAATTCCGAAGAGAAATTAAAGAGCATAACGTGACTGGAAGCCAGGCCTAAAGGTACCGCAAATATTCAAAAACAATATTAAACTGCGATAAATAAAATATGAACCTTCTTTGGTAATATAGCATTCAAGCGTCAAGGGACGTGGGCACTTAATGCAAGTTAATGAAACACAAGAATCATGTTTAAAGGCACGGCAATCACTGAGTATTTGTCGAAAGGTGATGATCGTGTTGCTGAGCCCTCTGGCAGAAGTTGCAGGCTGACAAGAGATCAAGTTGAACGCTGACAGTGATTATTAGTATATGAGCCCGGGATGTTAATAAAAAAAAAAAAAAGAAAAAAAAGAAGACAAATCCTCCTTGTTCTCTTTCCCCCTCGCTTCCTGTTTCCCTGATTGACTGACTGACTGACCTCTATTGTCATAGCTCCACAGCTGACAGTGATCTCCACACATACATCACTTTGTATGTTCTCGGCTGAACAGCGGCAACGTGCGTGAACTCTGCATGAGGCAGGTGCCCCCGGGTCTGTGTATCACAGATAACCTTTACAAGGAGGTGTAGTTCACGCCTCCCGGCCCCCGCACCTTCCCGCTATCACATCAAAGGATCTGGATGTGGTTAAATTCAGGCTGGGGAGACAGTCGGGGCTTGGCATGCATGACTGATGTCGAGTTTGTAACATTAGGTATCATAAGGTGTAATATAGGAGATAGCATGAAGTGTAAGATTGCATTTGAGCGTGTTGAAGGAAATAGGAAACTGTTTGATAGCGCTTGGTATTTTATGGTTTACTGCTGGTCTTTTTCTGCTCTGGATATCTGACCATAGCTACAAAAACAAAGACCTGCTATTAATTTGTGTTATGCAATGTGTTAGCTCATTCCTCCACTGTATTTCTGCCTTACTTTTTGTCTGTACTTCGTCTTTGCTACACTTTAAGTTATCCTCTCTTTCTCACACACACACACACACACACACACACACACACACACACACACACACACACACACACACACACACACACACACACACAGAATCCACTGCAGACTTTCATGTTTCAATTGAGGTTTGATTGAGTTATTAAATATACAAGTCTTGGAACCAAACCATGACAAAATGACATACATTTCTGTTGTTTGTGACATGACTCTACTCAAAGTTCTGTGTCTCCTACATGACATCCTATTAATTTTGTTTATATCAAGGCAGGTGGTTGTCAGTAAAAGTCATTTCGTCAATCAGTTTTTTTCGGACTGACTATTTTTCAAATGAAAAAATAAGTTGCTAATTTTGTCAGTGCTCTTTCTAGACACTGCAGGTTTAATTGCTAATTGTTAACTGGGAATGAATGCATTTGCATATTAATTAGTTAGCCCATTTGCATTTTTAATTTGCTGCCTTCAAAGGGGGTGAGATAAAAGGTCGCACAATTCTGAATAATTTAAATAATTTATGCTCCATTGGTGAAAAGAAGCTGAACAGAAGTGTTCTGCGGATATTAACCCCTGAGAGCTTTTACCGAATAAAGCACTCCAAAAATTGTTTTAACAAATCTAATTAAACGGAAAAAGGTCTGAACACACAACCACCCAGAGCACTAGGAGCTAGAGTGTGTCCTCGGGAACAAAAAACGCTCAGGAGAGAGTGATGGAGGGTATATGGATATGGAGGACGAGACTTCCAGCCCTCCATCCGGATATGAAGGCCTCTCGTAGTCTTTTCATCATTCAGATTGATCAAATACCCCTACAGGAATGCTGATGGAGTCAGTGCTTGGTAATAGTAATTCTCTCTGAAGTTAAGCTGCTTTTTGCAATGTGTCGTACTCCATAAGCAATCAAGCAGATACATGTACTGTGGTGGATCCTTGAAAGTTAGCTGAGACTAATTTCAACTTGTTGGCGTGTCCAAGTTGTCATTTTAATGAATGGACATTAGCAGCGCAAGTAATTTCATCAGATCATCACAAGGAAGGAATGAGAGAGTCTTTATTTGTATTTGTAACCATGTGTTCTTCACTTTAACTTTCTCCTTCTCTTCTAACAACTCAAGTGTCCATTTAAAAAAAAAAAATAACTTTCCATTTTTGGGTGCAAGGAGCTGATATTTTTGCTCCCTCTTCTTCAACCAGGTCCCGATTGCATTGTGAGACTGTCTCCTCGCCTTTGTCCCAGTGATCTTAATTACAGGCCCTGGGCCCTGAGCAGAGAAGCCCATTTAAATCAGAACACATCCAGCTTCCATTATGGGCTTGGCATTTGGTCTTTGTGCCCATGCTCTTAAATTACATGCTGCCAATCCTAGTGGGCACAGGCAAGATGAGGAGCGGAGGATGGGTGAGAGATGAGGTGAAAGCGGGATGAGAGAAAAGAGAGAGGGGGCCGAGAGTAAGAGTGGAGGGGGGCCACAGGCTGCACTTGTCGACAGAAGCCCCCCCCCCCCCCCCCCCCCCCCCCCCCCCCCATCTCTCTCTTCTTCTGCCCTCTTTATCACCAGATAACTTATGTAAAGTAGCAGATGAAACCCATTCCCATTCACGTCGGCCTGATTGTCAGAATAAGCTTGCATTCCTTTGAAAAGTGATTGACCGCCTGAAAGGGTACAAATTAGGGGCCTGTTCGTCTTTTCTTCTCCGGTCGTGGGGTTTATTTGCGGCAGATTCACCCAGGCCCAAAATTAAGTGAACTCAGGCAGGGATGAATGGGAAAGCTCTGATTGAATAATTGATTTCCTTTGTGCGGCCTGTGTTTAAGAGGGATAACTAGACATCCTTTGGAGTGTAATGATTGTAATTACTGCGATGACTGGTCATGTCAAATATGACACAGGAAAGGACTGTTATTAACCTTTATTCTCCGCATAGGAAAAAAAAAATAACCCAATATCCTCTTGTCTCTCTCGTCTGCATATGGGTTTCACCTCTGGTGGAGGCATGGCTGCCGTAGGTTGAATGCATGGATGAACTCATTCCCTGTCTTCTACACCTGGCCCATGAAAGGTAGATGGGTAATTGACTGTGCAGTCGGAGTCACTGGTGTGCCAATGACTCACACGGCTAGTGAGCCTTGGGGTAACTCTCAAAGTACAATGCATTATGGCTGCAGAATTGAAGTGTAAAAGATAGGAGTTATAGCCGTGTTCATGATATCTGTCAGATTCCCATATGCCTTGACCTCTCAAGCAGCGCAGCCTGAATTGGGCTTTAATGCACTTGACGCATTGAGGGCCTCAGTGAAACAGACATTCATCACATTGTGATCAGACACAGTCTGCTGAAGTTACTGGACATGTGGTCCATATGAATCACAGACACCGCCACTGATCTACTGATCTACTGACTTGTCCAAACAGTGAGGTCTAAAGCCACAGCTTTTAAGCTGCATATGCAGACACGACTCTCTGTATGACAGTTCTCAGCTCCAAGCTAACCCCAAACACTCTCTGCATTTGTCCCCTGCAAAATTCAAAGTTATATACCGAGGCTGTTTTCACAATTTTCAAGAAAATTTGACTGAGCACACCTGCGCATTTAAAGCAGAACTAATTGATGTTTTTGGCCGCTTGCAGACCGAGGAACAAGCTATAAACATGAAACTGACATATTATCACCTTATTAAGTGGATCCGTCTAATGTGCTAGCAAACTGTTTACCTATTTCCCCAATCAGCAGACATGGAACAGTATTTCAGCTGGACTCAGTTGGAGATGTTTCTGGCAACCTAACAAATTCCCGAATTAACTCTTCTTTTAGCTCCTCTGTTTTTCCTCCACCAACCCCCAATAAAAGAAAATATCTCTCTCTTTACCTCCTAAATGCTGAACTACATCCACCAGCTAGTTGCTAACTTTGTCAGCCTGCCATTTGGTGCTGAGCAGTTTGCATACAGCAGGTTTATCAGTGCTTTTTTGCTGAAAAACAGCTGCCTCCTGAATCTGGAAACAAGATAAATGAGCTGAAAGACACGAAAACGCTCCATAGACCTAAAGAGTAGGATGATAATTCTCTGTGGATTCATCACTACAAGCAACCCCTTTCACATTACAAATAGTTCCTTGATCCACTGCAGCTTTAAATAGAGTTTCTCTGCTGATAGAGTGGGGAGTTAAAGGGAAACCCCACTTAAAAATATGAATTGCATGTGCTATTTCAATAATATGGTCCAGCTCAGGATTCATTTGTAAATATAAACAAGTCTCTCCTTAAGAACAGAACAGTAAAAAGTAGAGGCGTCAGTTATGATGTCAAACTGGGGCCAATCCTGGAGCTGCTCCATCGACGGTGAATCACTGAACAACTGCAAGGCCACAGTGACGTCCCCATGGTGGTTTCACTTGGATATGTAGACATTTGATGATTCACAGCTGTAAGGCCTACAGTCAAATAAAACTAATTTGGATGTGAAATCTCAAACATCAGTCCTTAATATAGTGTCAGAGGACCAACCCCTTTGAAGTGTCATACAATTTTCAATTCAACACTTGATTTCCATTAGTTTTTTGCCCTTTTCTTCTTCAATTCCCTGCAACAATGTGCACTTATTTATCCCATCCACCACACCATTAACAGAGCCATCCAGCTCCAGGCATAAATTTTAGAGACATTAGAAACTCGTCTTCCTAACCTGTCACCGTAAAGCCCAGGCCTTGTTGCCCTTCAGTTGAACCTCTGGAGTCAGGGCTGCCAGCCTTGCCAGCTGTGGAGACAACTGAAAAACTTCATTTGCAACTCCATTTGAAGGCTTTAATTAGGTACCACAAGCTCTTGTGCAGGGGGAGTGTGACCAGTGAGCGCCAGACAGATGGCACCAGGGAAACAGTAGTACATTTTCCACATGACCCGAGCGAGGCATATGTCAATATCTATTTCAGATAGTTCATTTTAAAGTCCTGGAAGCATTATTTTTTTCTAGGGATGGCAATGTCAGGGTGACCATCTGTCAGTCTGTCGGTTCAGACCAGAGGTTTTCAAACCACAAGGAGCATGGGAGAGCTGAAGGCAGGGAGTGGAGGGACAGGCATGGGCCAAAGATTCTATGTGGCATGAAAGAGATAGATGCATGCGGGTGTCCTGAAAACAACGGGAAGTCAGATGTTGTAGTTTGTTTTTGTAGTCTGCTGATTGTGCAGTAGCAGCAGAAGTGTCTCACAGAGGCAATTAATGTACTTAAAATAGCAAGATAAAGCGGATTTTTTGAAAGCAAAAGCAGCGCGGCCTCGAACAACAGGAGCTAAACTAAAACGTCAGAAATGTGATGAACAGGGTTTACTTAAACTGGCTCAAGTGACTCAAGTGCAGGGTGGAGAGAGAGTGTCAGAATCTGAGGGACCAAGGCATCATACTGACATGCACTGTGCAGTTCGAAGGCAGGAAAGACCCACACCACCGTGGTAACCTCCACACAGACATTCATGAAGTACTGCTTAAGATATAGTAAAGATGGTAAGAGTACAATGGAAGTAGTGTGTGTGTGTGTGTGTGTGTGGGTGTGTGTGTGTGTGTGTGTGTGGGTGTGTGTGTGTGTGTGTGTGTGTGTGTGCGCACATCTACAGCTATTGGACTGATGGCCACGACATGTAGTTCTGACATTCATGTTCCCTACAGCAGTGGTTCTCAAGGTTGGGTCCCCCAGGGGTCCTTGAGGGAGTTCCTGGGGGTCCCCAGTAAAAAGGGGAATCATTTATTTTCACTACAATTCCATCCATAAGTAATAGAATGACAGAAGATATAAATATTTTGGTCATGGGTTTCAAACACTTTCTGTAATAAAACATCTAAAAGCAAAATCTTATTGGATAGGGCTCCATGGTCTCATTTGTGTCAGTTTAGGGGTCCACTGACCTACAGGATAACTAGCAATCACTTTGGTCCTCCACTGACTTTTCATCTCATGCTAAAATTTCAATTTGACCAGTATTTTGGTTAATGACTAAATACCTACAACCCAAATTCATTAGGCTACTATCAGCCTCAGCTGTACTTTGTGTTCAGTGCTAATAAGCAAAGAGGCCACACTAAACAAAAAGGTGAACAGGGTACAGATTGTCATTGTAAGCATGTTGGTACTGACATTAGCATTTAGCTCTAAGCAGTGCTTCACAGAGCTGTATGGGTGCAGACTGTCTATCTTGCTGCGTGCGTCAAGCTGAAACTCTTTTCAAGCAGCTATCTGTTAACATGTTATTTTGCAAACCAGTAGGCACAGGAGAATCATTCTGTCGTGAAAATTTGTCTTGGCATCTGTTGTAATCAGCATGAATCCAAGCTGACTTTTTAATGAACAAACAAAACAGAAACTAAATTTGATTTTATCATTATTTGTATTGAAGAGAATAATCTCAAAGGTGAAATTTAATGACAGAAAATACTAACCTAAAGAGAAAATCTAAATTAGAAATGTAAATATAATCATAAATGAGGTTTTTAAAAATTACCCTTTTTTTCCCATGGGTCTATAAATGAAGACACAAATTTAGTCTGGAGTTGGTTGCGACTGTGCCATCCCGCTATTTGTGTTCCTTAATGACTTTCTAATTCCTCATCAGTGGGTAGCTAGCCTCCGCAGCAGGCAGACAGAGAGCAGTGGCAGGGTGCCATCCAGGAGCAGGTGCTCTCCCATGTTGGGCTTATGGTGTCCGTAGGCCTCAATTACATCCTTTAGGTTGCTCTTAAATTGGAGCATTTCAGTGGGTTCAGCGCTTCACTCTGAGCTTAACTTTTTCTGCTCACACACTTGAGTGATAGATACGGAGTCAATTGCTGCTTACTTGGCTGGGCTTGTTTTTAGTGTGCTGGCAAAATTTAGCTGGTTGCAACAAAAAGAGCAGGAAAGAAACAGACTATAGACCAGTTGATGGAGATGTTATATTTGACTTTTACCTTTGGCCAAGATCAGGTTTGAGATTTCATGAAGACTTTCTAGATATTTTCTTGCTTTCACAAGATAAACTTGTTTTGCTGGGAAAGTTATTAAAACTACATTACATCATCTACATTCCATCTCACCTAGTTACAGGTGACAACATCACCTCATGTTGCTGGGTGTTTTATTGTGTGAGCTGTGATAGAGTAGAGCACAGAATTTTAAATAGGTTGTTAAAGGCCCACATGATAGCGTTAAGGTTAAATGAAGCAATATTCTACATGTGTCTGTGTTTTGTGTCAGGATTTCTCTCCACATTGCGGGATATATGTAAGAACATTTTCACCAGAAGTAAAACAACAAACAATGACAGTGATGGCAATCAAAACAACATTTAAAAGTCTTATCAAGTTCTTAAGGAAATTCACATCTGACTATAAGCCCACGCTGTTTTGTTAGGGAGGAAATATAAAATATTTTTACCATGCAAATAAACAATAATTAAAAATGTATTTGAACTGAGCTTTGCAGTAGAATACACATCAGTAACTGTACTGTTTTAATTTTTAAATGTATGCATTTTTCTGGCTATTTGTTGATTTTGAATGTTGATTGACTGAGGCTACTCTGGGAAATCTTCCCTGATCCAGACACCTGCACACTGTGCTGTACAACAGACATCACATTTATGAAACTGATTTCAAGGAGGTTTGTAAAATTCCTTAAATAGAGTTGTACATATTTTGTATAAGTTTGTGTTACCACAAAACTATTTGTTTGGACAAATTACTCCACCACCACTGTTAATGTACAGTACCTCCATTTTGGGCTATTACTACCACCCTTGTCTTGATTTGTGATCTTAAAACATGAAGGATGAAAACATATGAATGTATGTTTTTAAGTCATACTATATAGTAGTAGTGTTTCTATGACAGTAACAACCAACTGTCAAAATCGCTAAGCTAATATTTTACTGTTATGCTCATTAACTTAGAAAAAACACTAAGCTTTTAGAAATCTTCTACTCTCCAATAATCTTGTGTTTCTATGTGTTTTCCATCACTCTTCTTTGATGCTTCACATTCATCAATATTGACAGATTGGCAAGAGAGACACTGTGGTTAAAACCTGTACTGCTGGTAAGATACTAATCGTGTTTGCATACAAGATTAACTTGAGAAAAAAAAGTATTTGTTTACCAAGATCATGTGTTAGAGATGCAGATTTAGTCCAAACTACCTTTTTCTTTTTGTAAATTTATACTGTTTTTTTGTTTTTGTTTTTTGTTTTGCCTTGCTGTCATAAAGTGTCCTGAGGTTATTGACTGAATATCACATGCAGTGCTGTTGTGGCATTGAAAGTACCAATGTTTTGTTGAATGACACCAAAATAACTGACAAGATTACCAAGGTTCCATCAAATATGCGTCATCTGGTTTTACCTTAATGTAAATCTGGCAACACTTATTCAAAACTGTCAGGATGAAGTATCATGTTTTTTAAGCTATATTTTAAAATGGGAAACTTTGTCAAGTTTTCTATCAGAGATGATAACACCCCCCTCAAATATTGCAACACAAGGACCAGGAAGTCCAAGAAGTTCACGGAAAAGCATGTAACACCACTTCGCTCATTAAAACAGCTTGTAAACAGGGATCAGCTACCGCATAGTCATTTCCAGTAAAATTGATTAAGAGACACATACTTTACTTATGGCATTTTCAGTCTGTTATGTACATAAATTAACCTGTTTGATTAAAAATTCAAGTACAGACAAAAAAAACCCTTGCAGTTTTGCATTATACCAAATTCCTGCACGAGAGAACTGACACAGACACACATCCCAGAAAGTCTGTCCGCCATGACACTTCTCCTGCACCACACTGGTCAGACCACTCAGAGCTACATAACAGTACACATCTACCAGGCCTCCTCTGATCTCACCCGGGAAGGAGACAACACTTTCATATCAATACCCTGTCATCTCACAATGTGGCATCTTCCCCTTTGAAGGTACAGTAGCATTGTTGCAGTTGCTCAGATGTGAAACTCTAGCTTTTATCATCCTGTTTTAGGCAAGGAGGAGAGGAGTGGGAGATGAAGGAAGCGATTTCTTTTTAACTTGGACCCACCAAAGTGGAAAGAAACAGCGTGTTGACAGGTGTGTGAAAGGAGCACTGCTGGGGCAACTGGGGAACATCAGAGACCAGTTTAGAAGGCTTCGTAAAGTCTCTCCGAAGAGAGGGTGCAATAGGCTCACTGGCAGCAAAGCAACTATAAACTCACGTGCAAATCAGAAGTTAGCAATGAAGGTTAGTTTCTATGGATGCCTGCGCATGCTTTTACCATAGATTATTGTTCTTTCACATACTTTAAGGCTTGCTAACGTGCACTGGTGCAGTCCTCCACGAAAGAGTCTTAAGACACCAACCAGAGAGACTTGATCCTTGTCCTGAATTACCAGCCAGCTGTAAACTACAAGTCCCATTCCACAGCAGGAGCATCACTCCTCCCATTAGCCTTGGCATAGTGCCGACGACAAATGTGAGATCAGTGGTCGTCAGGAGGCCCAGTTGGGACGAGACCCTCTGTCACTCACGGCGACACATGTCATAAACTCATTGTCTTGCCATCAATCTGGGGACCTAACCACCTTAACAGCAGATGGAGGCCCAGCAGGAAGACAGGGGGCCATGCCCTGAGCCTTTGCCCCACACAGAGTGCATGCAGCGGGAGTAAGAGGGGCCACAACTATAGAGGAGCCTCACACCCTAGCTTGGACCTCCTGTGGATACACCTCTGGATGAAGTCCTAATGTTGTCCATGATTAATTAGAGACAAATGTAAGTATGCCATCATTGCTGTGTAGGAAATTAGGCTTGCTTTTGGTTTGAACATTTGTCCCATTAATGATTATCTCAAAGTTTCAAATCCTGTACATTTCAACCTCTGCTTTACGTCAGCAATCACTTTTACATCACCACTGCATCTCTCAGTAAATATATAAAGGTCTAAAACCACAATGAGCATAAACATCCTGCCCAAATGTAGGGATGAAAATAGCGATAAAGATGGTCTGCAAGGGATAAAGATGTCTTGCCACCCCTGAATGGGGACATGTAATGATATTCATAAAGAGACCACCTACTGGGGGCACAGGAAAAACGGTTCCTTAGCAACAACATACACGCTCTTACAAGCTACATCTTGGGAAATTTTGACCAGATTGGGATGCAAACAACAGAAAACCTTTAACTAGGCCATGTTATGAGTCTGCTCCCTATGGCTGAGTATCTGGGTGTCTCGTCTGGCGCAATACCCACCCCCCCCACAAACTAATACATTCTGCACATCAACAAAACACAATAAAGAGAATACAAGCAAGTTTGTGGTATGTTGCTAAGCCAAATCTCAGCCCTTTTTAGTTCTGTTCAAAATGTTACATGAATGATCACAAGTCATATAATTAACATCTGAAAATCCATCAAGGCTAAAGGCCAAGTCTTACTTTTCACACAAAAGTACCTTTCAAGCTCTTTTTAAGAGAATTTACATGGCTATCGTCCAAGTTACTGTACAGTGTACTTCAAAGGTCACAAAATGGTCAACCCTGTTATCTAACTCTTGTTCTCCCTACAGCACTCAGAAACTATTTCACGTTATCAGTTGATGAGAAATCTCTGATAGCTCAGGTGTATTAATAAGTCTCATATCCATTTAATGTAATTAACTGGGGAGTCCTGTTCATGACTCTGTATCATGGGATTACTGAGTGTCAGAAATGTTACGTTTAGTGAAGAAGAAAAAAAATCACAAAGCGAACAAACAGTGAAGGTGGAAATATATTCAAAATGAAACTACCTTATAAGGAGATGTAGCATTTTCTTATACTTTCTTCTCAGGATGTTATGTACATCTGCTACGAGGGACTGTAGAATGCCAAACCACACTTTAATGCATGAGGTCCATCTTGCAGTCAGCACAATAGTGTATGCAGTTAGTCAGTCTAATGGTGTTAGATGGAGTGTGATTTTTGTGGTACTCAAATCTTAAGCATACTTGCTATTATCCTCTTCATCCAAAAAAGCCTAAAAACAATTAGCGTTCAATAATGAGTTATGTTTGTTTCTCCCTGTCATTAATTACAGTTAAAGACAGCAGATGACTTAAAAGCATCCCTCTGCAAAGAGCTCACAGAGGTCAACTGACAAAACGTTATCTTCTGGTTACAGCACTTTCAGGGAAATGATCAACAACAAAATATATTTATATTTTAAAGTGCATCATAATAAATCATCCTCACAAATACATCAGAAAATTATTCACAGAACCTCACTACTATTATCTGGTCTCCAAATCAACACATTAAGGTGAAAAATGTAAGCATTCAAACTCCTTATTTTCTTCCGTTAAAGACTGAGACATTTGTAGAGATTACTGAAGGTAAAGATAACTCTAATCTGCAGCAGGGTTTGCTGTCACCAACTGACTGGTCTTTGAACAGTGTGTCTGTGTACTCATGGCTGTGCTGTGGTCTGTGGAGAGGCCAGCAGAAAGGCTTCACTGCCCTCTTGTGGTAAAAAGGTAAAACATTCATCCAGCTCTGTCAGTCTACCTTGCAAAAGGCCTGCTATGGATCTCAGCACGTGTGCTGCAAGTGTCATATGGAGTGCATAACAGGGTAGAAGAGAGTACACATAGGTGCAGCCAGAGGGAACCAAGGGGAGGTTTCTATCCATAATTCTGTGTTATACCTCATGAGTTGCAGTTTGATGGTAGTTTCATGAAAGTCACAGGCTTGGTGGGTCCAGGAAGCAGGTCAGGTAGCTCGACAGTGGGCTGATTCTGACAGCAAAATAACGGACAGTGAGTTAAGTCACAACAACATATGAATATCTGAGGTGAAGTAGGTTTGCTGGGTCTGGACACGTGCACAAATGAACCCTTTGTCACAGACACTGCTTCCTGTAGAGAACAAGGATTTCATTATATTTATTTTATTGTAACATTCTCAGCAAGGCCTCAGTTATTGCAATTAGTGTAATATAGACTACAGCACGTGCGGTGACTTTTACAGAAAGGCAAACAGAGCTAAGCAACCGATCCCCCCACCCCCCAAAAAAAAACACTGGGTGTGCAATTCAACTGTTAACTACACCAATGTCAAAAATATGGACCGGACTGAAATATTCCTTTTCATAACAGTAGTAGCAGCAAATATCTCCTAAATTTTGGGACTGTTCTGTCTCATGATTTTGCGCTGCCTGTCTTTCCTGTGCTGAAAGTCTCTCACCTGCATCTTACTGCTCCCTGCCTCCATCTTTACTTTCCTGGCTTGATTATTCTTCTGAACTGACGGTAAACATATCAAATATGCAGTATAGAGGAAAAATATCACTTATATGGTAATCTTCAAAATACTTACCATTACTTGAGAATGATACTCCAGTGACAATGTAAGATCCTGCATTTTCCTCCTCCGTGTTGACCTTTCCTGGCTCACATCATCAGGACTGTAGTTGGAAACCACAGGGGAGACGCGGGAACTTGGGTCTTGAGGAGTCGTAGCATTTATTTACCAGCAAAAAGCCTGAAGTGCACATATATTCACTGCTACGTTCTGCTAACTGCTAACTAACTAGCTAACTCTGTTCAGGTCACAAGGCTCTCTCTCTCTCTCTCTCTCTCGCCCGCTACATAGACAAAATACGTACTGAGCTATTCCTGAAAGGAGCTGCGCTACTTGTGCAACAATATTCTATCTCAAACTTCTCAAACTTACAGCACAGAGATGATAAATCAGTGTGATTTGCTCGTTTACTTGATACTACCGCCTCTCAATGCTTAAAGCGGAAGTGTAGTTCCCATGCACGTCTGCGCATGCCGATAATGCGTACAATATCTTAACTGATCTCAGAACGGTTAACGCCGAGTCAAGGACAGCTTGACAAGCACACTTTGGCAATAGTACTGTCTCTGAGCAAGTCACCCGTCAGATCCTAGGACTATCCTACATGCGCATGCGCAGACCTCCACAAAAAAGGCTGCTGTCCTCTCTGTTTGACAAGGCCCAGCCTTTGTCAATGGGACACGGTCACTCCCACGAAAATGAGACGATAGATATAACGGCTGGACGTCAAGCTAGCTTGCAGGGACAAAACCTTCCTGCTGCCACAAGTGGGCAGTAAACTACATGACGAATGCAAATAGGCACACAACTGACATAGCCTACTAATAATATGTCAGGTACTAAGAATGCTCAAGAATTATGCTCTCATACTGCAAACTGAGAGTAAATATATAAGCTTACAAAAATATATCAATAATATATAACTATAAAATAACATCCTTAGCCTATTTGTTATTGGCCTTCCTGAGTCCAGGGAACAGCTGTAGATGAACATGAGTCAGGGAAACGTGCACATTTCTCTCCAGAACTCCCACCAGGAGTCTGATTTTAGACTCCACCAGACCAACCCTCATGGAGTGAACAAAACATAATTTTCAGAAAGAGGAAATAACCAGTAGCTGGAAATAAAATATTAACTATTAAAACAGTTTTCTCTCTCAAAGAGAAGCACAGACATGAATAAGAAGCAGTTTCACCCAAAAATATAAGATTGTCTTCAGAAATGTCTACATTCGTTCCAGTTTTACTTAAACTCGCCTTCTCATTTTGTTTGTTGTGCTTACTCACCATTCAAAATGCTGCTTCTCTGTAGCACAATTTTTCAATGCCTTGAAACATAAGAGAGAGAACAATGGCATCACAGCATTGTGTCTTTGTACACAGGCTGAGATCTTACTACATGAATAATAATTTGTCTTTTACCAACAAATACAGTTGTGAGTTCATTTCTGATCAATATATTTAAAACAGGTCAAGTTACACTATACAAAGATCACATCACTATAAAAAGATGGATATTAATCTTCATTATATCCCTTATAAACTTTAAACATAACAAATCTAACTATTTTAAAGGAAAATAAAAGAATTTAATGCCAAAACTCAACAACTTTAACAATTCTAAAAATTAAAAAAGTTACATTAATCAAAAGCTGTAAACAACTGGTCACTGTCCATGAGTTCTTCCACAAGATAATAACTTGAATCATTAGCCACATCAAGGTACGACCTGTTCTGACCTTCCAGTTGCCAAATAATTGTGTAATCCAAGAAAAATAGATAATGAGGAGTTTCAGTCAAAATTTGTTCAAGTAAAAAAGTGAGATCAAAACACAGGAGATTTATTTAAACAAGACATTATACTGACCGCAATGGAAACGATACAAACTCAATAACGAAGTTCAGACACAACAGTAAAGTTAAGTCAGCCAGTGCATATTTAGAGCTTAAAAACCGATTCAAAACCTCAACAGCTCACGTAGCAATAAAGCCATGATCACATTTTTCAAATAATTTTTAACAGGCTTCAGTCCATATTTTGAATTAGTAACAGAAACCACCAAAACCAGGTCTGCAAATCCATCAAAACAAGTATTCAGTAAACAAGTATTGAACGATTAAAATTAAGTGCACATTTAAGTCTGAAACAGCACATTAAGAGCTTATAAATTACTTTTAAACTGTCATAAATCCACAGAGAAACAAACAGATGATCAACTTCCGCTGAAATGACTTGAACAGACTTCAGTCACCATTTTCAATTAATAACAGCAAGCAGCAAAAACTCGTCTGCATATTCATTAAAAAAACTGGCACAAATGTAAGGCTGTCGCAGTAACAAACAAAAGATGATGCACCTCTTAAATAACTTGAACAGGTTTCAGTCTGTATTTTCAGTTAATAAAACAAACAAAAAAATGTTCTGGAGACACACCCACGCACACTACAATGAGCCCACCTTAAGGACCTTAGTTTGAGAAAAAAAAAGATCACAAAATACAAAATACAAATACAACTTCAATACAATGTCACACCCTATAAAGCATAATGTGTAAAGCCAGCTCAGTCAGCAGAGCAGTAGAGTGCTGGGTCTGTGCTAAAGAAAGTTAAACAATGTGGTAATTTCATACGAACACACAACTCTATAATTCATGTGTGTGTCCTGTGTCTATGCTTCTGGTGTTTCTGTGAACATACAAGTTGTTACACTGTTCATCAGAAAGCCAGTCTGAGTTCTGGTCATTAGTGGAGATATTCCAAACATCAGACCTAAATGTCAAATGCTTCAGCTTTGCAAAAGACTTGTGAAGATGTCTGAGCAGAGACTACAAAGATATTTAATTAGGACACTTCACAAAGCCTTACCTGGGCTAATGAGTTAAAATCCTTATCTTATATGAAGGATTTGTCATTTATTTTTCATAACAGGTGACTCTGTGATATCCAGGAAACCAGGAGTAAAATGTTTCTCATGTTTAGAGAAAAATGCTCTGTTGATATGTAGTCAAAACAAAAATTATGAATTTTATTGCCTCATGAAGAAAAGCTACAGTGTAGAGCCTTGTGTGAAGTATAATTTAAACAAAAGACAAAGATCACTGTGTGCACAGTTACGTTCAGGAACACAAACATTAGCCCTGATGACCAGCAGGTTTAATGCCACTTCAGAGGAGGACAGACTTTGCTTGCTGCATGCACTGCGTGAACTTGAGAAGGAGGTTCATTTTTGTTCTTCTGTCCTGCCTGTGAGGACATAAGGGATGTCCATTTGAGTAAAATGTTGTGAAATGTTTGACCAAGGCTCAGACCTCACCACAGCGGCCTGGGTTCGAATCCAGCCTGGGCCCTTTGCTGCATGTCATCCCCTCTCTCTCCCCCATCTTTCCTGTCACTCTCTCACTGTTCCTATCAAATTAAAGGCAAAAAACTGACTCAAAAAATAACTTCAAAAAATCCTGCTGAGACCTGGGATCCCAAAAGGGAAGGTTGTAGCAGTCCTCTACTATCCCCAAGCAAATTGGGAATGACCACACCCTGACACATAACACAGTCAGGATTTTCAAATCAACTGATCCTGATCTACAACTTTTACACAACATTAACATACAGCTACGCCGTCAGAGTGATACTCACAATGTATAAAGCCCTACACTACTCTCCTAGTTACCTTTCAAAAACTTAGCTCACTTTAGGCAAAAAGCACCAAGTGACCAATCACACAAAAGGTAAATGTTTCCAATACAACAACAACAACAACAACAACAACAACAACAACAACAACAACAACAACAACAACAACAACAACACCACACAGAGCCTTAGAAATTGGTTAAGTGCTAAAGTTAAATAATATTGGTGTCTGTCCATAGAGAGCAAGACATAGGCTCTGATGGGCAGTTTGTTTTTAATAGAAACAAGACCAGATCCAATAATGGTCAACTACAGCGTTCCTGACTGCAGTTGATCTCAGTGTCTAAGTGACTTTTAGTAAACCCAGTTTGAGGTTTCATCAGACACACTCCAGACAGCTCACCATGTGATCACCAGAGCGGACGCTGTAGCATTTGGGTAGAGCTGACAAATTCTGGCCACCAGTGTGGCACATGATCAGCCACCCAAAAAGCCCAGCATGTTGGAGTACATGTTACCCCCTGAGGGAAAATAAGAAGATTAGAAAACAGATTAACATCTCTAGTGCACAGTTTAACCAAACAATGGCCTGCTCTAACTTGCTATACATCCCTCAGCCAAGTTAAATATCAAATACCCCTGTATCCCTGTTTTATTTTACATTAGCATAACTTCCAACTGCTATTACAAAAAATGCAATTCTTCTTCTTATTCTTCTTCCTTTCTAAAACGATGTAAAATTTGATAAAAGATACAAATACTGTGACAGCTACATAGTGAATTGTACATTGTTTATTTCTGCAATATAGAGGTTGGGCTATGGTTGCCTGGTAGCAAATGTAGACATACCAAACAAAATATCAATGGCAACATGAGACACTGGAAAACATGAGCCCTGGTACAGAAAAGAAAACAATGACTTTGTCCAAAATTAATTCCTTGTACTGTAACACTCAACATTTAACTTAATAGTGAACAACAAACTGAGACCGAAGTTATTATTTTGCACCAGTGCCTAGAAAATGATTTTGAATACAGTCAATGATGTGTAATCCTGTTTTGAATGAAGGCCAACACAGGAGTTCTCCCATTATCATGTAAGGGGACAACCCCATCTATATTCACAGTCTCTTGAGGGACTAGCAAGCTTAACTAGTTCTGTGTGTTAAACTCACCTTTGACCCACAGCTTGTGGCTCTCAAAGTGATCCGAAGTTATAAATGTTAGGCACAAGAGTCAGGATTTCCTCTAAAACTATGTAGCCCATAGAAATAGAATGAAAACAAAGATTAATATAGAAACAATCACAGGGAAAAAAGGCAATCCACAAATAAACACACTGGCACTGTCGTACATCAAGGAAAAATAGCTACAGCTGTCAGGTAAAACTGCTGGGTTTCTGAGCAGTTGTTTACTTTAATCTTATGCTTATCATTGAGACACCTGATGCAGAGGTTATCTTTGTTTTGTGACATCTTGTCATCAAGAAGGTAAAACTTTAATTGAGGATACAGCAGACTGTAGAGTTTTTATTTATTTCTCTTGACAAATTACCTAATTTCCATCATAGGACAGTTTGATGACAGGGATAAATGCCTCTTCAATGGCCTAAGGACAACTCTTACTAGGGAGAAAAATGTACTTTGACTTGTACACAATAAATCACTTATTACTAACCAGTATGTCTCTGACCTCCCCCTGAGTTTTCAGTCTCTCATAGAAGGAGGTGAAGAAGTCCTCTCTCTTGAGAAATCCAGGTACAATACAAAGAGCATCAATATCAGCACCTGTCAAAGTAACACAGTTTCATATGAGAGGAAAGTCTATATTTAAACAGACCATTATCTTCACCATCTACTCTCTAGGTGGTAACCTGCCACTGAAAGAACTGTGTTTTCCCTGAATAGAAAGTCACTTGTGAAACTGATCACTGGAAGATTTATCACATAGCACCTTCACCTATGTGTGAATCAATACTCACATTACATGAATCACATGAGCCAGTGTAAAATTCAAGTTGCCACAGTTCTAATATGTTTCCAGTATCATATTTGGTAGTACCTTTGAAACATATAGATAAAAAAGATTTAACCAGCAATTTCTTACTGTTTCTTCACATATTGTTTTGAGCCACTCATTTTAGAGTGACTCAGTTTTTTCCCCCAACTTTCTCTCTGTAAATAAAACATAAAGTGCACATGATCAGATATCATAATTTCTCTGAAGCAAAGGAAACTTGCAAACTTGCCATGATTAGTCAAGATAAAGAATAACAATTAAAAACATTCACAACAAACAGTCCACCTCATTTGAAAACTTAAGTTAAATTGCTGCGTTAAAAGCCTGAGTAAACTTTACTTGAAATTGCAGTTGGTATATATATATAGTTGAAGTTATTTTAGCTTGAAATTTTGAGTTGAAATAGTGTTTGAATGGATAATGAAAGAGTTTTTTTTTATTTTTTTAATTCAAGCAACAAATTAGCATTAGCCTAGTTAAACAACTTGTGTAACTTAACTTTCTGAGCGGAAATAAAGCGTGTCTTCAAGTTGAGTTTACTCACATTTTCAATTGCTTGGAATTAGACTTCTATTCTCAAGAAAATAATGTTTTGTTTTCGTTTTCAAAATGATTAAGCCACAATGTTCTGAGATGATGAGATTGTTTGTGATATGACACATGATTCAAAAAAGTAATGCCAACCATTTCAATATTGCAAGCAGAAAAAACTATTTTACTATTAACTTTTTTCTCCCAGTGAATACATGAGCGAATTTGTGGAGAAAATAATACTGAATGAACAACATTATGTGGCCTTTCTCTGGATCAGCTGCACTAGGTGGATCTTAAAGCTGCTCTGATCAATAATTGTATATGAACAATTGATCAGATGACTATATGTAATGTGAAAGGCACTGCTTGTGATGAACCTACAGAAAATGATCATCCGACTCTGCTGTTCCCCTCTGCTGTATAAAGAGTTTTAGCATCTTTCAGTTCATTATTTTGCTTTTACAGCGCATTTTCACTTCTGCTGCTTTAACTATCACCGCTCTTATCAGTGTCACCTTCATTTTCGGCCACACAGAATGCAGTTCTGAGAGAAAAACTTCAAAAAAGCCATTCTATGCTACTTGCTCAGCACCAAATGACAGACAAAGCTAGATACTGGCTGGGAAACACTGTGGACCATTCAGCAGCCAAGGAGACAGATATTTTCCTCAGGGGAGGGTTGAAAACAAAACAGAACAAAAAGGAAAGTAAATATTAGATTTACGTTTGCCAAGTGACCAAAGAATCAATCATTACAGGTTTAAGTAAGGTTAAAGACTTAACCTTTTTAATTTATTAATTTCTAAGTTAACATCTCCCACCATGTATTATTAGCAAACAAAAGTAAGTGCCTATAATAGGTGTCACATCTGCCTTAGTTCATATTTCTATGATAGTTTCTATGATTTCTAGATAGTTAGTTCTTGGGATCATCTCCATTCAACCAATAAAGTTTTATTATGCAATACTATCACACATTGGTTTTCTTAGACTTTGGAGTAAATAATATCCTGAATAATGTTTCTTTACCAAAGTCTTTTCAGGTTTAGTAGACTCTCTCAAACTCTGTTCTGGTTACTCTGAGTACATAACCCTGTCCTGACCACAGGATGAAATAGTATTGTTGGTGAGTTTAATATTTTGTTGCTGGAGTTTTTTTTTTTGTTTTTTTTTTTTACATTTATCTTTTCTTGCTCATGTACATTTTTTCTGTAATATTTGTGTATTTAGCACTGTATTTAGCACTGAATAGCCACCATATAGAGTCGTCGTATTGTTATAAGAACAATGTTGGTCAGTTGATTAGTGTAAGATTGAAGTGTATGAATGTCAGTGTCAGTCCTTATTATCTCTGAATGCCAATATCGGATAATTACTTCTCCACTTTGTTCTAATACCACAATTATTGCCCTGTCGGTGCCCGTCCATAATAACAAACGTCCTACCACTTGTTACTGTTCGGATTAGAGACGAGGAAATTTCCAGGCATCTTTCATTTCTACAGGGAAACCTGAACGCAGCAGAGGGACCAATGAATTGAGGGTGAAGAAGGAAGGACGGTGAAAACAAAAATGGACATCGATCGAAAATAACCTAGTAAGACTGAAAATTCATTGTCTCGTGTTAAAACATTGGTGCAGCTAAAATGCTGTGACAATGTTGCGACGAAAAAATGCAAATTCAGTAAAAAAGACGTTTCGTTTCGAGCACCGACTGCTAGTTCGGTAGCTAAGTTAGCCTCAGTAGCTTAGAAACGTATGTTAGCATTATTAGCTGTAACATTAACGGTACAATATTGGCCGCTAAGTCTAACATTGTAGTAACTGTTAGCTAGCATTTTCTCATTTAAATAGCGTTAAATGAGAGCCTTTTGTGAACCGAGTGTAACGCTTGCAGCCGAGACTTCACACCCCCTTTATTCTGTGCTAGATGTCTCGGTCAGCTGTTGTTGTTATTACTCTGTTACTGAAACCAAACAGCAGCCATTATTGTATCCCTCTGAACAGAGGTGTAAAGGTGTCAAGTTCTCATAAGTGATGGGCAACCATGCATCGGTTTATCTGCGCCAGTGGTACAATGATTACGGGGGTCTAGCTAACACTGGAGTGCCAATGAAGATAATATTGCATATAGTTTGACCATGGTTGTAGTTTCTCTAACGTCCTCAGGTTGTCGCTGTTATGTGTTGACTTCATATGCTGTATATAAATGGTTGATTTGCATATAAGCGAGTCAAAATGTTTCATCTACATGATATCTCTAATTACAAGTAAGACTGAGTTACCGAGTTACTTTTGCTTGGTGCCTCCATTTAAAGATATATGAAGTTCAGTTTTGACTATCGAAATGTGAACTCCAGATATCTCCATTGTTATAAGTGAGTCATAATGTCAATTATAGATATATTAAATTTCCTCACTGGATTGTCTTTTAGGTAAACAAAACAAAGATATTACTACCAAGACTAAGCTGTTACAAGCAACTGCAATTTTTAAACATGTAGAATTAGTGTCATGGCTTGTCAGTACTAGAGTGGAGATATTTTGAATATGACTGACTGAGACCAGCCACTGTGCCTTTTAAGCGGCATGCATGCTGTTTGGGTGTCATAAAAGGTGAAAATGAATTAACTATATGATGACACCTTTTTTTGTGGAGCTGACAGGTAAGCAGGAAATTTGTTGTTTGAGGTCAAGTATATAGTAAGCACTTTGGTCATTGCTGAGACAGACAGTCAGTAATTGTGTGTTTATAAGCACATCAGTTTGCTTAGACATGTGTGAGTTGCAAAATGGGCCTAGAACTGAGAAATATTTTTTCCTATAGAATACTGTAGCTGTGCCACTGTGTCATTCCAATACAGGTTGCTTCATGTAAGACTAAAGGGCTGTCTGAGTTTTTGGATCCATTTATCACTCTTGTTTCAACTCATTTTGCCAGAAATGACAGCACAAGCATCCCTACATTTTTTCTTTCTTTATATTTTTTGTCAGTGTAAATGTGTTTTTGTTTTTCTGATTTCATAACAGACTGTCTATGTCAGACCTCTGACTGGCTCATCACAAAGAACCTGAGGGGAGAAAAGTCAAAGAGGCCAGAGTTCAGAACCATGGAGGCTCGGTTTGGTAATATTGTGTTCAGCTCCAAGTTTGACTCAGGAAACCTCGCACGTGTGGAGAAGGTGGAGAAGGGCAGCTCCAGCCCTTCCTCTGATACAGCTTCCAGTGGGAGTGCCCCCTCAGGGTCTACTATTACCCCTGACTATGAGTTCAATGTGTGGACTCAGCCAGACTGTGCTGGTACTGAGCATGAGAATGGAAACAGGTAACAAAACTTCTGCTTTTGTAGAAGGTATTTTGTTGTTTACATGAGAGGACAAAAGGCACGAACAATGCTTCTGTGCAGATAAATATCTTTACTTGCTGCACTGTTTTTGTGTTTCAGATCATGGTTTTACTTCAGTGTGCGGGGTGCAGCACCTGGGAAGATACTCAAGATCAATGTGATGAACATGAATAACCAGAGGAAGCTGTACAGCCAGGGTATGGCTCCTCTTGTACGCACTTTACCTGGCAAGAACCGATGGGAAAGGATCCGAGACAGACCCACATCTGAGGTATATACACACACTCAGAGGCTGTCAGGCAGAGGATGTGGGCAGCAGGAACCAATGAGGCAGAGTGCTGTCAGTCTGGCTTCCTGACAACTATAATTATCTTTCTAATAATATGTCTCTTCTTCCTTTATTCTATCGCTTTCCAGATTGTAGAGAACCAGTTCATTCTCTCATTCACTCACCGGCTGTTGGAGGTGCGGGGGGCTACCACCTACTTCTCCTTCTGCTACCCATTCTCATACAGTGAGTGCCAGGAGATGCTGCAGCAGTTGGATGAGAGCTACCCCAATGCTGCTAAACTCAGTCCAATCAGGTAAAACATACACAACACAACCCCCCACAACACATGCAATACATGTCAATTGACATGTATTTGTAAGTAAAATGCCTCTCTCTTTTCAACTCTCACTCTCTGAAATCTCTGTCCTCCCCTGTGCCCTCTGCCAGTGCACCGGGCAGTGTGTATTATCATCGCGAGTTGCTGTGCCACTCTCTGGATGGCAATAGGGTGGACCTGCTCACTGTGACCAACTGCAACGGGATGCACGAAGAGAGAGAACCCCGGCTGCCTAAGCTGTTTCCCGACAACAACACTCCAAGACCACATCGCTTTTCCAGCAAAAGGGTATGACTCAGTTGTGCATAAACACAATCAGTATTGTCGTTTGTAATGTTACACCTTTAGTGGCTTTTAATGACAACATTTAAGGCTGAGGCTGATGTGGAATTACCTAATAATCTCAAAGAGATGAAGCTGACCCTTGTTGGTGTGTCTGTTTGCAGGTGTTTTTCCTCAGCAGTCGTGTACACCCAGGGGAGACGCCCTCATCCTTTGTGTTTAATGGTTTCCTAAACTTTATCCTAAGAAGAGATGACCCACGTGCTCATGCACTTCGAAACATGTTTGTGTTCAAGCTCATTCCTATGCTCAATCCAGACGGGGTTGTCCGCGGACATTACAGGTAAGAATTTCACATTCACATACATATATGGTTTGCATTAAACTCATCATTCATATCATTTCTCATAAATGTTTTGTGTTATTTATGTCATGATGTGACTTACCTTGTAAAAGGGTTAAATTACAGTTACAGGTAGTTACAACAGGTAACAGTGACTCATATGAGTTACTTGGCAGGGTTTTTGACTTGCAAATAGATCCCATAAAATGTATAACAGGAGTCTTGTTTACTAGACTAACAGTAAAATCGAGTAACACAGGAAACTGTTGAACATGTTTACATGCACTACAATAACCTGATTACTGTAAATCTACATATAAACATGCCACAAGTCAGTAATCAGATTTCTCTCCTACCACAGACCTTATTTTGGAAGCATTATTTACTTATTTTAACCATATAACTACATAGTGATATAATTGTTCCTGGTGGTTTTTCTCTGTACAGCTCTGTGCATCACATATCTGGAATGATGTGTATCTTAAAATAGCATCTGAACCATCTTCTCTTTAAACAAACACTGCTTGTAATTAGTATGCTAGAAAAGCCCTTCAGTTATACAGAAGATTATTACAGTTTTTTTAATTACTAGCAATCTGTCTCTGTTTTGCAGGACTGATTCCAGAGGAGTGAACTTGAACAGACAATACCTGAACCCCAGCCCCGAGCTGCACCCATCCATCTATGGAGCCAAGACACTGTTGCTCTACCACCACATGCACAACCGCTTGCACATTACACAATCCGGCACTCACTTTAACAGCCCTTCACATACACAGACCACGCCCCTGAACATCAAACCCGCCAATCAGCATCAGGCTCCTCCCCTCACCGCCCTTGACGTCAGCGTGAACCAACAAACTGTAGAGAAGGAAGAAAATCCTGCGCAGCCCGAAGTTCCCATGGTGATGGAAGAAAATGTCTGGGTTACCACAGAGACAGGGAAAGGAGACCAGAACAGTTCATCAATCTCTTCAGAGACTGTAGCCCCTGTTACTGTAGAGGTAACAGTCCCACAGGTGGAGGAACAGGAATCAATTCCACCCCAGGAGGGAGGCGTGGCATATTATGTGGATTTACATGGCCACGCCTCCAAACGTGGATGTTTCATGTATGGAAACAGCCTTCCCAGTGAGAGCCAGCAGGTAAAAGATTGTCTGTGTATTCCAACCCTTACCTTGGTATATTTCTGGAACAATGTCAGATGATATTTTGTATTATTGTCAAAGTTTTTCTTAGCTTCACTCCACTCCCTTTCTTCTGTCTTCAGGTAGAGAACATGCTGTACCCAAGGTTGATCGCTGTGAACTCTGCCCACTTTGATTTCCTTGGCTGTAACTTCTCAGAGAAAAACATGTACGCACGAGACAAGAGAGATGGGCAGTCCAAAGAAGGCAGCGGGCGAGTGGCCATTCACAAGGCCATAGGGCTGCTTCACAGGTCAGATTTCAATGAATACACACCACTTCAATAGGTGATGTTCAGTGGTCAGTTCAAATCGCACATTGCAACTTTTTAATCTATTTTCAATACTCCTTTGGGTTTTGAAGAGTCAAAAGTAAGGTTTTCAGAAATTCAAGGATGAGTAATTATCCCACTGTTAATCGTGCATCTTTAATGTTTGTTAATTTGATCAAAATACAGTTTACATAATAGTACGAAACAATAGCTGTAGGAATAGTTGGTCATGTTTCTGTTATTCTCCCTGACAGCTACACTCTGGAGTGCAACTACAACACAGGAAAAAGCATGAACACCATTCCACCTGCCTGCCACGACAACGGACGGGCAACCCCTCCTCCACCTCCATCATTCCCTCCAAAATACACTCCAGAAATATTTGAACAGGTAGGAGGAAAAGAGTGGTTTGTTTTACAGGATTGTAGTTTTTTGGGAACATGAATGAAATCCTTTCAACTCATATCATCCCAAGCTATTGACTCACTGTCAGTAGCTGATATTTCCAACTGGAACACATGTTTATTGAAATGTGGTGAAAATGTTTGTGAAATGAACTACAGAATCTATCTGCAAACTCAAGTGATACTGTGCATCAGGTGGGGCGTGCCGTGGCTGTCTCAGCCCTGGATATGGCAGAGTGTAACCCCTGGCCAAGACTGGTTCTGTCGGAGCACAGCTGCCTGACAAATCTCCGAGCCTGGATCCTCAAACACGTACGCAACACTAAAGGCCTGAACACACACATCCACTCTCACCCTCCACCAAGAATACACCACAATGGCAGCAAGGCTTCACCGCCAAAGAATTTCAACAAGTGAGTTCAAACAAAGAAGCCAAACAACTTACACAAAAATGTGTATTTAAGTATGTTGAGTTTTCATGTAGAACAAACTGTTTGATTGGCTCTGTGTTGAGGTTTTTTTTTTTTTTTTTTTTTTGTGATTTTTTTATTTTTATTTTTTTCCTGGCAGCTGTCTGTCTGGTTCAGCTTCGGAGAACACCCTCAGCCGCATTCGCTGCAACAGCCACAGTAGCAGCAGCCAGACGCCCTCCCCAAAGATGCACAGCTCTCCAAGCTTTACTTTTGGCTGCCCCCCACCCAGAACTCACACGCAGCACAACAGCACACACACAAGCGGACGTGGAGGCAACAAGACACTCGGGCCAGTCAGGGGTAAGCTGACCTCTCAACAATCTGCCTGTCTTACTGGTTGCTGGTTGCCTCTTCCTGGGTGTTTCTCCACTCTTCTCTTTTCCTCTCTCAACGTTACACGTTCTGTCTCTTAGTGGCTCTTGTGGCTGCCATCCTCTGTTTTTACTGATGCTGATGAACGGTTGATGGCTGGTAGTGGGCTCTTTTAGGTAGTGTGGTTCTTTTAGGATGCCAGATTGGTGTGTCAATGTCTGTGATAGTCAGCTTCAGGTTTACTGTTACAGTGATGTGAACTGGGTCCCAGGCTTGGGAGGATTTTTATTTTAGAGACATCAACAAATGGATTCTTGTCCTGGATGTCTCTGGCCTGTAATATGAGCATGACCCCTGCATGACCTGAGCATGACGCCACCCGCTGCTGTTGTCTGTGCATGCATTTTGTCACCTTCAACTGTAGTCCTGCTCAGACTGAGGATGAAACTGCATGACTTTTGTGTTTTAATGAGCCCTGTTCCTAGGCACCACAACCAAATTGATTGTTTGGATGGAAAAATTTGCATATTTTTCCATTATTCAGATTGATTATGACTATAGGCCATCAATTAGCTTACCTGGAGGATTTTAACATCTGCTGTGCCTCAGTACATGGCTCTTGTGAAAGGCAGTTTCCACAGGTACCCACTTTGTGTTGCACACAATCCCCGCATGTCTCTGAGTTGGTGTGCGTATGTGTCTTCCTCTCTGTAGACCCTAAGCCTCAGGAGAAGAGACGTCCCCCCCACCACCGCTCCATCCTACGGTCCCCCAGCAACAGCCACACACCCTTACGTCCCCCACTCTCACCCCCTTCCTCCTCCTCTTCCTCGTCTTCCTCAGTGTGTGCTGCGGGCTCCTGTCCCCTCCCGGCCTCCGTCAGTATGACAGGTCTGTACTCCCTCCAGCCCCCCAGCCTCTCCACCTTGCTCCCCTCCCTGCAGGCTCTGCCCCGCCCCGGGCTGCTCTCCAAACTGAGCCCCCTTCTCCTTCAGAGCCTACCACCGGCCACCAACACTCCAACTGGGCCCACCCAGGACTGAATCTAACCTAACCTGTGAGGGCTTCTGTGTGCGTGTGTGTGTGTGTGTGTGTGTGTGTGTGTGTGTGTGTGTGTGTGCGCATGTGTGTGTGCGTGTGTGTGGGTGGACAGAGTGAATGTAAGTGCAAATCGCTATCCGGTGTGTGTCTGTGAGTGTGTGATTGAAACATTACTGGTGCTAGCTCTTCTAACTTTTCCTCAAATATTTGTTTTTGTTTTTCCTTCTGCACATATCTGCATAATTACATGTATCTACAGTATTAGCACCTTAGGATAAATGATACACTTGAGAGTGCAAGTGTTCCTCAAATCTCAATTATGACTGAAATGTGTTGAGAAACGTTTTTCCTTTCATTACCAACGTTAAATCAAGTATTGTGTAACACACAACCTTCTGACATAGTTCTTGTGGATTCTCTTTACTAACCAAAGCAGACCAGTTAGTGTGTGAATGTGTTTAGCAATGTGCGGCAGTTGCTTAGCTACATAATCTCCATTGTGTCCTTGAACTTGCAGAATATACAGTAGATATTAGCAGTATACATTGATATTAGAAATATTATACGAATGGATTAAATTCAGTTCAGTTTTATTTATATAAGTAGCGCCAAATCATAACATACATTATCTCAAGGCACTTTACAGGGTAGGGTCACAACCTTATAATATTACAGAGAGAAACAGTTCTCACTATGAGCAGCACTTGGCAACAGTGAAGAGGAAAAACTCCCTTCTAACAGCAAGAAACCTCCCTCGACCGGTTGGGGTGAGAGGAGAAAGAGGGGGGTGAGTGGGAGAGAGTGCTCAATGCGTCATGGAAGTTCCCCTAGCAGTCAAGGCCTATAGTAGTATAACTATGGGATGGTTCACCTTAGCCAGCCCTAACTATAATCTTTATGAAAGAGGGAAGTTTTAAGCCTTTATCTTAAATGTAGAGAAGTGTCTGCCTCCCAAACCAGAACTAGGTGCTGGTTCCACAGGAGAGGAGCCTGATAGCTGAAGGCTCTGCCTCACATTCTACTCTTGGTAACTCTAGGAACCACAAGTCGACCTGCATTTTGAGAGCGGAGTGTACTGTTGGGATAATGTACTTTGAGCTCTTTAAGATACGATGTAGTTCGGTCATTAAGGGCTTTATATGTAAGGAGGAGGATTTTACATTCTATTCTGGATTTTATAGGGAGTCAGTGCAGTGAAGCTAACACAGGAGAAATATGAGCTCTTTCTCTAGTTCCTGTCAGTACTCATTCTGCAGCATTTGGAGGCTTTTCACTGAGTTATTGGGACACCCTGATTATATGGAATTACAGTAGTCCAGTCTGGAGGAAACAAATGCATGGATTAGTTTTTTAGCATCCTTTGAGACAGGATGTTTCTAATTTTCACAGTATTGGGCAGGTGGAAGAAGGCTGTCCTAGAGACGGGGTAAAGGTTCCTTACAGTAGAACTTGTAAGTCGCTTTTTCAGTCCGTATACAAGTAACAAATTAATAGAAGAATTATTTCCATGTTACTGTGCTGATATTTGGGAAATACTGTTACTCTTACTCTTAATCAGCTACAATGTGATTTACTTTTGCCATGTTGCACTTTCATTTTTGAATTATTTATTTTATTTAATTTTTGAGAGATTGGGTTTGCAGAATTAGACTGAACATGTGGCTTCTGTTTCTGTAAAATCTTTTAAAGCACTTTCTGATCTTTTGTTCCTTTCCCCAGTGTATTTGGATTTCACTCTGTAATGGTTATATGTAAAACAGTGCAAGTCGCAGGCTGATCACACCGTCCCATTATAGTCATATATGGAGTTAGCTCTGTGTAGGACTTAGCGTTCTGTAGTCTACATTTAAATCCTTGTGATCAAAAATCACATGTAAAAGGTCTGTTGTTTAATTTTTGTGTGTAAGTCTGTGATAATAATGAAACCTGTATCATTCCAGTGTCAGTCCAGTCTTGGTGCTGACATTATGATATTCACAGAGTAGCCTACTGCCAGAAACCTCATGTGGACCATCACTGGCTTAAATCCTCAAGGATGATGGAGTTATGAAAAAAAAGGGTTGTGTCATAGAGCTGCCAACAAGCAATATCATATAAAATTATTTGTTTTTCCAACAGTGTGACCAAGTCAAAGTTGGCAAGTGTTTTTCTAATGAGATTCCAGAATTGGTTTTGGTGTATATAAAGTTTTTTTTAAATTTTATTATGTGTCATCAAGCCGGTGAAGAAAGCATTGATTGTTATTTATTCAAGCACATTTGTGTGTTTCGTTGTGTAAATTGAATTTGACAGGTGTGTAGTTGATGGTCAAAGTTGATATATTTTGTGATTTGCAGAGGTGAGAAATTATCTCATCGTCTTGGTCAATATGTATAAGCCTCATAGAGGAATTGTGGAATTATAGTAATTTGTCTGTAATTCAGTTTTGTGTGCTGTCATCCAAGTACTTGATGATGGTCTGTGTTTTAGACCAGCCATTTTAGACGGACTGAAGATGCTGAGGTTGAATGTCTATGATCTGGAAAGGTTTTATGAGCAGCCGATAAACCAGACCTTTGATCGATTGGATCAAAATAGCTTTCTGAATATCTGGCCTTGCTGTAACTATCGTCTGTTCAAGTGCTGTGCAACATTGTCGTTATGGTGTGCCTTGCTCTGTTGTAAGCAGTAGGTCTAGGTGGCTCTGCTCATCCTTTTTTATCAGAACACCTGGATTATATTGTGATCCGATAGGTCATCCGTCTTGCCTCTACATCTGCATTGTCCTCTATTTGGAGAAACTTGCCCTTGCAAGATGCAATGAAGAAGGAAAAAATAGGAGACATGTATTCATAATTTAGTGGCTTTTTTGATATACAGGCCTAAAACACTGTACCGTTTAAAAAATATATATATATAAATAACTACAGATGAGTTAAAGGAGCATATTTAAGACTTTTGTTGACCTTTTCATGAAAGGGAAAAAGGAGTTAATTAGAGCAGATGTCAAACAAAATCCATCCTCTTTTACTTAGATGTAAAGTTTTCCAAAAAAGGAGCATAGACCTGATAGAGAAATCTTTCAAATTAATGTTAGTGTGTGTGAAACTGTCAACCTCTGAACATTTGATTGTCATTTTGTGCTACAGAAACATAAAAGTCTTACTAAATGCTCCTTTAATGTCACTATGATGATGAATTTCATGTAGCCTATTCCCACTCCATTCAGCACAGTGGGGAACGATGTATCATGATCTTTCACTTTAGACCAGTGCCCTGAAAAAAAAAACTGTAGTTTTATTCTGCTTTCTCACTGTGAACTTTGATGTCCTGTTTCCCAGTTGTTTCAAACCCTAAAGCTTAAATATCTTCATCCAGAATAACAAAGAAAAAGCTTTAGGTGGAAACACACTGTATGCATAGTCACATTCTCATTAGGTCGTTCTGCTTTATCCTCCTTATGAGAATGTTTCCTTCAATGTGGTGCTAACCTTCTATACCAGACTACGGTTAAGTGTTTGTCTGTGTAACATCTTTAAGAATGTCACCTTCTTAAATGTGCTGCTGTCCTTTACCGCCTCTCTGTTTAACCTCTGGAATAAAAACTATCCTTTTGTGAAGCAACTTCTGTGTGTGAGTCCTCTGCTCTCTATTCACTCTGTTGCATGTAATCTTTATTTATTAGCGTCCATGTAGAGTGCAGTTGCTGCCAAACAGTTAAAGGTGCTTGAAAGTCAAACCTCAAGACAATCAGTCAACCCAACATGTGAGATCTTGTGAAAACATTTCCTCTTGACCACTGATACATCAACATTCAGCAATTCATGTGTGTTACATTTGTAATTTTTTAAATACTTTAATTTCCTAATAGTTTTTTGTCCTGGAAAAGATCTCTGTCTTTGAATGTTGTGTTGCCTATTTGCCACCTGCTGTTCTCCCTCCCTCTGTTTTTTTTTTTTTTTTTTTTTTGTGATTAATGTCCCTTCATCTGGTTAACAGGCCTCAGCTGTCCAGACTTTCAGGCTGGTGGACACAGTTCAGAGGGTTGGTCCAGAATGCCTTTCCCCACGCGTCCTGGACGTGTGGGGAGAGGGTGCCGAACTCATCACTCCACAGAGACCCGTACAGAGGTTAGCTGACTTTGCTGGCTCACTCACAGAGAGCAAATTCTCATTTCTTGTATTACCCATTTTTTAATAATATATCTTATATATTTTATATACATTTGTTTAACAAAGTCTTGCCATAATATCTCCATCTGTCGCAGACTGCTAAAGGGTTGGGGCCTGAACACATCCTTTCCTCCATCAAATTTAGCAAGTGAGTCCAATCTTGTCTACCGAAGAAGAAAATGAAAATACACATCTGCATTGCAACAGTGGGACATTGTATATTATGGAGATTTGCCTTCTCCATGCTGTGATTTCTCCATGAGTGGTGAAAATATTAACCTCTTCGTTGCCTGCCCAGGTGTGAACTACAGCCTCATATAAGCCGCATCCCCATCCGGAGGTTGGGATCAACTGACACCTCTTCCACACGCGACAGTAAAACAACCCCTGTTAGCAATAATCCAGAGGAGTCACCCTCCATGAAGGTTTGGAAGCTGCTCAAACCAGGCCTCCACAGACACCTGTCACTCTCAGGTATGTACTTTATACGCACACATACACACATGTTGCTGTTGTATTAGCTCTGTTTGGCCTAGAAGGAGTCACCTGACTAATAATGGGATCAATTAAGATAGGGCCAGTGACAAGGTTTTGCAGTGGGTCATCTCATAAAAGTTTGATTCCACATGACCTTAAAGCTGCAATAATCAATATTTATTTATTTAGAGTGATCCCACTCTGTAGTTCTCCTCAGTCATACATAGCATTGTATTGTCTTTAACCTCATTGCTTTGGTTTTATGGCCTGAAACTGTACTGTTTTGGTTCGTCCCCAGTGTAGGAATTTCTGAACTGCTACTATTTTTACCATTAAATTTGGCTTCAATATGTGTGTTGATTCCGCATTACGGAGGATATTTTCCTTTGTTCCATAATTTTCAAATGCTCCATGGCATTATTGTTTTGAGTTAACGTCTTTACCGTTTATGTCACTCTGCAGGTGTGTCGGGGAAAGACGGTGCCATGCAGCTGGCCTCTAAGGCACTAATGAAGAAGGGCACTGACAGGAGTTTACACTACAAAGGAAATGCTATCATAGAAACTTCACCAGAGATGGATGAAACACTGCAACAGGTGAAAACAGACACTTGTGTCAAGTGGAATTAACATTACAGTAAGACATAATAAATGACTTAACCAGGCTGTACCTTGTTGTCTTTAAAGGTTGAGGAAACTCCGGCGATGCCGCTGCCTGAGCCTGTGAACATGCGTGAGACAGTGACCCTGTGTGGAGAAGCTTAGGAACTGCACAGTAGAGGAGACACTTCGTATATCTGTATTTCGTAATGTGAGCCTAAATCACAATGTTGTGATCACAGCCAGTTAGATCTTCATAACAAGGAGGGCATTGTCATCACAGGAGGATTATTTGGGGCATCCTAATGTGCAATATATCATTTTTATCTTTATTTATTCAGTTTCCAGAGCATGCATGATGTATTCAACCATGCTGTTTGACATAGTTATACCTGCCCAGTACAAACATTGAGTAGCTTTACTGGAGCAGCTGGGGGTTCAGTGCCTTGCTCAATGACACCACAGCAGTGGTTGAGGTAGGGGAGAGGCACACACTTTCCCCATCCCAGTTTTACAACTCATCAAAATCCAGTGACTTGAAATATCTTTAAACATTTCAGCTTCTATCACTGTACCTCACATTTGTGTTTTTATAATTTTAGTTCTGTCTTCTGCTGCTTGTTCCACAAAAAGGCAGCAGGTGCACTCTGACCAATACTGTTATGCACTGATAGATATACTATATGTTTTCAGTCAGCCACTTGTACTCTTACAGCAAAGGTTGACTTTTATTCCAGCTGACACGCACAACAGCACCTTTACCGCCCCCTTTATTTCCTTTTGTGTGTTTAGAAACAAATGTGTGAGAAGTGTGTATTTAATGTAATTATTCCAGAAGTTGTTTGTGCTTTGCCTATAATGCCCATAAAAGGGAGTCAACCCCTGTTGGACCTTTTCATGGTTTGTTTTTACCACACTGCTCAACAGAAAAGAAACTCAAATGTGAAATTGTAAAATCATACTAATTTAAGTAAAAACGTAAAACATTAGTTAGTGTTGTGTATCTATAAGTTAGTAATTCATGTGTAGCAACTGATTTTAGGATAAATGCGGTTGTATCTGGAAAGCCCAAACACTTGTTGGGAGAGGACAATATCAAACTAATCCATGAAGTTAATGAAAAGTACCAAATAGGAGAAAGTAACAAAAAATCAAAGCATAGCTATAAATCTACCTTTACCAGGCCAGAATACAGAGAAATCCTAGAGGAAAACCTGCTGTATTCTGCAAAAGAACTGTAACTTGGGGGAGTTTAATTTCTAAATATACATAAAGCCAAAGTTGCACAAGTGGCTTAAAAACAAGTTTGAGTCCAAAGTTGATACAGACCTAAACATATGACTAATGGATGTAAATTTTGTTACCTCACTTCACATTGAATTGGAAGGGGATGAATAATAATACATAAGGTCCAAACGGGGGGGTGATACCATTTATGGGCAATACATATTTGTATTGAATATACTTTTTCTGTCACATTCCTATAGAGCTTTTTGCTCCACAGCACACCAATATGGGAACAAATCATATATATAAATAAGACAATACTATGTTGGAACTTTAAAAAAACTTGAAGTATAATTAAATTAACTTGAAATAAAGTTTGTGTACTTTAAATTTTGCACAATAACTTAATGACAATTTATTAAATGTATGTGTAGAAAACCATGAGGAATTTACTGAAAAATCAATGCAGATGGACTTCACATATTTTTATTAGAAAAAACACTACTGTGCAATCATAACAACATAGAAATTCTTCTCTAGGAATAAGGATGGGAAGACAGGGAATGTTGTTGTTGTTGGCTTAGATTCCCATCTCACCTGTGGGAAGAAGACATAAACTGGGTTCACACGTGTTAAATGCTAGACAAAATAGTCCTGTTTGAAGTTGAATGTGCTACAGTTATTAAACAAGACTATAAATGAACATTTAAATATGGTTTCTCCACATTTTTACTGATAACCAATGATAAATTATAAACACGCCAGCCATGTACTGAACTGGACTGACTCAGCTACTTCTCCGTGTGCCATGATGCCTTTAATTCTGTGCATTTTACACCAACACTACATTTCTTGCTTTCAATCATTAGTATATCACACCTTTTAGTTAAAGGGACCTATTCAACAAATTCAGTGATGTAGTATGGTGTTAAAAATGTGTTTTTTTGAGGGCACAATGGACCATGACTGACAGTTGTAACCATACACACAATAAAAAAAAACAAGGTATGGGAGTGATGAACCATCTTAGGCAAACATAGATTACACTTACCTCTCCAATCATATTGGGAAACTCTATTCCTGCTTCTTGGGGTTATTGACAGCGACGTAGTGATATAACACCACCAACAGGAACAATGACACGCCAAGCATGTTGGCAAATATGGCCAGCTGCACGTCTGTCACCATTCTGCCAAGGATAAAGAGACACAATGGAGCATTGGAAGAAAAAGTATGTTTGGCAAATGGATGATGGAGGTATAGATATTTTAGCAAGTCAATTTACTATAAAGTCATGTTTAGTTTGTATCATCTTGATTTACTGACTTGTAATGCAGGTTTATCACGTTTCAGCCATTTGTACACGTTGATATCATTATGGTGTGATATTAAGTTATAACTAACTAATGTTCACAATAATAAGAGAAATGATTTCCCCCCTGATAAACTGCCTATATCCCTACGTTAAAGATCTCTGGAAGTCATTTTTAGTTGTAATTCACCGAGAAAAGATACGAAAATGCATTCCAAATGTTAAAAGAAAAGGTATTCATTAGATAATTAGTGGTTAGCGATATTATGTTAATTTGATAGTATAGTATTTATTTTTAATATAGTGATTTGAAGTAACTTTAGATTAAAGCATCTCAAACCACAGGCATACACCTGTATTTTTGAAAACATAATCATATATTTCATACTGGTAACTCAACATGCAGAGACGACACTGCCTTCCTGACCACAATACGCGACACTTACTCAATATTTGTAAATGTGATCAATTTTGCATATGAATTTATATACATGGTGGTTAATCACTCTGCCAAATCATGGTCAGTTTTCTGAGTGGACTATCAATCTGTGTAACGTCAACCCAGCTAGCTAGCTAGCTAACTGGTAGAACCAGCACCTACACTGGTAAAACTAACCGATACGATGGATGCTACATATGAAGCTTCAACATAATTACAAAAATAAACCCATTGCAACGCAGTTTAGCTACTGATACTACTTACGTTATCCCTTGTCTTAGGTTTTTACTGTCAGTTCGAGCGTTTCTTCAGCTGCTCAGCAGCAAACAAGCAAACGTATCTTACTTCCGGCTGGAGGGGAAAGCCACGTCACTTTTAGGAGCACCATAGAAATACTTTTAATAGAGCAGACCTCAGTGATCAAAGAACGAAAATAAAACACTTCAACAATCATAACCCTTATTCATTTTTTCATGTGACACCATTAAAAATTGTAACCGTATAATTTTGAGCCAGTCAAGAGAATGTCATTATGTTTTTCGTCATTCTTTTATCATTGTCATCCAAGCCGGGGGCGGCGGTAGTAAGCTACGGTTAGCTTGAGTGTTTGCACTCTGTAGGAGTGGTCCAAATGTTTCGACATCACCTCACCCGGCGTGAACGAAAGCGGCTAAGATAGATGGTACTTCGACTCGGCAGCTAACGTTGGGAATTTGCACTTCCAAAGGAAGAGATATTCATCTGTACCACCATGGCTCTTTACGAATATGTCACTCAGGATCAACTTGCGGGCTTTGACAAATACAAGGTATGATTAATAGATTGTAATACCATGTTAGCAGTTAGCCATTGAGCCGTGTATGTATGTGTGTGTGTGTGTGTGTGTGTGTGTGTGAGTGAGTGAGTGAGTGAGTGTGAGCGCGCGCGCGCGTGTGTATGTGCGTGTGTGTGTTTCACAGCTAGCTGTCACGATCTGCAGGGTGCTCGCCTCCCAAAGAGTGTGTGAAGGTAGCCAGAATTAGCTAAAATCATACCGGATGCTGATAACGATTACCCTAAAAAATAAAAGTGTTAATGGCCTGTCTTAGATGTTGTTAGTAACTGTAAATCTTCTATGCTGTTGTCATAATAATTTTGTTGTTCATGGGGTTAGTTTCAGTAACCATTGATTGAATAGTGTTCAAATTTGGGGTCAGCAGTCTAAGAGAACCCTTACAGTTGGAAAATATTTTTTGATCATCAGTTCAGCAGTCACGCGTGTGCCCGAACATATAAACACTATACACACTATCTAAAGTCTGCTGAATAAACCAACCCTTTAATATTTCACATATATGTGTGTAGTATCCGTTTGAGAGGTCTATGCGGGGGACAATGTTGAGGAGTATTAATTATTTTGAAAGTGGTGGCCGGAAGTGTAATTGTTTACTTGGCTGTACTTGACATAGGCGCAGATGTGCTAATAGTTAGCTAACGGCTCCCTCTCTTCGCCTGTGTTTGGCTATTAAATAAGGCTTTACCAAAATGTTTTAACACATTTCAAAGATCTACTGACTGTCTCCTTTTTGTGGAGAATGATAGGTCTTTAATGTGATATTGTTATGCTATTATCACAGCTACAAAAGAGTAAGAAGCTAAGTAGCTACTGTAATGGTGAAGTGAGGGGAAACCACTCAACATGAACCAGTGGACGGATGGGGAACACAGACGGGGCCTGACAAGTGAAATCACTCTTAGAGGCAGTTCAGTGACCCTACAGTTGTGTTTTTAAAAGGTTTCTTTGAACAGTACCATCTTCCTCTGTGTGTCACACTAACATTTTAGTGTTAACTTAATTGCCATAAAGCTGAGCATCGGTGTGGTAATACACGGAGGCAATGCAGGACTGAAAGAGGAGTGACAGTTATTTAAAGGATCTCAGCAGACAATTCAGTATTGATAAGGGGACATAATTTGACATGGTAATTGTATATCTATTGGTTTATCAGTGTCCCTGAAGTTTACAGACAAAGAATCCAAGTTATATAATATAAGCTATGTATTCTGATATACAAATGTTTTGATGTGTGATGTGTCTATATTTATTAATTTTCCTGGTCATATTCTTTATCCTTAAACGACTCAAACAAAGGTCACTCAGTTTCTCTTTAACACCTTCTCCTTTGATTACTGTGGGAATCTACTCCCTTGGGTTTTTTTATCATGAAAGGCCTTTTTCCAATAATTGCTTTTTAATTGGCTCAGTCTAAGTGTTGGCTACTGTGCCCCAAGCATTAGTTCCTGGAGGAGAGCGGAGGATGACAAATGACAGTGAATGAAAGGATTGTGGCTCTCTATGACATGGTGCTTGTTTTTTTTCAAACGGTGCACAAATGTGCCCTGACACAAGCATGCAAGTGGAAAGCACATGAGAGCAGAGGACTGTTCTACTGATTTTCTTGCTCTGTTTTTCATGCAATCATTCATCTTTCTGCTTCTCACTTACTTTGTCACACTTAACACTTAGTGCAGTGCCACCTCCCTTGGTGTGAGAGCAACTTGTGTCTCTGTCAATGCGCTTCTGTGCTTTTCATTTGTATAGTCATGTTTGTACTACACTGTCTGTCTTTGCATATGCAGTGATGAGTAATCACATTGTTTATTTTTGTTGAGTTGCAGAAAACATTTTTTTGATATTACATAACATCATGACTTAATTAATCCACAATGGACATTGTAAAGGAGGTGTTCTAGTTTTGTCAACTTTATAGTAATCTGTGATTATTTATTGTGAAAATGAAAATCATCTGTACACACCTCTTAAATTGTATGAACTCTAGTGAAGGTAAATTACACTGTAGCACCCACACTTGTTCATCATGCCTGGATAAAGTTACAAAGACTGGCATCAGGTTAGTTTTGATCTGCATGAGGACAGGCTACTAAAATTATCCAGTGAACAAGTTACATGTGAGGCCGTATGGTCTTTGTTTATAAGCGCTGATTTATTTGCAATGAAAAGTATCAAATATAAAAAATGGGTGAATGATTATCACTGACAAATCATGTGTCTCTTTGCAGTACAGCGCAGTGGACTCCAATCCCCTGTCTATCTATGTCATGCACCCTTTCTGGAACTTTGTCGTGAAGGTAAGACAGACCTGTTCAACTCGATCTGTGTGTGTGTGTGTGTGTGTGTGTGTGTGTGTGTGTGTGTGTGTGTGTGTGTGTGTGTGTGTGTGTGTGTGTGTGTGTGTGTGTGTGTGTGTGCGCGCGCACGCTGCATCATTAATGAGGTTTCAAACTGTCCACTGTGATACAGTAACAACACAGCCTCACACAACCCCTCCTTCTTCTTTGTGTCTGTGTCAGAACACATCAGTCTCTGATTGTAAAGGTCTGTTCTGGACTGTGGAGATAGTGTGTTGTTTTGAAACCAGTCTTGTACCTTGTAATACACACAAGCTGTTCGTCTTTTAGATAAATGGGCCCTTTTCTTTTTTATACAGCTTGTTTAAGCACTGATACATTCATTTACTTATATGCACCAAGCCGTTATTATTTATTATTATATATTTACAAATCTGACACTCATTTTAAGAAATTCATGTTCCATAAAATCCTCACTGCCTAACAGATATGTAACTGCCCATAATGTGTGACAAAAATAATTACTGTCTCATTATGTAATCAGTGTTATTATTAGGGCGAGAAGACTGTATTTAAGAGCTGTGACATGTTAATTAAATGTTTTTCATTATCTTTTTGTCTTTGTCCAGTTTCTACCGACATGGTTGGCTCCAAACCTCATTACATTCACAGGCTTCATGTTCCTCGTGTTGAACTTCCTTATGTTGGCCTTCTACGACTTTGACTTCACTGCCTCTGGTAGGTCCTCTGTACCACTTGTCTTCCCCCTGGCTGTGAATGAGGGAGTGTCATTTCCTTCTTTCCTTTCCTTTTTCAGAGGCTTGTAACTTTGTTTATGAAAGGCAAAGTCCATCACTTACTGAAACATGAGCGCTTATGATGGGCCAGGGTGATCGCTAACCCATGACACCCTACACAAACACACACACTAAACTACCACTGTTGTGTATGTATGTACAACAGAATCTCTAGAACATCAACAAAGACTGACGCATAACTCTTGAAGATACTGTACTCTATCATGTCTTTGTCTCTACTTACGTTTTGCACAGATAGGTGAACATAAACACATAAAGTAAACACACACATAGACATGACTCTACAGTCAATATGACCTCTGGTCAAAATGACACACAACATTTTTGTGCAATATCACTGAAATGTTAACTCATTCAAAACTGTGTCATCTTACAGTAACTGTATTATTTTTAGGTTGAAGTGTAGTCTATTTTGTTATAATTAAAAACAAACGGGTTACATGGACTGCATTGAAAACACGGACCCCAAAGTACAACCTCAACACGACAAAAGTCAGTTTACCTCTTATCACTGTAACAGAAGGGAGTTCTCCTGTGACTTCCAGTTGAGGCTAAGAGCATGAAAAAGGATATAAAATAATCAGTGAACACCACAGATTCCTCAGTTTTGGCCTGGGTTGTGAGTCATGCAATATGGCTCCACAATGGAAGGAAATACCTGACAGAAACTTCACAAATATGCACGAGTAGGCGACTGAACACAAGCTGGAACACAGTTGTTGCAGTAGTTAGGAGGTACAGGAGGAGCCATACTGCCAATAACAAAAGGCACTGTGACACCACACACAATTTGATATTTATGAAACCTGGCATTGAAACACAAATGATAAGAGCGTCTGACTTGGCAAAAGGGTTATCTCTAGAAACCGGTGCCTCAGTGGCTGATCAGACAGTGAGAAGGACACTGTATGAAGTCAACCTTCTGTAGGTGGCGTTCAAAGAAGAAAACCACCAAAAGAGGCCTGATGACTTCTGGCAGCACTTTGTTTAGATCAGATGGAGTCCAGCGTGTTCAGCTGGAGTACCACAGTGACTGCATAGTGTCATGTTTCAGACTGTGAAACATGGAGGTGGGAATGTGCTGATATGGAGCTGCATTAGTGCAAGAGGGGATGACATTTATAAATGGCACAATGAATGCAAGTTTGTACCCAAATACTGAATGAAAGAATGACTCCCAATCTCGAGAAGCTTGGAGATGAACTTTCCAAGACGACAGTATCCCAAACACACTGCAAAAATCACACAAGAGTTTGTAAAGAAGGAAAAAAAGTGAGAACTAGTTGACTATTTTTAAGCAGAAGGTAGAGCAACAAAACCCCTCCAGCACAGAGCCGCTGAGAAGAATCATCCATGACAAAAGGCAGAACATCTCTCCGCAGATTTGTGCAAGACTTGTGTCATCCATGCCCAGGAGGATTGGATCTGCCAACAAAAATAAAGGACAGACATACAAAACATTAAATGAACAACAGACTTCACTAATGAAGGGTGTATTGACTAGTTTATTCTTACATATGGACCTTTCATTTTAGTTTAATTTAAAGTCAAACATTTCTGTTTTTCAAATCAATTGGCTTCCTTCTTCTTAACTGTATTAAATGGAGATGATTTGTGATTTCTACACATTTTAGCGATGACCAGTGACCAGTGGTGTACTCAGTTTTGTTTTGTTGTATACTGTGTGCCTTTCCATTTTCCTCTGTGTCTCTGTGTGGTATGATGAATATTTACATTATTTATGTCTCAGCTGCAGGACATGAACACGTGCCCAGTTGGGTCTGGGTCGCTGCAGGGATCTTCAACTTCTTGGCCTATACACTCGGTGAGTCCTAAACCACCGTGACCCTCCATGTGTTAGTGTTTCTCTCTCTGACTTTTTGAGAGGCTCAAGGGGAATTCTTCCAGTGCAGTGGCTCTCAAGAGCATAAAGCTATCAGACTATATTCATAACTGGTAAAGGGGGGAGGATGTTGTGGTCTGCGTGTAACATCCTGACAGAGACATGGATATATTTAATTTGTTCATTGATTATTTTTCCTCAGATAAACTAATACCTGTTGTCTGTTAAAATGTGGTTGCTCTGTTAATGAGGGAGATACGGTCATATAGTTCTTGCATCAGGTAAATCCAGATACCAATATCAACAGGATGCCACATTATCATTCAGGAGAATCATCATTGACAGTATGGGTGTGCATGGAGCTTTTGTTGTCAAGGTACTAAAATGAATACATGGATGGAGAGTTTCCAAGTGGATAAATCTGCGAGTGTGGAATTTGATCTGCTTCATTCATACTGTAGCATCCTGAGACACCTTCAGCTGACTGTACACAATCAATATTAAGTCGAATGTTTTGCATTTAGTGCGATCAACCGAGATTAATCACTTAAACGGAGCAATATTTACACGGCACGGTGTGACTTTAAGCCTGATTTGGACATTATCAGGAGGTTGTTGTTTTTAGCAGGACTTCACAAAGACTGAAGTTTTTAAGCTTGTTGTAATTACATTGGAAGTGCCATGCATACACATAACACCTAGTTCATAGACTGTTAGTCAGTGAATCTAACTACAGTCATATCCATGCAGATTTATTTGACTGTGAAATTCCGTCTCTGTTTGTTTGTGTGTAGACGTGTACTCTGTGAACCGGACTGAGGTCCATTTAAAATCCCACCGACCATTTTGTGATCCACTGAAATAAAACAACTTTCCATACAGTGGTTTTTTAAATTTATTCATTTATTTTTTATGAGGATGTGTTTTCAGAACACTTCTATGTGTGGATGAAATGAGTGCGGCTCAGATCAGAGGTTGTGACAGAGACTTCAGTGGTGGGAAGAAGGAATGTGGCTCTTTTCAAAGACTTTGTGCAGTTATGTGAGTGTGGGCAGCAGCTTTGGCTCAAGTGTGAAACATGTAAAAAAGAAAGCAAAAGAACATCTTTAGCACTTTGTATGTTTGTGTCTTTATATAAATACTCACATAAACATGTTGTGTATGTAATGATCAGTGCCTCTTTGTTGTGTTTAGATGGTGTTGATGGTAAACAGGCGCGTCGCACCAACTCCTCCACACCACTGGGGGAGCTTTTTGACCACGGCCTGGACAGCTGGGCCTGCATCTTCTTCGTGGCCACCGTATACTCCATATTTGGGCGTGGCGAGAGCGGCGTGGGTGTGGCCACGTTATATTACATCCTGTGGGTGGTGCTGTTCTCCTTCATCCTGTCTCACTGGGAGAAATATAACACTGGCATCTTGTTTCTGCCCTGGGGATACGACATCAGCCAAGTGGTAATGATGCACACAAACACTTACATTCATTCACATTAACATTAACATACCAGCCTTCTAATGACTGGACGTCTGCTGTCCCATCTCCTTCCAGACCATCTCCCTTGTTTACTTGGTCACTGCTGTGGTCGGTGTGGAAACTTGGTACCAGCCGCTCCTGTTTCACTTCCTCTATAGAGACCTTTTCACTTTCATGATCATCGGTGAGCTGTGATTGGTCAATCTGAAAACGCTCTTTCACTTTGCTGAAGCAGCTGCATTAATTCATGTTTGTTGCTTTCCAGCCTGTTCCTTCACTGTGACCTTACCCATGAGCCTCTTCAATGTCCTGAAGTAAGTTACATTTTCATCAGCGTTTTATTTATAGTCGTCGTATTATTTTCGCCCAGTGCGCTGAACTTTTCTCTCCATGTGGTATGGCAGGGCTTACCGCGGCAACACTCTGAAACACAGCAGCCTGTACGAAGCTTTCCTGCCCTTCCTCTCTCCCGTCCTCCTCTTCGTCTTGTCCACCATTTGGGTGGTGTACTCTCCATCCAACATCATCGAGCTGCAGCCCAGGATCTTCTACCTCATGGTGGGGACAGCATTCGCTAATGTCACGGTGAGAGTCTGCTGATTGTTTACACACACACACAAACACACACACACACACACACAAACCACAACTTGTTGCCATAACATATTTATGTTTGTGTTTATCCTGCAGTGTAAACTGATTGTGTGTCAGATGAGTAACACACGATGCCAGGCGCTGAGCTGGTTGTTGCTCCCCATGTTGGTGGTGGTGTTGGTAGCGGTCACAGGGGTGGCCGGCAACGAGACGCTGCTGCTGTATCTGTGGACAGCCGCTGTCATACTAGCACACATACACTACGGCGTATCAGTGGTAAGGTCACACATGCGGATTATTAACTTTTTGGATTTCCCTTATAATTGTTTTTAATGAGCCTGGAGTCCAGAACGAAAGGCAGAATTCCTTGTTTTAGTTTGGCGCTGATAAATGTTTGAAATTACAATGAGATATAAAATAATGTTGTGTTTTTCCATTGGCAGGTACAACAGCTCAGCAGCCACTTCAACATCTTCGCCTTCTCCCTGAAGAAGCCCAACAGTGACTGACAGGAGGAGGAACGAATCGGCTTGAAGGGAGCGGAGGTTTAAGCTCCTCCCCTCCTCTACTCTACCGACACTTCACTCTCATCACGACGGAAACTTCATCCCCTCCCCTCCATCCATGAGGATGCCGCAAATGGAATGGACTATGGCCCTCTTTTCCACTGTCTCCAAACACACAAAAGATACAACACGCACACCCATCCCTAAACCAACCAACCAAACTCCGGTCTCGGCGATGGGGCGGGCCCAGGGGCTCTGGCTTCCGTCATTGGTGATTGGCTAACTTGGTTGAGCCAATGAGGTGCAATTGTTTCCTACGGAAATGTGCTTCAGTCGTGAGGACAGGAGCCCAGACGAGCCATGCAAACATACACACACACATGAACACACATATTCTGCTTCCTGCAGATAATTTATATCTTGTGGCAAGTACAATAGAAACAGAGCCACACACACACACAGTTGCACTCACATAGTATTATGAATGTATAATATGCCTTGGGGAAGCGCCATTTCAGTTTATTGCATTAACAGGAATGCCTAAAGTAGTGCTGTTTCAACTTAACCAAACCTCTGAACTCTGGCCACATGTGGCTAAAACATCCACAGCTGTGTCCAAAGTTTAAAGGTTCATTCACCTGTTTGTCATCGGATGATTTTCAGTTGGAAATCTCAGTGATATATGTTAATAACTATATATATATACTGTATATGTTAAGGGGTTTGGGGCATTTTATTTTCAAGGAAATGAAACTTAAAAAAAAAAAACAATGATTGGTCCTGTAAAACATTGTATAAACTTCCCTCTAATTAATTCCACATTCAGCTCTGTAATGACGGATGTCATGAGTAAACCGAGTTGAATATTGACCAACTAGGGCAAGAATTGACCAGGGTAACCTCTGACTTTTTGAACTCTACTAACCTTTGACCTCTGTCTGAGCACTGGCCTCCCAGCTCTCCCTACCCTCTGAGGTGTCGTGTCTTCATGCTGATTCGCTCTGTTTTTGTTTTGTTTTTTTACATTTCTTTTTTATATACATTCAGTGGAATTATGTGTTGGTCTGTTGCCATGGCAATGGTGTGTGTGGTTTAGTTGCGCAGCGCTTGAATGAAGAGTGTGTCCAAAAACCACAAACGGAGCGGACTCACTCTGAAGGAACAAGCCGCTGCACAGGACACCGCAAACGCCACAACACCACCTGGTGTCAAACCCTCCTGCTCTCTCACACTCTCACACACACACACACACACACACAGACACACACACAGACACACACACATACACATACATATACACACACACACATATACACACACACATACTGTTTTCACACCTTTGATACTGTCTGTAGAAAAAACTTGTGTATTATTGTTTGTTTTTTCAATATGTTAAACACTGTTACTCTGTGTGATTCATGTTTCCATGGTGAGGATGGATAGTCAGTAGTGACTGCAACCGTGACTTGGCTTCTCATCAAGCTGGTTTTCACTGCACAGCCAAATAAGATGAGAAATTCTGTTTTTGTTTTTTTTTTTTTCATATTACAACATAGACAGTTTGTCAGTGTTCTTGCAGTTTGGGGAAATAAGCTTAAGTGGTTCTGGCCTTGTTGTTGAAAAGTCAAGAGTCATGTCTATCTGTCAGGACATTTACCAAGAAAAGATCAGAAAAGTCCCAGCTCCACTCAGGAGTTTGACAATTCAAGCTTGGCCTGATTGAAACCTAAATGAGCAATGTGGAGGTGACACTTGGGTTTCCAGTTACATTTTCAAACCCTGATGCTCAACCAAACTGGAGAAACTAGTTCACAGAGGCTGGTGGGGCTCTGGTTTACATGTCTCGCCTCACTTTCACTGGAAAAAAAACAAACAAAACAGGTGGATCAGATGTACTGTGGTTTCACTGTTCATAAAGTAAACATCTTAAAATAAACCTGAATAACAACTGTTAGTAAAACCTTGTGCTTGCCTTGTGAATGGCAAGTTCATTTTTGAGTTAACTGACTGAACATGAAGTCTGAATGTGAATGTCCAGTCACAGTAAAAAAAAAAGGTACAAAGGAAACATCAGATACATGGGCAAAATGTAAAAATATCTTTCAATTTTAGATTTGCTTATGCGTTTTTTTTATCACGTGCAGAACTTTTGTACATAAACTGTTATTGAGCAACAGTGAACATGTCTGGGAGGAACAAAAAAAAAATCAAACTCTACTGCCATAATACCCAGCAAAGTAGTCCATGTTGATTTCCAGTATCTCTGCACTGCAACTGGGTAAAGCTTGTACGCAGCCATAAGCACATTATAATAGTTGAGATTTGATTTGATTTGATGAGCCCTTTTTAAGGAACCCCCCCACATCTGTGACTGTGGAGACCATAGATTGTAGTGACGTGACAACAACTGACTGTGAGATTTCACCACCAAAACTTGTTTTTCTGGTGGGTAAATGCACTGTCTGGGTATGTGCAGACACTGTGTACTGTTAATGTATGGATGTATACTCTGTATGTGTGGATATCTGTGTAAATACATACATTATTTCTTCGTTTTTATTTTATTATGGTTTTTTTTTGTTTTGTTTTTTTTTTTAAATGAGGTTTTGTTATTCTGGTAGGCCGATTTCTCCAAACACTTAACAGGTGAACTGGTGGACCAGGAGACGATGCCCATCAGCAGTGCTCTTACTGTCAGATCCAAACCCTGTGAAGCTGCAAAACGGTCCAGGTAGCACTTCCTACATCTGACAACGGTTTTTTGAACAATTTTCATCTCTGCTGCTCTGCTTGCTGATTGGATCGTCCTTCAGGTCAAAACTCTGGGATAGTTTGGAGGCTGTCAACACTACAAACAATGCTAAATGCAACGAGGCATTTCATATCATTATTAGAAAAAAAATCTGTCAGCAGGGTGAGACAAACTGTGCCATTTAAAGAAACAAACTCCAGGCAGAACAATGAGAACAAACGTTAAAAGAAACAAGTCTCTCTTCTCTTCCAGCTGGCAGATAAAGTCCTTAGTTCCTTTTAAAATCAGACTTTCATTTTCACAGCTACTTTTCTGGGCATTTTTTGTAGTGTGCTCCTCAGCGTTACTCACCACTTTCTAGAACAAACTTTCTTAATTCTCCCCCTGGATCAATGAACCAAGCTGTTGAAATTGTGACTAAGTTGTTGTATAATGCTGCTCTGGCAAACACTCCAGGGCTTCAGTGTGGCTACTTGTGATGTTGTATTTAACCGGTGAAAGAAAGGACTGTCCAGAAACAAATAAAAGTGAATTTTTCGTTAACCACGTTACTGTGTCAGAAGCAGAAACTTCTGTGATAGTTTTTAAAAGGTGGAATAAAGCTTAAGTTCCTTTAATATCCACTAGGAGCCAGCACAGAGCAGCTATGAGCTTTACGTACTCTGTGCTTTGACCGCTTGAGTCATTTATTTCTTCACTGTAAACATCACCTGTGCCATGGTAAGAGTGTTCTTCAATCGGGTACCATGAATTTTCTTACACGCGCCTTAAGCCTTAAGCTTGCAGCTACATTAACATTAACTACTACACACCTATCCAACAAAACCTCACACTTTCCCACCAAAATGAGGCGCTGGTATCAACACACACCTCCCACAAACTTAAAGTGCTCATTCCAAAATCAAAAGCATCTTTCTCACCTTCGGTTTGAAGCATATGTAGCAACACATGCTCCAACAGCATAAAAACTCAATAATTCACAAATATGTATGTGAATACCCATTCAAAGTACAAATGGAAGCATAATAGAAACCTGTAAAAAAGCAAACATTTCAGTACTTATCAAACTGTTAAAAACTGAAAGATGCTGTGTATTTACTCAATTGGCAGATTTCATCAAAGTGAGGGACAGCACTTCAGTTTCGGGGCAGTAGGAGACCTTGGTGTTATTACAAAGTACATCTATTCAATAAGTTCAAGGAGTCGCTATCATATAAGCACTTACTGTGTACTTAAGCTTCAGGGAGGGAAAGGTGTTTCAATGTCAAAATTGAATTGAGTTTGGAGAAATAATTTGGTTTTATAGGTAAAAACAAACCACTATGCTTACATCAAACCAGCTGTCCAGTCATGTAGAAGTATGAGGACAAATCAACAAATTAACATGCACTACATATAGCCTCCAGCAGATGGAGCTGTAGATCAATACATGTTGTAGCCTGCGTGGTTTTCTACTGGTTGCTATAGCTGAGGACTACAGGGTGGAGAATCACAAACATAGTGTATCTGTACACATTTCCCTCAGAAGTGACGTTCACAGGTAACACCACAGTTGCCATTTCATAGTCTTCTCCACAGTGTAAACAACAAACTGTATGTGCTGAACTCAACACCTCTGACTCATGTGGCTCTGCTCTCTGTTACAGACTTCATTAGTAATTGATTGTCTCCTCGCCTGCAAGTTTGTCTGGCAGGAAAAGCTTGTGTGTGTGTGTGTGTGTGTGCGCGTGTGTTTGTTTTTATCATCTTTGCACTCACAGCAACTCTTAAAACCCTCTGGGCATCATATGCGAGACATTTGGGATGGAGTGTTGACTCAGAGTGAGTGAAAACTTTCAAACAGAGAAAAATCCGAAATCCTTGAATAGTCGTTAAGAGAAAGTGCCAGAAAACATCAAAGGCGGACGCTGTATGGTGGGTTTGTCTTTAATAACGGCTTGTATATCACGGAGTCAGTATGTTTGAGAGTGGAGGCCCAGCATGTCTGTCTTGGATCGGCCTTCTATTGTGAATGTGTAGGTGCTGAGTTCTGCCTGTCAAAACAGCTGGCAGCACGTCATGATGGCCGCTTATCTTGACGGGATCTTTTTCATCCAGAAATATGACTCTCATCGAGCAATGATTCATCCAAACAATGTCCTGTGAGTAAGCCAGAGGGTTGCTCGTCCATTAAATATGTGATCCACCTCTTTGTCTGGGAACAGCCTAATGCAGCGGGCTTTGGAGTGGTGTAAAATGTTTGTGTGACTTAAGGCCCACTGTGCAATTATCCGGCAGCACTTTGGCGGATAAATGTCGATGGATATTCTGTACATTTCAGTTTCACTGTTTTTCGTCTAATTCACATGTCCTCTATATATCCACACTAGGGAAATTTTATTGGTTTTGAGTCCAAAATTTTTTTGTCCTTAATGGAGTAAACCACCAGAACTCTGTATTCTGTATTAAACAGTTACAGTCTTCAGCTTTGAAATACCTCTAAAAAGCCTGAAACTTTCACTGAGGACGACAGCTGTAGTGGATTCACAAAAGTTACAATGGATTCAAACAGTGACCAAGTTTAACTGTGAAAAGAAAAGAAAAGAAAAGAAAAGAAATTAACCTCTTTAAAAAATTGCACTAGGTTATTAAATCATTTACTAATGTTTTATGGATAAGTTATTAGTTTTTTCTTATAAACTGTCCTTTATAAGAAAGTATTACATCATACATAGAAAAAACTTTTAAATGATCTAACTCTTGGCTAACTGGACTAAGTTTTGTTCTTAAAAGACATATTTGTAAGTTTTGCTATTGCTACGTAGCCAAAAGTAGCATTAAAAGCTGTTTCAGGTCAGCAACTTCAGCATCAAACTTCATTCCCTTACTCACCAAGAGCTGTCTCCAGCACTGGAAAACAACACCAGTGTTAACTCTTGTCTCTAACAGCTAGCTAACCAGCTAGCCCTGGCCCACACATGACATAACATGTGACATGGCGCTGCTCAGAGAATATATTATTATCTCTTGTCTTGTAAATGCAACGATGTCTGAAGCTTTTGTCAAGTGACAATCACCACCACCCGCTCCCAGCAAGAAACCACATTCGATGGTAGAGAAAATGTACAAATAGCCCCTTTAAAGTCACATTACTATATGAAAATGTCTGACTTTGGTGCCCTCATTGGTAAAAATCAAAATATAACATCTATTTTTAATATTTTGTCTCAGCAGTTAGTGCACACCCACTAAACTGACATTTTATGCAAAACATCATGAATAAACTTGGTAGAGCTTGACAGGAAAACCAGATCTAACTACCAAGATAAAGGCCCCTGTTTTGTGATAACCTGACTTCTTTTTACATGTCAGCCTGCTGTGAAGGTTAAGCTCCTATGTGTTGATGTTAAAGTGACACAGTGTCCCTCTGGTCAAGGCGTCTTTTAGTGAATTGGCTGGTGTTGATCCTGAACTGACAGTTAATCAGATGTGGCATCAATTAAACAGTGTTCGGCTCGGGTTGCTGCCCTGCGGTACTGGACGTTTTGTGCGCTGCTGACCCCCGTGACTCGTACACAGACACACACTGGGATGGCGAGCAGCCGGAGACGAGTTAACCACCGCGCCACCCTGGACCGATCCCCCTGCGAGATGACGCTCAATTATGGATGACCATCATTAGAAACCAGACACGCCAGAACACAGACTTGCCCAGACTGACACACACACACACACACACACACACACACACACACACACACACACACACACACACACACTCACACACACAAGCACTGTGATGGACACAGCGATTATTCTCAGAGACACCCAAGACTATTGAAGTGCTAATGGGGTAACACCATCCATTTCAATCCATAACCAGTGCACCTGTAACCCCTGTGGCCTCAGGGTGACCATCAGTATACATTTTCCATATCAGTGTGATAATTAACAAATTAAAATCAGTGTCAAATTATGATTTTAATCCAAACTAATTATGTTTCATGGCAAAATCATTTAATTTTTTTTGAGAAAACTGAATTGTGGTTTATCAGACAGTAACAATATGGCATTCCTGTGTACTGTGTCTGGAAGTTGATGTTGGGGTCAGGTGCATATTCATTCCTTTGTCTCGGCTCTTAATCCTGCATTTGTTCTATGAAAGCACAAACACAAAGGACACATCTCTCATCAGTCATTAGAATAGGGATTAAGCGACTATACATCAAAATGATGGCATAGACAGTCATTCATCCACAAGCAGGGTTTCAGCTTTCAGAGTGGAATCTGGGTATGTCAGTTTTCAGTGTGTTTCACTGCTGCCACTTCATCCACATCTCTATTGTCTCTATTCACTTTCTCTTCCCTTTTTTTTAAGCATGATAGCAGCACATGGCTCTATGAAAATGTGTCATGTCAATGTTTGGTCTGCGACTTTGGTCCAGACTTGAAATATCTCGAAATCTATTGGATTGATTGTACAAACATATGTCTCCCTCAGAATTAACCATCATCAAGTCAAACTCTCAATCTGTCCTATACCTAGTTTGGATTGTAGAATACTCACGAAACTAGCTGTACTTTGTATATAGTGCAAACTGGCAAATGCTAGCATGCTAAACTACAATAGTGGACATGATTAGCTTTTGTACCAATTTAGCATCAGTATATTGGTATTGTCTGAACTGAATAACAACACATAGACACACTCCCACAGACACGGTTGGTGCATCTCTTGGTAGCAAACTTACAGCTAACATCTGTATAGTCAATACATAAACACAACACAAAGGGTCCCATGGTCAAAATCAAACAACTGAAAACCCTGGAGTGGTTCAGCCTAAAATGTGTGCATTTAAACTGAACCTGACTGAAGACTGATGTGGATTTACAACCTCACAGGCCTCTGGCAAGGTGAAATATGACAATGACAAAGATCATTTAGGACCCGGTTTAAATCTTCTTCTGTTCTGAGGCTTCTCTAATAATTAACTAGCTCAACCCTAAAATAACAAACGTCAGAGGAAGTATCTACTGACTTGACCAAGTCCAGGCATGTTGTGTCTTTAGTAATGCTAACAAACCCACATGAACACACAGATGACTAACTCCCAGTGACCATAAGTGAACGTCTCTATAGCATCTTACCTAACGGTGTGTGACAGTGTCTGAATCTTTAAGGCAACTTAACCTACACTCTGCTGCAGAATACAAATACAGTATAATGACAATCGGGGGGGGGGTCAGCTTTTTCTCCAGGACGAAAGGGAAACCAGTACAGTGCAGGTGCATGCTTCAGTGAACTAAAGTGTCTTTACAGTATCTGGCTTGTTTAACCAAAGATGTCAAATAAATGTAGTGGAGTAGAAAGTACAATATTTACCTCTGAAATGTAGGAGTGGAAGTATAAAGTACCATAAAATGGAAATACTCAAATAAAGTACAAGTACCTCAAAACTGTACTTGTACGGAGCTGAGCTGCTGATATTAGAGAACACTGCTGTTCCAATTGCAAATAGTCCTCCTGTCCTCAGGAATCTGAACTTCTGAGTTGAACGTGTATCTAAAAGGTCACAATTTCTTATTGGGAAAAAATAAGTCTTAAGCTTTCACCTCTGAACTCCTCTCTGCTTTAACCCTGCTGGGGAAGTATATTTCTTCCTCTTTGTAAAAGAACAGCTTCCATGAACTGCTGCACACTATTGCAAGACTGACGCAGGTACTCACACATCAGCTTTGAGTTGACTTCCATTTTGCTTTTGTTTTGATTTTGTCATGGCTGTCATTGGTCAAGACACTGAGTGAAACAGCACAACAGTGAATGCGTCACCAGTTGTGATCACATGGAAACACGTCTTAAGTCACCCTTTGATTGAGACAGAACAATGTTCACTGTAGAATGCATATTTACGCAATGTTCCAATCGCCCTGGATACATCCTTTTGTGCAACATGCATTATTAATCTGTTTTCCATTCCTGGTTTGTCCACTTCTTACGTACATGCACCATTCAGATTCAGTCCTATCAAGTTCAGACCAACAAACATGTCTGGCATCCAAAGCAAGTTTTCTTATTTTATTGATTGGATAACAATGTGATTTTTAGCAGAAAAATTGTTTTCACGGATGCACAACAACACACGTCTGTATTAGTTTCACTTGGAGTGCTCTTTTCATCCACTTAAATGGCGGAAGCCAAAACAAAAGTGCGTCATTGTGCACCCTTCAAAACAAATTCTTCAGCTTTGTGTTGCTGCTCACACTGGTGTTGTTTTCTGGTCTATATCTGAATTTGTTCATTTCCGAGGCAGTTGCCTACACTCCCAATGAAGCTCTTGTTCGGCTCACGACGGGGAGGGAGTTAATGGACCAAATTTGGTGGATGTATTGCGCTCGAATGGACCAGCAAAAACCACCATAAAACTGAATCAACAATCAACATTTAAAATTCAACAGCATAAGTAACTGACATGGCTATTAATGGTTTTATAGCATGAAAACATATCCTACTGGCCAATATTCAACAAACGTCCATATGCCTTTAATAAACTATCATTTAGTTTAGTATCAATCTGCATGAACTCTGATAAATGATGAATAAAGCTGAATATTTTTTTGTTTGGTGAGTTGGAACGTATTCATCTATCAACAGGAAACGTGTCCTCATGGCTTCAACTGTATTGCACCTAAGGTGGTTGATCTTGCTCAAGAGAAATCCCCACTGTCCCAGCTCTACCTGAGAATCTACCAGGCACTGATTCAATGTTATTGCCCACACCACAGTGTTTCCAGGTCCTAAGTCTTTAAATGTCTTCCATCCATACTGCACTTCAATTGACAAGGTGTTAATATCAGCAAAATCACCTTACCAATTAAATTCAGCAGTAATTATTCAAGTTTTGTACCAGATTCAGAATCAAGTGAACCCAATAAGTGCCTTTCTGCAAACATGGGAGATAACAGCCTAAACATTCGTAACAAACAATGGCAAGAGCCTTAACGACTATTTCTGTCCATGTCCCCAATTTGGCTTGATTTTACTCTGAAAGATGTAATTAACACTCACACACATGCACAGCACCTGTAGGACCAGTCAGTGAGACGTCCTATGTCAACACCCTACTAACCCTCTTGAGGTATGTTTGAGGAATCCATATTTTAACAACGACCTCAAGCACCACTGCTCCTCCACCTCAATGATTTATTATCACATCATTGATCATTATTATTAATCTGTTATACATTTGTATGAATATTTTTTTTGTCTTTTTAAATTAAAGTTATAATATGTAACTTTTCCACATTAAAATGTCTAAAAACAACTAGAAATAAGTTGAGACGAGCAGGACGAGCAGCCTCCACCAGCCAATCAGACGGAAGTTGAGTAGACCCCGCCCTCTCAGGCAGCCCAGGACACAAACAGAAATAAAAACTTTACTTAACAGTTTACTATTTTTCAATTTTCTATCCAACATTCCACAAATAGAAAATTAGATTAAAAAAAAAAACTCCTTATTCTTAATTATACACTGATCTGATGGGGGAAAAAAAATCAGTTTTATGAAATTGAATTCAATTTTCCAACTTTCTATTTTTCATTCTTTATATGGAAGTGTTGTTCTTTGTGACATGGACCAGACAGAGAGAGATTTTTCCATTTATTTGTCGGCTGCCGTAAGTGATGGTGTCACATACCCTTGTAGTTCTTTAGGCTTACTTAACTTGGAAAGTTGACTGTGCTGCTCTTGTTTAGTGGATTGCCATTGTGCAGTGTGAATGTGTGTTTGTCTGATACAATATCAGAGCTTACTGGTACATATCATTGTTAAGTAGCCAGAAAGGTAACTGGAGTGGGGGATGTATCCACCTCAGTGGGTTCAATCTGTCTTCATTGGGCACACGCAGAACATGCACGCCACCAATCGACACACACACACACAAACACACACACAAATGCAAACAGAGTATCAGGTAACAAGCCCTGAATTATTTAGGAGCCACGAAGCAGCAACCAGATTCTTCCACATCTTTGCAGCACACCTGAATATTAATGATCCAGAGACGGTGGCATGAGGAAAGAAGAATGCAGAGACAGAGGGAGAATGAGGGAGAAGACACTTGACAGAGATTTGGGAGTAAGATTGTTGAAGCTTGAAGTACAAGCACACCCATGTAAAAAAAATATATATGTCAAAATGTTTTTTTTTTTTCTCCTAATTTTCATTTTTCCAAGTTTAGGTTAATGCCATGGTTTTACCACAGCCATTTGATGCTTGTCTATTCCACCAAACACTACAAATTGTAACTTGAGAAGAGTCAGCCCATCAGAACCAAACAAATTAGATGTGAATGTATGTAAATCTCTGTTAGCCACTGTATTGTAAAAAAAAAAAAAAAATTGTTGTGGTAGCACTGACAAAATCCTGTGTAGTTACCAAACTAGTAAGGAACAAACAATAAACTAATTTGTAATTAATGAATACGTTCCCAGCTCTAAAGACCATAACTTGAAGTTACAGAGAGAGAAGTGTCAGCTAGTTACCAGTATTTAATGATCTTACTGTCGCAATGAATCATTCCTGTTTAAACTCAGCTGTTTATCAGTTTATTATGGTCATATTAGTAACTACTGTTTTGTTGCTTTTTAGTGAAGTTGTGTCCAGGGGCAGACTGAAACAATAATTCAGGCTGGGAGTTTGACTTGATCCCAGGCCACCCTGTACATGCAAACCACCAGACCGCTAATTTTGTAGGCTAACCCTGTTTGTTGATGTAACAGGCTACCAGACTAGTTATAAATTTGGCCACTATGTTGATCCGGGAGGAAAGTTATCCAGATTACAAAATACAAAAATAACTATTATTTCTTAACCATTTTAGCAATTGCATGTTATTAAAGGATGGTTGAGGCTTCGTGTGTACTATATAATCATAGCAGAAATGTCAATAAGTTGACAGAACATAACGTGAAGGGCAGTACTTTTCTGGTGCTTTGTCTCTCTCTCTCCCCGTCACTGGTTGCATCTCATACTGAGTTGTTCAACTGTATCTAAGAGGACATACAATAAAAACAACAGGTAAAGCCACAGCAGTCCTGATGTACTTCTTACTTAGCCAACAGCCTAATGTAGAAAAGTAGCCCATCCTAATGCTAGTTTCTTCTCGCTATGTAAGCTAGTGAACACAATGGCCTTCAGCAGGTGCACTATTTGATTAAGTCATTGGTTGAAGAAAATCCTGCCACATGACTGCAGTTAAAAGTTAGCCAGCAGGTTCACACTGGCACATTTACAGATGTTGATGTATGTGCATTGTCCCTAGAAAAAACATGTAAATTTGGTATTTGTGTGTGAAAGGAAATCTTATATTGTAGTGAAACACTGATACAGTGGCATAACTTTACTGGGAAGCCCAGAGCATTTAGCGCGAGCAGCCATTTGGCAGAAAATTCCTATTTGGCCGTAAGTGGCGATATCACAGCTGAGCATGATAGTCTGAGAGTCAACTTACGTAAACACATATTAAAACATACCCCTATTTAAATATATATTAACATATTCTTAATTGAAGACCCATAACAAGAAGTTAAGGCAGAATTGAGACTTGTTTTTACTTTGACTTTCAATGTTAGTACAAAAACGTATTCAACAACAGTTAATACAAACGCAACCATGAGTCAATGTGCGTCTTGCACTTCACATTGTGATGGGTGGAAATAAACACGTTGAAATTCAAGAGGAAAACGGTCAGCGGTAAAAATCTTGAAGGCCATATTTGAATTGATGAGCATAGTGAGAGTTTAAAAGTTTGGCACTGCAGCATATAAATGATACACAGTGTGTGGTGTTTGGGTTGGAGTCTGCATGAATGGAAGAGAAAAAGTAAAAGTATCTTTTTGTAGCTGCTGTTTGCACATTTCTCAAAATGTCTGTGCACAGTTCTAATATCTCAGTCCTCCATATTTTGTACCAAGAACTACTGTAAGAGAAAGTGACCATTTAGAAGCCTTTTCTGCCTGCCACCTTTATGTTGTTCCTACTTCTGTTTCTGAGTCAGTTGTCATCTGTGTCGCTAACCTCATTCCTAACTCCTCTCCTTCTTCATCCTCCTCCCCTCGTCATATCACTGCGGCTCTATCATGTCCTCCTATGCCTGTGTCAGTAGTCCATGCTGTGCAGCTGGCTCTTCTTGTCAGTTTTCCCCTGCAGGGCTGCAGGTAGCAGCGGCAGATTCAGGTCTGCCACGCGACGCTGGAGAGATGACCGTAACTGAACTGAGTTCCTCTTTGCTCCACTCATCCCTCCCCCTGCCATCCCTCTCTCCCCTCCTCCTGCTGCCGACAGATCTCTCCTCTTCCCTCTCTCCTGCCTGAGGCTCTTGATGACCAAGGTATGTTGTCTCTGTGAGGGGAAGGCGGGAGGTTTAGACCCGTTGACCAGGAGTCCTGGGGGCCCAGGTCGAGTCAACCCCACCCACGTCATCTTCCTGCCTCGTCCGTCTTTTAGCCCCACATTGCGCAAGCGTGGCAGGGGGGCAGAGGGTGATGTCTGGGTTGTTTCCATGGAACCCAGGTGGACTCTGTCTGAGGAGTGTGTGGTGTGTGTGTCGGCCTCCAGGAGCATCCTGGGAGAGATGCCGTTCTTCTCTGAGGAGTAAAACGTCTGCAGCTTTTCCAGACGCTCGTTGATGCTCAGGTGATGAGAGTGGTCATCCTGGTGGCGGCTGTCATGGAAACAGTCTGACCCGGGGTCTGCTGCCCCATCCGACTGAGTTGTCCTGAGCAGGTGCGTGTGTCGGATCGGTCTCACTGTGCTGCTGTCTCTGATTGGCTCAACGGGGACTTGGCAAGGGGCGGAGTCACAGAGTTGAGATGCAGAGCTCTTAGGAGGAGAAAGATGGACGAGTTCCCTGTCTCTAAACACAGACACTGGAACATAAAGGTACACAGATACTGTATGTCACACACTGTGCTGTGGATGTGTGCAGCTTTGTTTCTGTGCAGTAAATTCTTACCCTCAGGAAACAGCGTCTCTCTGGTGTCCAAGGTGATGGCGATCTCTTCATCAGTTGCCCCATCCTCTGCAGACAGAGGGGCAGGGGAGGGGGAGGGAAGGCGAGGAGGTATTGAGGGGGAGGCAGAGTGAGGAAGTTGGGGAAGGGAGGGGGAAGGGGGACGGTTCTCATCGTCCTCTCTGTTGTCCTTTCTGTGAAGCTCCTCGGTCCTCCTCCTGTTGCTCTGACATTCAGTTGTCTGCTGGGCCCTCAGAGGCCTGCTGGACTGCTTAGAGCTTTTCTCATTGGTCGGTTCATTCTAAAGATCAAGCAATGATTAGATTGGACAACTTGAAAGTTTCATCTGATGGTGGCACTAAATGAAAAGTCAGGAGATCACCAAAGTCCGTAGGATTCATCCCATGGACACCATAATGATGTCTGCACATCATGCCAATCTATCCAACGGGTGCTGAGGTACTTCAGTGTGGACCAAAGTGAAAGACTGAGCAACCGCCCAGACACATCGCTAGCATGCTAATAAACAAATACAGCACCCAGCTGTTTCTGCACATTTTTTAGCTATTTTGAAGTAGACAGACTAACATGCACTATGATGACAGTAAAAAATATAGATTGATGTCAGCTTTATAATGTATTAGAGGAATATTACTTTAACATCTCTGAGTGATTATCGTATTAATGTTTATTATATTATAGACAATGTCTGCATTACCTGTTGCTGAGTCTTGGATTCAGTGTTATTCCTCTCTCTCCATGTATTCTTACTGGGAAGACTCCAGTCATTGGTTTCCAGCTTCTGCAACTCAATCATTCAAACTTCAGGCAAACCATACATGCTTTTCATCATTTTTGACATGCCATCAACTGACCCACTTGTGTATTACAGGCATCAGAAAAGCTGCGTTTATTTCAGCATGTGCAGGCCTGCGTGTGTGTGAAAATGAGGTGCGAACCTTGCTGGCCTTGGCTCCTTTCTGGCTCCTGTTGAGTTTGTTGAGCAGCAGGTGATAGGAGGCCATGATGGCGGAGGGTCGGTTGGTGGTGAGCGTGTGAATGATTTCAGAGAGGGCGTAGCCCAGTGTCTCTGTCATATAGGCCAACACAGACGAGTTCAGATCCTCCGGACACAGTCTGGGAAATCACAACAGAGAGGTAGGGAAAAACCATAACAAAGATAAAGCGTGAAAAGTGAAGCAGAGAGAAATCTAATGGCTCGTTCAGGATCTGTCGGTAAGGAATGAGTAGAAACTGGTTTCTACTCAGGGTTTTGGTTGTGAGCTGTCCAGGGCTGGAACGGTTCTTGCTTTATTCATGTGGATTTCAGAAAACACGTTATTGCCAGGAGGAGCCGTACATGATTACATTTCCACACTGCATAAAGTGATAAAAGCCTTTTAGTCACGCTATAATACACAAAGCTGTTACTCTACTGACCACAAAAATTTTAATTTAGTCAGAAAACTTGCTGTGATTTCCCTCTTGGTGCTTTTGCCCACATTGTAATGTTTGCTGCAGAACTTTCCCAGAGGGCTCTTTGTATCTCATGGTATAATACACACTTATGTTACAAATATAGTAGTGTCATTTATTAAAAAATCACAAGTGAATATACTGAAGGTATTTACATATTTTTGCAGTATGTGATATTTTTCACACATCACCTATTTTTCTTATTTTAAGATATATTTAGAAAAAATATGATAGAACTTTTTACAGTATATAAAATTGGTGAATTCCGCAAAACATATTATCAAAAGTGTGTCAGTTTATTACATGTGCATACAAGGAAAAAATATTTTAGCCGCCTTTGGGTGTGTGTGTAGACGCCATGTTAAAGTGCAGTCACACAGTAGATCTCGACCTGTTTTTATGAGAGAGCGTGTGTAGTGGTTTCTTGGCATATCCCTCGTTGATCCATCTTTCCTCCATCGCGGCTCTGACACTGGGTCTCTTGGCTGGGTCTGGCTCCAGGAGAGACAACACAAACGACACCGCACCTGCAACAGGAGCACAGATGGACTGAGTACATACAGGGCAGCGTAGGATGGAGGGATGTAACATTTGAAGCAGCATAATAGATAAATAAATGAATAAGCAGCTATAAACAATAATGTATTGCAGTGTATGATGTGAAAGGTGTTGCTCATAGGGATAAACCCACACAGAATTACCTGACTCTGCAGTTCAGCTCTGTGTTTTTGGGTCTTTCAGCTCATTGTTTTGGTTTCCCTTCCTGTAACTTCACTGTTTTGGCTAAGTGTCATTTCTCACTGGTTTGTTAACAGCAGGCAGCTGTTTTCGGAGAGAAAAGCTCAAAAAGCCCACTGTAGGCTAATGTGCCCAGCACCAATTAGTGGATGGACAAAGTTAGTGATTAGCTGGTGAACATAGTGGAGCGTTTGGCAGCTAGGGAGCCAGATATTTTTCTTGAAAGTTGGTGGAGACTGCACTCCACCCTCACCACCACCCACAAGTTAAATGCTAGCATTCAGCTTTGGTTGCAGACATGAACATTAGTCAAGACCACACAGTCATAGCTGGTATTCTAAATGCAAGCAACTGCTGGTCAACGACCATCTTGTTGGTTACTCAAATTTGCTTGGAAGGGGTTGTGGTAAATGTACTTCAAAATGCTTCATATTCAGCTACAGTCACACAGATGGCCATGCAAGACTCATGGAAGCAGTTTTGGGTCAGTGTCTTGTGCAGGTGAAAGGAACTTTGGCATGTAGTTGGGCAACGCCAAGGTTCAGACCTCCAACCAAGCAAATTAATGACTTTGTACATCTCTCACTACTCATGCCTGGCCAAATAGACCAAACTAAAAAGAACCAATGTTACACAACCACTCCAGGCTGCCAGGCTGCCAGACTGCTGTCACTCATTGTGACTTCGCTGAAACCGTATCAGAGACGACAGCATGGAGAGGGGCAGGATTTCCCTTGACGAGAACCAATTTAGCCTGTCAGCCTACGACACCCAAGCGTGGTTGATAGTTTGACTCCAGATGGGGATTCCTGATAAGCACCGCAGTCTGGAGGAGAAGGTAGCTTCAAAGAGGATGGCTGCCGCATTCTCAGACATACACGCCAAGACTGCTGCATTCAGTTTGCTGCTATCAGCTGCCTTGCTTTCAGTGGTGAGGCCAAAGCAGCTTGTCTCAGCAGGGTCAACTCAGTTTGTTTGTAACCAATAGACTATTTGAGGATTTTAATTGATAACCATCTGGGGAAAAAAATATTTTTGTAGACACTCACAGTAAAAAATGTGGCAGTGGTGGTTGGGGTCTGGGTAAGTTAAAGTTGTGTATTGTGTTTGTTGAGAGTTTAAAGGGTTGATGAAAAAAACAACCCCTTGCAAAAGCGGGATAAAGTGTAAAAGTTAATGAGGATGTCTCAGATGCCGATCTGTGGCAGTGATACAGCCACTAATCTGATCTTGTCACAGTTTCAGAGCATCAGGGCCGTGCTGGTTTTCCCCACAGTAACAGGAGCCGTGTTTGTTTGTGGTGACATGGCGCCATGACAGACTGTAATGGAGTGACTATGTGTGAGAACGAGACCAAAATAAAGCAGAGATAAACAGAGACACTAAAGCCAATGTGGACATGGTGCAGAACAAGTAAGAATTAAGGGGAAACTTTTCCCTCAGTTCTTTGTTTCGTGACAGATCTGTGGTCGGTAGAAATCCTAGGATCTTCAATTAGCTATTTGTAATGTGCTGACCTGAGACTGAGGAAAACTTTCCCAAATGGAAATTGGGAAATCATCATGTTGATCTTCTATGGTTTACTTTTTTTTTTTTTTTTTTTTTTTTTTTTTTTTAATTCTTGGCCATTTTGTCTGGAGCTGGATAGCCAAGCATAAAAGTGATATTTGAAATGATTAATACGAAGTGTGAGATCTGTCTTGGTGCATTTTTTAGCCATTTTTTTTTAGCCTACAGCCTGTAGGTGTGCCTTTATATATTTTTAGCCACTTCAACTCATAGAGCAGTCTTTACTTTTCTTATTATTTCAAAGTACGTTTGTTCTCGCCATGTCACCTCTAGCAAATACCCGTGAAACCCCATCAAGACTCAAAGCAAGCACTCTCAACTCCAGCTCTATGGAGGCGAGTGACTCATTGGACATTTTAAAGTACATAACGGTGGCACAGTCTTTGTTTCAGTTGGGGGGAGGGGTGTTACCTTTGCTGACGTCACTGGGGATGCTGCTGATCTCTCCGTTGACCATCTTCTGGTGCAGCTGTTTGATGTTGAATGGTTCAACAGTAAAGGGCAGAGTCCCTGTCAGCATGGCGAACATGCTCACACCTCTGCACACACGCACACAGACACACACACACACACACACACACGGAGGGAAAATGTGTACAAACACATTGACATTATCCATACACAGCACCACAGAGGAAAAAAATATCCAGGCAAAGCTATGATCGAACAGGCCTCAACAGACACAATGAGACTTTATCACTTACACGGACCAGACGTCCACTTTGGGTCCATACTTCCTGTGAGCGAGCAGCTCAGGGGCGGCGTAGGCAGGACTTCCACACTGGGTGTTGAGAAGCTCCAGGGACAACGACTCTGTCTTCAGAGTGTTACTCAGGCCAAAGTCTGTGTGAAACATCATCATTTTTCCAATGGGTTCTTGTTGCTGCACATTTACAGATGCACTCGATGGCTACGGTTCTGCACTATCCTGATGTGTCCAACATTTTTGCATCAATACACCGGCAGGCAAATGTCACTGGACAAAGCAGAAATGTCAACATACCTACGATCTTTATGTTGTTATGTTCGTCCAGCAGGAAGTTTTCAATCTTCAAATCTCTACAGGGGAAAAGAAGAGAGACAAAAAAACAAAGTGTGGTTCACCATGAGCTTTGTCCTTAATCCTACAGGAATTTCTTAAATTGCTTTTTCCCTACACATGAGTGTTTTGGAATAATTTACTTGACAGACACTCCTGCAATGCGTGTTTGGCCTTACTAAGCTTTCCTGTGTATTTATGGACAACCAGATGAGATGGGACCAAACTATACCCACAAAAGCAAAGGAAAACCCAAGTTAAATTTGGGTTTGGGTAGAGCTCAAGCATTAAAAATACTGCTGAAAAATATTTGGGGGTACATTTAGTAGTAGTCATTTTGGGAATTAGTTTGCTTTGGACTGCTAAAACCTTCCAACCATCAAGATTTTCAAGTCAACTCAAACTGCTCCTCTTGACTTGTGATCCTCTACCAGAATAATATCACCTGGAAAAGTTGCCTCACTTCCCTGAAAGTACCCCTGCCTCACCACCAGCCACACGGCCTGCTCTAAAACTACCAAGCTAAATGAAAATCTGCGGTTAGGGGAGAGAGATCCCCTATAAACTACAGCCTGGGAATCAGCCATGTTCCTTTCATCTGCCTTCATCTAACCAACAGACACTCCAGGTCCCAAAAATCCAAAGGACACCGCTCACACAACCCGAGGAAAGTTCAAAGACAGACGGAGCGAGACGGAGCGAGAGCAGACATTGTCATAAAGGAGAAAATGTATGCGGTAAACCTACTGAATGTGGGTGGCAGGAGGTGCGTTTAAGTGCAAATTTTCCATTTATTTCCAGTTTAATCATCTCTGTGTGGGACTGTGGTGGAGAGAGTGTGTGTGAGCGCCAGTGAGTGTATGTATGTGTGTGAGGACGTGGGTGTGTGTGTGTGTGACACTGAGAGAGGTGTTATTGAAGGGTTGAGCGCTACATCGTTGAGGGACTTCATTAGAGAGGAAGTCCATGATGTTGTGATGATGTGTGAATCATGGCGCCGGCGCAGGATGATGAGGTCATTGCCTGGTAATCACATTCCCACCTTCAGAGGAGCCAAGGTCTTAAACCAAAGCCCAGAGCTGTGCATGTTGTGTGTGGTGTGTGTGTGTGTATGAGCATTGGGTCTCTAACGCCTACACATACTAAAATGCCACTAAAATAACACTCTCGACTCCCACACTGCACTGTGCCTTTCTTGCAGTGTTTCCTCCTCTGAAAACTGTTAATGCCCTGCAAACTACTCTGTGTGCTGTGTGCTAACAAGTGTGTTTATATGCATGAATCTACAAGTCTAACCATAACATCCACCATGCAACAAATAGCTACTGCTTGTGGGCTTTGAAGGCCTCAGTTGTTTTCACAAAATCTCTACCAGGGCCAAACAGATAAAAGCATGACAAGCTCTTTATCACACGCTCCAGTATGCAGTTCTTTGTAATATGCATGCCAGAAGATGTCCGAACATCAAGGTTAAAACTGTACTAAATGGTAAGTGAGGTTACCATAGTTTTAACAGGATGTCAGCGCCTATGAATGTGTCTCAACTCAGGGGCTGCATCATTCGAGGGCTGCATTTAAAGACTGATTGCGTCACAGTGGTGCAACATCCACTTCCATTTTGAAGGCTCTCTCAAATGCAGCCAAGAAATGTGTCCTTCATTTCCTGGGCAATGAAGGATCCAACGGGGATAGCAGCCCATGCTATCCCAAGATTCACTGTGTGACAGTGATTAATCACTTTTCAAAGAGAGAATATCGTGGACTCCGCAAATATATAACAGCGGCTGAGGATGAATATGGAAATCCACCGTAGACCTGACCGTCTCATTTCGGTTTGCCCTTCGCAGCCTACACACCGCCTCCAAAGGATGTGGCCCCTGTATTGAGACACAGCTTTTATGTCAATTTGGGGTTTTAACAGGTTACAAATTCTTAAGAGCACATCTCCTCCTTCTCCCTCATTAAAAAATACACAAAAGTATCCAGAGAAATATGCAAATATTTTTCAGTTTGAATGTTTACGACTCAGATGTCTCCTCCGGGACTTAACTGAAAAATCCCACTTCAGTATGTGTCCTGAAGGTTTCAACTTTCCACCTCGTTTAAAAAACTGATTTTTAATGTCAAACTCTGAACATACATCATTCTGCACAGTGACGCTCAAGCATCCAACTGAAGTAACAATAAACAAATCATATTTTTCACTTTACAACCAGTTTTAGTGCAGGTTTAACTTAATGTCCAGATACCTTTACACCTGCAAATCACCATATCAGTTCTTAGTGGGGGAGATAAATCTTAATATAATGTAGATTTTTGCTTCCACTTTATTATTTTTAGCATCAGTTAAACTATTGATTGTTTTTTTTTCAATTGATCAAATAATCATTATAATAATTAGTAATGAAGAGTCCAACCAAAAGTCCAAAATACCAAAGGTCCGTTTACAATGAATTGAACTAGGAAAAACAAACACAGCTTGTGAATGGCAATTGTTTTAGAAATTAATATATTTGATCTGGGGCTTTTTGAAGATTTGTTATTTTCCTTGGTTCTGACATGAAACAGGGCTGAAAATGGGTATAATGTCTTGATTTTGGAGGTACTTTTCATTCCTTACCTATCTCCGCAGATGAGCAGAAAAGTTGTGGAAAATGAAGAAATAAGGGGAAATGAATCTATACCCATCACTAACTAGGCTAGATCAATGAAAGCAGCAGTTAGAAGACGTGTAAGACTCTGTAAAGGTGTTTTCATTAACTCAGTATGAGGCAGATGTCTCTAATACATGTAGAAGTACTGCACATTGTGTCCATGCTCGTCCTGTGTGTGTGTGTGTGTGTGTGTGTGTGTGTGCAGTCTCACCTGTGTACGATGCCGTGTTTGTGCAGGTGCTCCACTGCAGACAGGATCTGTCGGGTGTAGCGCCGCACCTCCCTCTCCTCCAGCCTCTTCCTCTCACAGATCCTGTCCATCAGGTCTCCCCCAGCACAGAGCTCCATGGCCATGTAGTAGCTGTTCTCTGTCTCCAGAGTCTGACACAAACAGGTGTTCATGCGCATACTAATTGGACACGCTTATTCTAACCTCATTTCTACAATCTACAATTAACATACTGTTGGATTCAAATACGAACAAATGTAATGTTGTTACATTGATGATGTTTTTGTTTCATACCTCCAACAGGACCACGATGTGAGGATGTCGGACCATCTGATGAATACGAGGCTCTCTCTTCATGTTCTTCAGTACGTACGAGTCCTGACGCGCTTTTTTCTTGTCAATCACCTTAATAGCCACCTAAACACACACACACACACACACACACACACACACACACACACACACACACACACACACACACACACACACACACACACACACACACACAAAAACAAATATGCACATAAATATACAATAGCTTTAAGGTGGTTTTTAGATTGGTGGTTTAAGTTGAATCAGCACCCTTTGCTCTTCCGTTAAAATGTAAAAGTCTTTTGGCAGTCATGAGCTATATGGATGGATGTGTACCCACAGTTCTCTACAAATGATAGATGTGTAAGTAGTTGTGGCTTCAGAGCCTTGCCCAAGGGTACTTCCAATTTAATTGTTAAGGAAGTATTCCTTAATCACTTTCTCCACCTATGTTTGGCTGGATCGCAACAGCGGGGCCAGTCCTATAAACAGACTATTGGTCGGCCGGCTGAGTGTTTCCCTATTGCTCACTGTTCTTACCAGATGATTTGGAACGAACGAGCAGTGTTGCTAATTTAGCACCTTTGTTGCTTTTTAGACGCCTTTAGTGACTTTTTTTAGACAGACCTCAGCTACCTTCCCTAAAAGAGTCAGTACAGTACAGTACAGCCCCGTGAGTGTGAGGTCAGGCTTTCCCTCCACAGGCACACCTCTCTATGCTGACCGCACGGCAGCTTATGTGACTGAGCTTCTAACTTTCTCTCAGAGTGATCATTTAGCTGAAAATCACAGAACAGTCTTTGTCTTTAACTTATGTGTTTGGTGATTTTGTCACATGACGTCGTGGTTATAAAATCAGGATTTTAGCAGCAGCTAAGAAATGGCTTGGAAGGGACTGCGGGTTGACATGTAGTCTGAATGAGCTGCGTTTCAGTTCTAATTCAAACTTGTTCCATTGTCTGACAACAGTAACAGAAAAACATGTAAATGAGGACAGCTTAATTGGGAATTTGGCTGTATCAAAGTACTGTACATGTGAGCACAGAGAGAAGAAGAGAAGCAAACAGACTGAAACTAGCTGACACTAGGCAGAGTGCCAACAGTTTACGATGCAGCAGAGCCATACACTGAGTTTTGACTTTGACTCATCCAATGACCTTCAGTTATGAGACCTCATGACACCCACCTCTAGATCTAAGTTTAACTTGTATCACTCATCATGTGTGGTAGAAAAGAAGACTGAATGAATTCAAACAACAAAAAAAACAAACCTTCCCTTGGTTACAAAAAAGTTGATACAAGCTATTTATGTTCTTACAACCATTTCCCCCTGAAATGAATGATCGTGATGAAAAAAATGACTTGGCCTGCACAGGAAATGAAATTCCTAAAAGTGACATTTATCTAAAATGATTCAGCTTATAACTGAGAACTACAGTTAACGTATAAGGTAAACATTCGGGTGTGAATGATGGTAAAGTGTAAAGTGTTGGTAGAATCTAGAAGGCTCAGTTTATTTACATTTTATATTCCATTAATATTTTCCATAAAAAAAAAAAAAAGTTTGTCATTAATATATGGTGTGATGTCACTGTCATTTCAATTAAAATTAAAAAATAAGAAGGTCCTATAGTATAAAACAGTGTGTGTGTGTGCACATTTGTGGACTTCACCTCCACAGGTCTCGTACCTGCAGAGGGTAACAGGGGTTAAGAGGTGCAAACACCCTTGGAGGTGAGTTTGGTCACTGCTATGGCAACCAGGTCAGGTACATATGAGCCGGGGCGATGACAGAAAGTTACACATACATTTACTTACTTACACACATACATACATATATATACATACACACACACACACACACACACACACACACACACACACACACACACACACACACACACACACACGGCTTCCACTACACAATAATGCATATCTATAATCCCAGTTTATAGCCACAGTATCAGAAATAGGCAAAATATTACACACTTTCATATATTAATGTGGGTTTTGTTACGACTATTTGAAAGAATATCACATTAAAAGGAAAAGATATGTTCAAGGGAACACCGTGTATACTTCCTCTCAACATGTAGTAGAAATGTTTATTTTCATATTGTACATAAATCATAAATAAAACTTATGCTGCATCAATTTGCCGTTTTTCAAAACAATAAAATTCCTTTAAGAGTCATGGAGAGGTACCCATTAAATGCAGGTAGTTCTGACTATGATGTTGTACACATAACAAGAATAATAACAGGCCGCTGCCTTATTCAAACTCAAGTGAGTATAACTCCCAGTTGCAAGTGTACAGGGCACAAGTTGTAACCATGTAATCATAATCTGGTGTGTGATCTTTCCCTCTGCCAGTATGCCGTCTCTCCAGTCTGAGGCAGGTCACATCACGTCTCCTCTCTCTAATTCTCACATCAGGGAGAAAGCACTGACCTTTTCCCCCGTGCCGATGTGCAGCCCCTCCATCACTTTGGCAAATGAGCCCTTATTGATCATCTTCCCCACCAGGTAGGATCCCACCCGTTTGGAGTGTGGGAAGCTCCGCAGCAGCTCCCTGGGGACCTTGAGAGAGGGGAGAGGCAGCCTCTCCCGGTCCAGCGTCGAGGCATCCCACTGGGACACTCCTTCACCCCCTCCCTCCGCCACCATGTCCTCTGGACTGGGCTTCACTGCAGCGGCTGGCATCCCGGACAGGCTCCGGGCCCCATGTGGCTGCCTCTTTACGCTCACAATCAAATCCAAAACCAGGTCTGACCTTGTGAAGCACACATACTAACGCACCCAGATGCACATGAACACAAACACGATGGTTCGGTTGACTTGAAGGTATAAAATTACAGACAGGATCCAAATCTTTCTTCAGGAGGAAGAAGTGTCCTCGCCCACAGATTTCCTCTCACTCTCAGATAAGTAATTCCTTCATTCCAGACTGTCTGACAGGTGATTCCTCTTTTCTTCTTTGTTTATTTTACCTGGTAGCGAGTACAGGTGCGTTAAGTGTCTCTTTTTCAATCTAACTGTGCTTCCTCCCTCCTTCTCTCCCTCTGTCTCTCTCTGCTGGGTAGTGGATGATTAACCGTTGTGTTCTTAGGTCAGCTCCAGTGATGAGGAGGACATTCTACACCGTAATTACCCCCCCACCCTCCCCCCTCTGCACACACTAAAGTACACACTGATACCCACAGTTACTCAGTAACCATCCAAACTCTCTTTCTTCGTTTCCTTGGCTGCCATTTGAATTTCTATTTTATATTTCTGTCTCTTTCAGTTTCTCCATGACACCATCAGGTAGGCTAATTTAATCTCGATGAGGACAGATCGGAGTTATGACACGCAGATGAGGACAGGTAAGTGGATGAGAATGAGACTTTGACTTTGAAAACCTACACAGCTTCATTCACCAGGAAAAAGTTATCTATTCTCCGGAAAGATCCCTGTAATTTTTTGCAAACTTTATTGTGTTGTAGATTGAATTTTAGATGGATAAAATTGCCTTTGTTGCCCATCAATCTACACTCAGTTACCCATAATGATTTTTTAGAAGATTATGCAATTTTAGTTTTATTAAAAATCTTAAAGCTGAAATCTCTCATTTACAAAGTATTCAGATCTTTGAGATGTGTCTAGAACCTGATTGGCTAATTGAATTGATTGGACATAGTTTAGAAAGGCACACACCTGAGTATATACAGTAAGATCCCACAATTCACAGTACAAGTTACAACAAAAACAAAGCCATGAAATCTACATCAGTCCAAGCGTTGAGTGTTCTCAGGGGCACAGTCGCCTTAATAATTGTATTGGTTATTAACTGTGTGTTATCAACTGTCACTCTAGTCCTCTGCAGAGATGGCAGAACCTGTTGGGAGGACGACCATTTCAGCAGCAGTCCATCAGTCAGGCCTTTATGACGGAGCGGCTGGATGGACTTTGGGTATAAGGGTTGAGTTGAGTTGAGTTTACCAAACAGTATTTAAAAAGACCGGAGAATGCGTGACCCAGCCAAAACCCGAATTTCTAAAAACATGTTTTCATTTTGTTATTATGACAATTTTATCCATTTAAACTACAACACAGTAAAGACTGCAAAAAAGTTAAGCGGTCTGAATACTCTCTGAAGCCACTGTATGTTAAGGGAGGAGTTTGACATCTCAGGGTAAAATTGCTTGCTTTTGCTTGAGAAGACTGATATCACTCTCATGTCTGTTGAGTTTAGTCTGACAGCTTAGTTTAGCATAAAAACTGGAAATGGTGAAACTGCTAGCCTGACTCTGTCCCGAGGCAAAATCCACCGAACAAAGCTCATTAATTAAAGTTATATCTTGTTTGTTTAATTTGTAAAAAAAAAAAAAAAAAAAAAAAAAAAAACGAACAACCTGTGTCTGAAATTGACAAGCTGTTTTGTACAAATTGAACAAATTGAGGTTAACATGTGCTAGTAGTATGTATATTGTTATATTTGGACAGTGCTAGTCTAGCCAATTGCCTTGTTGCCAGTCTTTATGATAACCTTAAGATAACCGTCCAATCGCTGTAACTTAATATTTACTATACAAACATGAGAGTGGTATTGATCTCATCTAATGCTCAACAAAAAGTGAATAAGTGTATTCCACAAAATGTTGAAATATTCCTTTAAATCACGTCCATGGCTTTTCTGCTTATCAAGAATCTAGTGAAAATACTTTCTGCCTTTTATCAATATTTACAAATGATTACAGAATTAGTTCTGAATTGTTTTTAAAGCTAAAAGTTCTCTAATGTGATTACCATTACAACTACGACCTTCATTGTTGACCCCTGAAAGTTAATTATCTTTTGTTAGGTCCAGACAGGTCAGAGGTCAGAGTCAACGACAGATCAGCACCCCTGCAGCTGGTGGGGATTCAGTATCTTCCCTAACAAGCCTTCAGCGGGGCGGATTTCTTCTGGCTTCAGACCATGAAAGCCAATTATGGTTTTAACATTTTTACTCGAATGATGAGTTTACATGATAACACTCATCATTTCAAGTAAAAACCAAACTGGAGTTAGAGTTATATTGACTTACTGATATAATGCTGGCAAGAGGTATCAGAGCCGCAGAGGCATGTGTTATGACAGTGGTGATCAGTGGAAAGCAGCAGTGAGGTTTTGCACTGATGAGCGATGGCCGGCACTGAAAGTATGTCTGCTTTTCTGCTACTGTGTGTATCAAAGTGTGTGTGTGCACGTCAGGGTCAGATTGCAGTGTGTTGCTGCTCGATTCTTCCTCACTCAGCTGATGAAAGGAGGGATAGAGCCTTATATCCGCCATGTAACCAAATACCCTCACACACTCTCAAACACACGCACAAACCTTACACAACCTTTAACTGAGCGGCTGTAGTAGCCAAGTGAAGCTTCTCCAGTTACCTTATTTTGTTTTAAACATGTTGATACTGTATAATTTGATTTAGCATTCAGAGAAAACGCACAGCTGCAGCAGCCATGACAGTCCGCTTCCCTCTCTGACACATTCAAGCGCCGTTAAACTTTGTGTAATCGCAATCAAAACACTTAGTCAACCGTTTTTTCTCCCTTTGGATGACCATGCCAACTCTTTATGAGACGTGATCAGCAACATTGACCAACTCAAGTCCAAACTGTCTTAGCCATAATTAAAAAAGACACATAAAAATACAGAAAACACCCTTTCTATACACTGGTGTCAACAGTTTTTCCAGAATATTCTGAAATGAGCCGCAAAACAGAGAACCAGTCTACAATTAGTGGTTTCACATCAGTAGAATCCAAAGTGCTGTGAAAACACCAACCAAAAACCCTTTAAAAAAATCATTAATTTTCCTACACAAGTTAAATCTCACGTCTTAATCTCTCTCTTCTTCTTCATGTGTGTATGTGTGTTCATACGCCAGGAGGCCTACACTTCATAAACGGGTCTTAAGGCCCTGGCGTGTGTGTGGGAGGAGGTGTTAACACACCCTCCCTAATGCCGGGGAAGGGTGTCAAGCTGTATCTGGCTCTGCACTGGACAGACGCAGAGGAAGAAAGAAGTAAGGAAAGAGAGGAGGAAAGTGTGACTGTGTCGCACTCCAGTCACAGGAAGCGAGAGAAAAACTAACAACTACACAGAGAGACAGGATGAGTGAGAAGGAGAGAAACCGAGCTTCACAACTGCAAAACAAATGTGAATTAATAAGACCTCTGGAGGCTTTTTATATAACCTCGGCACTGCCGTACTTAAATGTTTTGCAGAGGCTCTTCTGTGTATGTATGTGTGCATGTGTGTGTTAATGTGTGTGCTTTCATGGTTCAGAAAAGGTCAATCTCCCTGCCAGAGACCACAGTCTATTTGTGTGTGTGTGTGTGTGTGTGTGTTTATGCATACACACATTTTGCAAGCTCTTTCTGAAAGCACTGTGTTCCTGAGATGACATGTCCTTTACATCTACACATATAATCATATTTAAGCTTCATTTACATGCCTTAATTATCTAATGGTGATTGTGTGCGTATACATAGGTGAGTGTGAGTGTGAGTGTGTGTGTGTGTGTGTGTGTGTTGCGTTGGTGCAATGGAATGCTGGCTTGCCTGTAGGACTTGGCGAGCTTCTCGGCGGTCACATTAAATGAGAAGAGAAACCCCCTTCTGCTTCCTGCCTGTAATAAATGGATCCCCAGCAACCATTAAGGCATATTTTAACACCAAATAACTCCCCAAAACCACACTAGAACAGACACAGTCGACCCCCACCCTCTCACCATCTCTCACTCTCTCTGTCTCCTGCTCTTTTCCTTTTATTTCTCCATCCACTCTCTTGCTTTTATATCCCCCCCCCCCAAAAAAAAAAGAGCATGAAGCTAAATCTTAAAATGAGATCTTTGGTGCCACAGCATGATGTACCTCCCAGTCATACTCTGTAGTCTGTTAGAAAGTTTAATGGGAGTTGTAACTCTTGAGCAACACTGACCCTCTAAAGTTGGCTTTTTCTTCACCCTCATTTAAATGTTTTAATGTATACATCTGGGGTTTGTCATGAGAAAAATGGTAATACATATTTTCAAAATATGTATCCAACTCACTACATTTTCAAGCAGACTCCTTTAACACAGGGCTTCCCCACTGTTTCCCAACCGTTTCTATATTGACGGTGTCGTTCCAGGATTTGATCTGTGTTCCATTGTGGTTATTTACGGAATTAAAAAAGTGATAAAACGACTGGTTACATCCATAGCACTGATGACCTATTTCATTTAAAAATCAACATTATATAGTTGGGGGCATGACAAGGACTAATGACGAGTAGTCGACCAGGTTCAAGGTAAGTCCTGCAAAAACAGTGTATAATAAATGTGTAAAGTTATTTAATCGTTACCCTTTTTTTTTAATAGTTTTCTTGGGGTTTGTTAGTGTATGTTCAGTGACCCAGTGTAACTCCATGGCCCAAGGAGTCAGGGACCCCTGCTTTAATGGGATTAACTGAATATCACTTTAGCCCCATTCAGACACACACACCTTTATGTTAATCTGACAGCACTTTAACACATCGATGTCATGTCTGAATGAGCACCCTGCTCACGTTTATGTAAGAGTCATGATGGCTATGGGCTGGACCTGCTGACATTATGATGTACTGTGTGTATGAGTGAAGACACAAAACTGTTGCAAAGAATAAACCTGTTGACATCAAGTTACAGGACGGCCTCTTCTGTCTTAACGACATCCTGCCTGCAAACGAGGCAGTGAAGTGACATACATGTGTGCAATATGGCAAATTAGAAAACTGTTGCTATATTCACAGGAGGGGAATATGCAGTAGACATTTATTGAAAATATCAATTAAATGGTTGTATTTATAATTCAAATATTACAATATTTGGTCTTAAATTATTTTTCTGCAACAGTTTCACAATTATTATTTCAAACGAGTTGTATGAAATTTGTCTGTGCATTTGTTTGTGTAATTTTCAAATGATTATGATGATGATTATGTAATTCTGATTCCTATTCTGATTTCTTGATTACGTCTAAGAAGCTGCAAATGTGTTGGAAAACGTCAAACTTCACTATTCTATTTCAGTTCTTGCAGGTATTGTCTGGAAACCTCATGTTGAAAACCACTTTACATGTTAAAAAAGCAGTCTTATGCAGTCTTATCAGATGTAGCAAGGAGTGTTTCTTACTGGTGTCCACCTCTGTTGGGGTTTTCCAGAGCTGCTGTCCATGTCTGCCCTCCAGTGGACATAACAGACTGATGCAAGGACACCACTCTTCAATCCAACAGCTCAGCTAGAGGAAAGAATTTCTCAGCAGATGAATAGAAAAGTGGCGGACTTTTTCCTGCAGTTATACAGGAAAAACATGAAGTTTGCATTTACACTAGACACAGTAGACAAGAACACAATGTTTTTGCAAACTGTCAAGCTTTACAAGACCTCACCCTCACCACCTGCACACATAGCCCACAGCTGAGCGAAACACGTGTGTAACATGTTAGCACTCATTGTGTAAGAGCTGTTGTCAAAAAGGGATTTGGGGGGGAAAAGTAGGAAATGATTAGTTGAAGTCAACAATGCAGCTTGAGTGAGTCACGTCATCACAAAGTAACTCCTGCGGTGGAGTAAACAGCACAGATCAATGTTGTGTAACAGCATGAGAGGATGCAGGGATGGACTAGCTCGTAGGAGAATTACGAAGTGGAGAAAACAACAGATAATGACAAAGAACACTGACAAAGGTCAGAGCAGCGGGAAAGAAGTGCTGGTGCTCAGCTCGTATGTGTTTAATTAACTGATAATAAAAAAGGATGTTGCTGGTTTATCTTCCCTGGATTGGACCTTATTGTGATGATGTCACTGTCTGTTCTTGCATTATCACTCGTCTAGCTTTGTTATGAAGAAGGGGGCGGGGGGACTGGCTGTCATCCCTGATGGCTTCATCCGTGGTCATGGCCTCCTTGTCGTGTCATCATCTGTCAGTGAAACCCGCCGTCACTTCACCGTGTCATCATCTGTCAGTGCAGCGTAGCATGCTTAGCGTGTCATCAGTTAGCGCCTGCATGTTGCTGTGGTTGAAACCTTTCATGTTCTGTGGTCTCTGCTTCAGTGATGCTGATTAGACTTGGTTCTCCATGGTTTCTAAACAGACAAACAACGTGCTGCGTTCTGTCAGACTTTAAGTCGTGCGTCTTCCACATCATATGCCGTGAAAGCAGATTACAGACCAAACTCTCACTGCCCACAGAAACGTTTCAATGAGATCAGGTTGCTTGAGTGCTGAATTTAACCAGAAATGGTGTTGAGTTACCTCTCTGAACAGGCAGGGGAAGTGTATTTTGCAAAAAGTGTATATGCCAAGAAAAACTGAAATGAAGAAAGGGCAAAAAAATTAAATAACACTGGTAGCATGCTTTGATTTAAGGTCTCCTTGAATCCTTAACTCACATCTACACAAAGCGAGTGTGCAGATTTTTTTAAGTGTTGAAGTGTCAGATAAACTTATCTGCAGCATCACTTTTCCAACATATCAAATGCAAACGAGCTATGGTTGAAACATATAGTCCAAAATTTTCATATTTCTGTGTATATATTTCTTCAGACTGTTAAGTTTAATTTGCATCAGGAATAACAGTGAAACTGAACACCGTAATGACACACTGTCCATCTTATCTAATGCTGCCTGTCGGTGCTGAGTTCTTGACTAAAAGTTGACTTTTTGTCCTAAGTTTTACTTGGTGTAAAGTCCTTTTGTGTTGCCTTGAGGCTTGCTGTGTGTAGAGTGTTGTAGTTTTAATACACACATGCACACAGACACACACACACACACACACAATACATATCCATAAAAAAATGTCTTTCCCAGAGCCTCAGTCCATCACACTCTGCTAATCCCACACAATCCTGACCAAGCCTGAAATGGGAGTTTGTGTCACGGGTGGTTTAGAGGTTTTCTACTGTCAACAAAACACTGACAGGAGAGAGAGACAAAGAGAAAGGGAGGGAGGGGGAGACAGAGGGAGGGAGGGAGGGAGAGGGAGAGGGAGAGGGGGAGAGAGAGAGAGAGAGAGAGAGAGAGAGGCCTGAAAAAATACAGAAAGAAAGGGATGAAAAGGGCCCACCCCTCTGAGCTGAGAGGCTGAAAACGGAGCGTTGCAGCAGCAAAAAGTGCACTCCCACTGTCACTAATGTGGACCGTGTGTGTCTGTGCCTGAGCGCATGTGTGCAGATGTGCATTAACGTGTGGTTGTGCACGTGTGTGTGTGTGTGTGTGTGTGTGTGTGTGTGTGTGTGTGTGTGTGTGTGTGTGTGTGTGTGTGTGTGTGTGTGTGTGTGTGTTAGTGTGTGTGTGTGTGTACTGGAACTGCCTGCTGCACTGCTCCCAAATTGAAACGTGAAAGAAACGTGTTGGAAGGTGATGACAAGAGTGAAGTGAACCAGTCGTTTCCTGAAGGCCCAGGCCAGATGTATCGCACACAGAGCCTCAGAAATCTGCAGCACATTTCTGTTTAATAACCAGGATATTTAACCAGGGGAGGCGGGAAGACGGGGGCAGGAACTGAGGGTGTGTGTGTTTTTGTGCATATGCACTTACCTGTGTGCACAAATGTGTGTGTCGTATGTTTGTGTTTGCCTGGGAAGTGTGTGTGTGTGTGTGTGTATATGTGTGTGTGTGTGTGTGTGTGTGTGTGTGTGTGTGTGTGTGTGTGTGTGTGTGTGTGTTTTGGGGCTGGATGGGATGTGTGGTTTATTACTTTAATTGGAGTTTTTGAGACTGCAGCGCTGAGGAAAGTGAAGGAAGGAGAGGAGGAGCGAGACGACAGAGAGAAAGAAGCCTGACAGACTGATAGCCACACCTCCCATCACCACTCAGGACACACAAACACACACACACACTGGGTCTATTCCATACTGTACTCAACTACTGACCACAATGCCTGCCACTTCCTCAAGGAGCAAGCCCTGGCGCCTAGAATAACAAAGAAAATATTCAGCTCCATACCATCTGATGTCTTAATATTTCCAACCCTTCTGTTCTCATATACGCATGATTCATGGATTATAACTTAGAAATACAATCAGATCCTTTTCCACTGATTCTTCTGCCAGTTAAATAAAGCATTTTGAGAGGTAAGTGCAAGAGGAAATCATGCAGAGGTGTTGCAGATTTTGCTAAGGCTAGTATACTTTGTCGTTTAACTGTGAAGACGGTAAATATAGTGTTGGCCCAAAGTCAGAAGGGTGGGAATGTATTGGATTTTCTAACTGAATTTTAAAAATCTTACAAGCATAATGAAACAATTCATCTCTAAGGAGATGGAAAACACACATCCACATGATTATTTGCTGCTGTTATTGTTTTGTTTTCATTCCATCCTTTTATAACTGCATATATAAACCACAGCGCGATTGACAGCTGGTATTTGTGAAAATTTTTTATGACTTTCCACAGAGAGCGGGGATTAATAAAACAACATCTGTTGCAACAGGATTAGCTGTGTCTATGGGCAACACGCATGTGAGGAAATCTAATCTTGATTACTGTTTTTTTTGTTTTTTTTTTAATCAGCTGATAAATGGATTCTTATTTAAAGGAATATTTCACACATTATTTGTTTTGTTTCCGTGAGATGAGAAGATCGTCATCATCATTATCATTCATCGTTAAGTCGCTAACTACAGATCTGGAGCCATGAAGTGAGTGGACTAGCTTTGCATACAGATCGGAAGCAGGGGGAAACTACTCTGGCTCTTTCTAAAAAGTGTGCACCCATAAAGCTTTCAATTAGCACCTTTGTTGTTCAATCCACACACAAACAGAAATGTAAAAACATAAGTTTGCCTTTATCCGTTTTGACTTCATGGTGTACATTTGTTAAAGTGAGGATGCAAGGAACCTGACTAAGAGTGATGTGGAGAGATACATTTTTCATCAAGATACAATGTGTTGATTAGTGAGGTGTCGGTAGGGAGATTTTCAAATTTTGTAGCATGCCAGGTTAGTTTCCTGTTTCCAGGCATTAGCTTAAGCTAGGCTAATTTAACAGACAGACATAAGTGTGGTATCCAGCATCACGCCTTAGTGGAAAACAAGACTGAAAACAGCACAGGGGGATTAGCTGGTGGGGGTTTGTCGTTTAAAGGTGCTATGTACATTTTTTGCTACATAGCCAGCGTTAGGATTAACAGCTGTTTGCTTGCAGTCTAGAAGAAACGTTGTGAGTTCAGTATCAAACTTCATTCCTTTACTCACAAAGAGCTTTCTCCAGCGGTGGAAAGCAACAGCAATATTATCTCTTGTTTTGCCTCTATTTCTATGACTTCTTTTCTTCTACAAAAGTTAGCATGCTAACCAGCTAGCCCCAGCGTCTCCTGTCTCAAAATACTACTTTGCTATAGTGAGTCACATAGGATCCAGTCTGCTCTCAGTTTAGCATGAAGGACGAAGAAGTAGCGCTGATCGAGGACGTATTCTAACCTCTTGTCTTTTGGCCAGCAACCATTATGACCACCACCCCCAGTTCCTGGCAAGAAACCAAGTTTAGAGAAAACTTACACACAGTACCTTTAAGGTACTGTTGAGACAATGGAATATGATCCAGGACCAGGTCCTGTTTAATTCACAGACTGATATGTTTAAAGGCTTATCAGACACCAAAAGCCTGCTCAACCATTTTTTTAATACACACAGACAAGATTTCACAATTCTGGAAAGTTATCGAGCAAGTATTTTATCTTTCATCACATCGATTGCGAGGTTAACAGTAGAAAATGCTGTATTTCTGTTAGAAAGTAATCTACCAGGAATGTGGCTTGCATGTATTTGATTAGCCAATGCATTGCCTTGCATTGCATTGCACCAAAAGTTGAGTCTTGGTGGACTTTTCTGCCGGACAACCCTGTGTTGTTTAGCTGGAACCTCTACCCTGGCACCCCTTCTGCGTTGATGGACTGGTTCTTCAAATGAATGAGAGGACTGCATTTTTGTTTTGCTTTTTTTCATGCCGGGCTACTGTCGTCCTGAACGCGCTTTAATTACGTGCACTATAGCAAATAACATATTGTATTTTCCAAAATGCTAAACTATTGTTTTAAATTATCTAAAATTTTAAATCATTACAGAATAAAATACACTCATGATTTCCCGGGCAGCCAAAAAAAAATGGCCTAAATCAGTAGTTAAAGGATAAAAGTAAGTACACTGGACCAATTACAAGTGGTGGTACTGAACCAAAGCTAGCCGGATTTCTGCTCACTGGAGCCTATTCTCAGCCCAAACTGGCAGCTCACAGCCCCAAAACCACGCTGATTCTGGCAGCTATATATGGGCTTCACATCTTGGTTCTTTTGGTGCCAGAACACAGCCACATATGCTGACACTTGGCCACAACGGGACCAACACAAGTTGAGTTGGCTTGTGTTATCAGCTGCTGTCTGTGAATGTAATACTGTCTAACCCAGAAATCAGTTCCACAATCAGCTGAAGTAGGACAGTGTGAATGACCATATTGTGTGTGCTTGAGAGGAAGAGGTGCAGTTTGTTTGGGCAGGAGGAAGCTGTTATTTACAGGCTGGTCCAAAACATTAAAAGGTGTTGGACCAGCACACATTTAATTGCTTTGGCTTGTGCATGTCTGTGTGAGTGTGTAATGAGAGAGCATTTAGCTGTGTAAGCCTGTGTGTGTGAACATAATCGCCCATGATATACAACATTATGGCCATCTCTTAATAGCAGTGTTTTAAGAACAGCCATTAATGCAGCTTGTAAAATATTCCCAACACCACGCCAAACACTCACTTCAGTTTCACCTCCCTCTTTCTCTCTCACTCTCTAGCTCTCTCCATCTCGCCCTGCCCCTCTCTCTTTCCCTCACCTCATTTGTGGGAGAATTTATTTAACTCGTTAAAAACAATTCTCTGAATATTCCCAGCTGAGTGACCAGGCTTCCGTTTTTTTTTCCTCCCTCATTCTTCCTCCCCGTTCCCTCTCTCTGGCTTTGTTTTTCTCCTCTCTTCTCTTAAACTAACCTGTATAATGTTGTCAGAAGTGCTTGAGAATGAAGTGCTAAGTGTTGCTTTTTATGGGGAGGAAACAGACTGGAACAGCGGGTGTGTGTTTTCTGATGCCTACTAGTCACACACACACATACACACACACACGCACACACACACACACACACACACACACACACACACACACACACACACACACGCACAATCACGAACACATATATATACGTATACCCACACACACTTAGAAAACCTCAGAGTGAATATGTTATAAATTACAACCTGTTCACTGATGAGATAGCCCTGAAGCTTTCGCTCAGTAGATCATTAGCGTTTGCGAGTGTGTTGCATTTTGGTGTGCGTGTGTGCGTGAGCATGCGTTTATGTGTGTTTGTGTATTTTTAGGGTTGACAATGTCATTAAGGCACCTTGGTGAAAATCTGTTCTCAATTGTTGTGGTGATTTCTGCTGTTTTAATTTGGACAGTAAAGGCGCTGCCAGCTCTCCCCGCCGTGATGCCGTGACCACTTTGCAATGTTAACTCCATTCCCATGCACACAAACTAACGCTGTATGCTCCACACACACACAATTTTTTTATGTATCGTGTCCATAAAAGCTCAGCTCATAACTTGTTTTCTAAAATCATGATGTGTCATGAGTGAGGAGTCTCTGTTTAAAGTTACTATATAAGAATGTGAAACAATTTACATGTGATAATCGCTTTTGCCGATGTGAGGGGATTATAATGTAACTTAAAAAGTGAAACTTAACTTTCTCTGTTGACTATAACAACCTGTGGACCGATTTCTATGTAAAAAAAATCAAGACTACTTTTCCAGGAAAATCCAAAGGATGTGACGTTCATGCTCGCTCCTGAGAGCCTCGCCTTAATGCCTCGTTTCCACGCCCCACAGCCCCAACAATGTGCACACTAGCTAACCTTAGCTTAGGAATGGAGTCCGCTAATGTCAACAAAACAACCGGCTCCCACACAAAATAAAACTTCTTCAGAACCTGTCGCTTGTAAATTTTTATGTGCATTACCCACGGCCAGACCCAATCAGTGCAGTAATGTTACTTGACAATATAAAAGGTCTATTTTTTATGCTAAAACGTTAGCACATTGATTTGCTAAATGAGTGTTGTTAATAATGAGGTGTGGCAACACATCTTATTTATTCACATTCTGTCTAGCTCACTAGCTGTTAGCATTATCATCCAGCAAATTTAGCTATGCTGACATTGCTAAGCCTCTTGAGAGACAAACAGCTAGCTAGCTAATGCTGACGTATCATATAAATGCAGTCGGTATATCATGCAGTGAGAATTGATTAGTTCAACATCACTACCCTATATTGTCCGACCACGTGGCTTTTAAGTTTGTAAATTCATGTGTTTTTTTTGCATCATCTGCACACACCTATTTTGAGTCATTAGAGTCATATGTTCAGATGACCTCTACTCTGTGAGGATTTTAATTCGATCAGTGCTGTTTTAGTGCCCCGACTTTCCCTCCATCCCTCCCCTCCAGGCCCTCTGCTGTCCCAGCTGACAGCTGGCTACAAGCACCTCTGACTCTGCCTGAGGATGAGATAAGCTAACACATGATTGGTTAGAACTAAAACAATTCCTGAAGGGAAAATGAGTCAGAAAAAGAAATAGAAAATGGCTAAGTGAAGATCAGAATTCAATTACAATAGAAGAAATGGAGATTAGTTAAATCCACTTATTATTAAATGTATTAAAGCTGAAGCAAGTTTATTGTCATCAATAAACTGCACACAGCACACTCATGTTTGCCAGACCGGGGTTAAGGATGCAGGATGTTTCTTTTCCCTTTTGCTTTCCTTTTAAATTGATTTCCATGGTCTAAAAAGCTGCTCATACATCATGTTGGAACATTAGCGAGATGTAATGGTAGTAATGGCAGTGCTGCTAACGCTGGTGGAGCAGTGAGGGGTCCGGGGATTGAAACGGAAACCAGATGGACGCTTGGATGGCACCGAGTTCCTTCACCTCAACCAACAGGAAATGGAATTGTGGGCGATTATTCACGGTGCTCCCAGCTTCAAATCTCAGCTTACATGTCTATTATATCTTTGTTTTGACTTGTGAAAGAAAATGTGCATGTGTTTCTGTGTGTGTCTGTGTGAACGTGATTAGGTATGCGGGGTGTTGGCTGTTAAAGAGAGCTAATAAAGTCTGTTCCCTTTCATTAGTGTGTGTTAAAATGGCCTGGCAATGTGAGTTTGTGTGTGTTTAGGTGTAGGTGAGTTTGACTGTGTCTGTGTTAACTAGGTAATATTTTGTGCGTTGAGACAGCACACACTTGAGTGCCTGTGTGTGTTTGTGTGTATTCATTAAGCATGTGTTATGTTGTTAATAGCGCACCTTGTTGGCCAGGCAAAACTAGGTTGTTAAACTGGTGCACAACTGTGCTTGTGTACTCTGACTTAACAAAGACAGGCCTATATTTGTGAGTGTTGGAGCAGTGTGTGTTTGTGTGTGAGTATTGCTTCACCTCCTCACAGCTGTGTTAGCATGTGAAAAGCTCATATGATATGATGACAGCTCTCTTAAAGAGATGCTACCCTGTTCTCCTCTTTGGGACTTTAATCATAGTAACCATAGTTACAGATTCTAGTCATTATGGGTAAGATTGGTAAGATTTTCAATTGCAAATAAAGTTATGGGCTAGTTTATAATAGATGCACAGGTCAAACTAAATCATGAATATTGATTCTACATAGTTTGAGGCGTCTTCACAAGGATTTAAAGCTGCAATAGCTCATTTTTCAGCACAGTAAACATAACAAACACTGACATGTTATCTTCTGATAGAGATGATATGGCAAATGTGTTAGCAAAAAATCAGCCATTTACACATCCAGCAGACACAGAGCAACATTAGCATTTATTTGCAGTCGTGGTTTACTCTCTTTTTAGCTTTTTTTTTCGTTTTTCCGCCAACTCCTGAAAAAAATATCTATAAAATATAAATAATAAAAATAGCTGCTAGATTCTGCCTGATGTTCACCAGCTTTTTTTCTGCCAGTTGATGATGTTAGGTATCGTTGAGTGACCGCCTTCTGCATGCGGAAACGCCACTCGTGAGAGTAGAGAGACATTAAAGACACTGAAATGCTCCGTAGAACTGAGGGGAACAGCAGAGTTGGGTGATAACTCTCTTTGTCACTACAAGCGATCCCTTTCACATCACGCATCCGATTCATTGTCAATATAAAATTTTCCTTAGAACAGCTTTAACTGTGTCTGACATGTATTAAACATGGAGCCTGTAGTAGCAGGTATTTGAAGGGTGGGACTAGCTTCTCCAATCCTGCCTATCACCAGAAGCACAGATGATGATGTGTTCACACAGCTGCAATCTCAGATGTGGCTGTTTTAGCAGCTCCTAACTCCACACCTCGCAACGGGATACACTTTATTACAACATGCACACATGCATGTGCACACACACAGCACCCCTCCTCCCAGTCATGCCTGGCAACTTTGTAGTTTCTTACAGCTCAGGTTTGGCATCATAAAAACTGAAGCCAGAAAAAAATCTCACCTGGACACCTGTGACACGCTTCAATCCTTCTCCACCCTCTGAACTGGGGAAGAGGTGAAAACCCTCTAGTTACTTTGAGTTTAACCAGTTCTAATCAATCTGCTCTTTGACAGCACATTATGCAGGCTAATTAAAAGGAAAAGAGTTTTTAAAATCTAATTCAATACTTTCTAAGACCTAAACAATGAAATAGCAACAGCAGAATGAATGAACACAAACACAGAACAGTGCTACACTCAAGAGCACCTAAGTCTAATACACACCTAAGATCAGCATAAGTGAGTTTGTTTTGTGTTCAGCAAATTCAAAGGTCTGAACTTTGCAGTTGCATTATTGCAGGTCTGTGCTGACAACATATTAAATAGAGATATTATAGAGTCTTGTGTATTCCTGGAGGTTCCTGAGGAACTGTTCAAGGCACAATCCTGGAAAATAAGGACATACTGTTGAAAACTACATGAAAAACATACAATTAAAGACTGTAATAGCTGAGACCGACAAGTCATCTTCAGCAGCAAACACATGCTGACGCATTATATGTACTTTTTTGGGGTTATTTGAAAAGGCTTTGGCCAGTTGCTATTTTCATAGTTAACCTACAATTCATACCTAACCATCATGCCAAAGTTCAGGGCCAATGCAGTGACCATAGCAAGGTGGAAAGTAGGCGTGTTTTTTCCATTTACCTTTCTGTCTAAACATTTTTGGAAGTCTTATTTTAGTAGAAAATTGTTCTTGACAAAAACTGAGTACAGTACCTAGGACATTGTTTTTCTAATATTTTTCAATTCCCACCACAAACCAAATCCACGTCACCTTGATTATCCTGTGGTGGTAGCAGAAGTCTCAGTGGTGAATATCTCAAAACCAGAACTGGCTAGATGGTGGTAAAATTGTTTCTTCCACAATGCATTTGCCAGTGCAAACTAGCCGTATAAACAGTTTAGTAACTCAGCAAAAGTTGCCCAATTGGAGGATGTATTTCCAAAAATCATCAGAGCAGACTAACCTCATCTTACTCCATCAAAACAAAGGCAATCTTTTTAGATGTGTGCTGCATTAAGATGTTTGTGGACCAAGTATAAAAGCTGCAATCATGAGTCAAACTTTTACCATCTGTTAACGAAGGCGGATGGAGTTTGCCTTTAATTTAGTGCAACTTTTATGTCTGCCTTTAATGAGTCGTACACCATGTGCGCCAATGTCATATGCTGGGTCTTGGGTCTTTCCCGTGGTGCCTGCCTGCCCGTCTTCCAGTGCTAATGTGCTAATCTGCTGTTTAGTCCAACCAGATGGGTTTCTCCCCCCACAATGGGGGAAGATTGGGGAAAGGGAAGAGGGGGGAGGAAAGGAAGTTACCTGCAGAGATCTCCCCTCATTAAAAATCCCTCTGCCTAAATTACACACCCCCACATTCACACTCAGCCCCTCCCTTCCTCGTCTCTCCTTCTTCCATCCCCTCCTTCCCAGGATGAGTGAGCCAACTTTTATTAAGCGACGACAGGCTCAGACACCCAAACTGTCCTCCATCCATCTCCCCTCCACTCCTCTCCTCTCCTCTCTCCGTGGAGCAGTTTACTTCTTTTCAGTTATTCGTTTAAATCTGTCTAGAACTAATGTCTGACAGCTAGCCTGAAAAGAGTCGTCATTCTTTGGCATCCACATCACAGGCCTGTTGGCATATGAACTGATTTCACATAAAACTAACACATTCCTCGCTGTAGATGAGAATAAAGAGAGCTAGAGATGAAAGCCAGTGAGATCTGAGAGCTAGATTTATACACATATATATGTGTGTGTGTGTGTGTGTGTGGAGAAACACAATATGTAAAAGAAGAAGTGAAAAACACATATGAAATCCAATCAGGGAGACCACACATACTCTGTCCATCATTCACACACATGCATGCATGCACATGCTAACAGCTCTCTTGCCGATGCCCTCTGAACGTCTATCAAGTTCAGACCATCATGCATGAGCGCATTCAACAAGCAAAGGGAGGTAGAGCTGAGGGCAGAAGGAAAGAGGGATGGAGGGGGGAGGAGGGGGAGGAGGGTGGTGTAAAAACCTTCCTTGGAGGGCAAATAAGAGAGGACGGTTTAAAAGCCTGATTAAAATTCTTATGCTTTATTACTCTGCTCTTTAAGTGGGCTGTTGACAAAAAAAGACAAAAAATGGGAGAGGAAAAAGGCAAAGAAGTGCAAAGCTATGAGCCAGGGCTGATTCTGAGCAGACTGTTTAACAACGGAAACTCTGCTTGAAGAAAACTCCACCGAGTTTGTTGAGAAATCCCCTCGTATCATGACAGAAAAAGGCAGAGGAAGGAAAGAGCTGTTGAAAACCTTCATATCAAATTTAAACCCATGGACAAACATGTGACCAAGGTTAACAGTGGTCATCTCGCGCACACACACGCAGGCTCCATCTTTCATCACAAGACAATGATCTCTTTTCCTGGACTGTCTACACACTCACACACTCAAAACCAAAACCGCGGGACTAAAAATGGGTCCCTGTCATAGTCTATTAGGAGTAAATTTGCTGTGTCCACAGAGTTGTTTCTCTCTTTCCTATTTCAGCCCCTTTCACTGTGTTTTGATTGCTCACTGGATTTCATCTTCTCACTGCCTCATAGTATTCAGGAGGACTCAGCTGCTGCCATGAGCCACACAGCAGTCTGATCCGCCGATAACATCTGACCTCTTTTCCAAAGGTGCTAGTGGGTGTACTCCGACAGTCCATCTTCTCCTGATTATCAAGATATATACAACTACATTTCTCATGTAGCTTCTCCTTCTCCTCTTTCTTCTTTGCATCCTGCTACTTCCCCTAAAACTAGCATTGTGTGCATTTACAGCAAATGTGTGAAATTTTGTAAATTGGTCCAGTCAACTGCCAAATGGCACCATTACAGAGGGCGGTCTTTATCCAAGTGGCAAAAAGCTACTATAAACAAAGAGAAAAAAGTTAGACTCAATCACTCTATGCAGCTTCCTTTGATTTCCTTCTGATAACATCTGCTGTTATAATAAATAATTTTTAATCACTTTATTATTCTATATTTTCCAGTTTTAAGGATGAGTAGAGACATGCAACCTTATTGCCAGATATAACGTTGATATTGGATGATAATGGGAAACCCTGAGTTACTTTGAATGACAATATTTTCTAATGTCCAACGGCAACATTTTAAAGGAATACTATAAGATTTTACCTATTAGTAGTCTTATCATCCTCATGAGGTAACCAGACACCCAGCAGAGCTCCAAGGAATGTCAACGTGCACCGCCATGATACAGTCACATAACTCCACATGAAACCACAACACATCATTTCCACACTTAAACAAACAACAAACGTCAAACAAACAAATAATAATGTGCTAGTAAGTGAATTTTACAAGTTATTGTAGGTGGTTGTTCAACTATGGACAGAGCCAGGCTAAACATGTTCCCCTGTATCCAGTCTTCGTGCTAAGCTAAGCTAACTGGCTCCTGGTTGTAGCTTCCCATTTAGCAGACATGACAGTGGCACCAATGTTCTTATATAAATCTAAATAAGCATTTCTCCCACAATGGCGAACCATTCCCTTAAAAGTTTTTTCCTTCTAAAGAACCAAGAAAGTTAGGGAAAGATCATGGTTATGGCTTTTAAACTGTGATTATGGTATGGTTAAAGTTAGGCAACTAAAACACTTGAGGCATCTTTTGGTAATTTGTTCAATATGAATAATTGATATTCCACCACAATACAAACAAATGATTTTCTCACTCACCGGTTCATACAGTTTAACAATTGTTGCAGACTGACCCACAGAGGAAAACATCTTGACTGGCCTCTGTTGCTAAGTTTTGGAGTTGACTGCTTCATAAAGTCGAGGTTTCCAAAACATTTTCAAATCAGGACCCATATTAAAAAAAAAAAAAAAAAAAAAAAAAAAAAAAAGTGGTTCATGCAGCTGAGCCAAAGCTGATGAAAACACATTAAAACTCACCAGAAGCACGACCCATTTAAGGTTGTAAACTACAGTTAAGAATCCAAGCTGTAAATCATAGGTTTTGCTATGGCCCCAACTTCAAAAGAAAGTTCAATACAATGTATTACATCAACGCAAAAAAAGTATACATCAGCCCTGCCTATCTGTCTCTCTATCTACGCACTGATCTCTTCAGCAGGCTAGGTTTTGACCCAGAGGCCTGTGGACAGCCACAGAAGGCATGACTACTCCTCCGCAGTATTTACAGGGCTCCTCAGCAGACTATACACTTGATTTATGAAATAATTACAGTATCTGTTTCCCTGCTGTCCACACAGTTTGAAATATTACGCAGCAAGCTGTTAAGGGACCAAAGATAAATTAATAAAGCTAACGCTGGAGAAAGGTGAGGGAGGAGACAGGGGAATAGAGATAGATGGAGGTAGATGAGGATAGAAAATGAAAAGACAGAGAGAAAAACAGTATAAAGAGTAAGGATAGACTATCACTGGCCTGTTTGTCACTAATATCCCAGATATTTTGAGGCTCTAACACTAAAATATGTGCCTTTTCCCAGGCTGGTAAACACACATTCATCCCTGTGCAGCCCAGGAGACTGCCTGTTGTAATTACCTGCTCTGCTCAGAGCCCATTATGAAAGGGAAACAAACTGTCACATACACCATTAACTGTTCCTATGACCCCCAGTAATACAGGGGTGTTTTTAATAAACCTATAAATGTTGTTTACACAGCCACAGAGTCAAAGGACATGGACACTGATGCTCCCTGACAGTAATGCCTGCTGCTAATCTGTGTATGTCTAACCAGAGGACTTTTTCTTGGCTCAGTGGTGCTGCGAGCCTCTGAAACTGGGATTTCAGTACCACACAGTCAGGACAGATTTAAGCGAGGGACGTCTGATTCTGGGCCTTAATGCTGTGGCTTTATATAATGATTCATTTGTAAAAGATGCAGTGTGTGTGTGTGTGTGTGTGTGTGTGCGTTTGTACTTGTCACACTGGCACTGCTTAATCTTCTTATTCCGTACACCTTTTATACCTCATTTCGATAATCCTTGATTGATTTGTGAATAATAAACAGGAAATACTGGTTGTTACCATGTGTTTGTAATGTATACAGTCTGTGGATATGAAAAGAAATGTTGATACAATTGTACTACTACAGTATATGTGTAGAGTTTGAAGATGTGTGAGTAAATCGATAACATTGTGAACAAACTGCAGTTTTATAACTGGAATACATACGAGCGCTTTGCAGGCAGCAAATAGCAAAAATAGCAACACCTAAGACCTCCAGTCTAATTTACAATGCATGTATAGCATTACTTAAAGCTGCTTTTCTTTACCCTAAACACACCATTTGCTGTATACAGTTATGAAAAACATAATAGTAAACTTGCTTATTTAGATATGCAGCTGATATACAGCAACATTAGGATTAATTTAAAGGGCAAATAACAGATGTATGTCCAATATTCCCTCTTCATTCACCTCATTTTTGGTGTCAGTAATATCTCTGACTCTTTGGCTGCTAGATGATCCACTACATTGACCAGATAGTCTCTAGCTTTCTCTGCCTGCTGTTGCTGAGAAGGTGCAATAAACATAAACCGCATACGGGGTTAACGCAAATGGAGTTTTCTGACTGGAAAAATCAAAACGATGAGCTGAGAGACACTAAAACACTGCACAGAGCTGGTGGAAACGTCGGGCGATCATTCACTGTGGGGACATCATTACAAGTGACCTCTTTCATATTAAACATGGGCATTTGTTCCATTGTTTATATAAAAATATTGATTAGTGCAGCTTTAAGATAAACATGGGAGCAACTGTAATTGATTGATATTTTTAATAAACATTGTTCATTTCCATATTTTTGCACATCCTCACATCTAAGCGCGTCTGTGCACCTGATCTGTTTGATTAATGATTTCTGTGTTTTTTTTTTTTTTGTTTGTTTCTGTCATATGCATTTTTTTTTTTTTTTTTTTATCTTAAAATGTTCACCACACAAAAGAAGAAGAACAGAGAGGTCAAAAGTCAAATCAGGTCAGTGCTTTTGGAGCTGGGAAGGGTTAAGAGTATATATGGTGGGGTCCTCAGATTGAAGGATGATCTTATTAACTAGCCACACTGTTGCCATGTAGTAAAAAATAATCTTCCAAGCTGTTATCTCATTTCTACTAAATTAGACAACATGCAAACAAACAAGCATCACCTTGGTGTGCTGGCATTATGTCAGCAGGTGTGGTCAGTGCCGTCCAGCTGCAGCCTCCTCTGCGGGGTGTGAGCAACATCCTCACTGCCTCATCAACAAATCATAAAATCTCACATGGACGTGCGTGTGTGTGTGTGTGTGTGTGTGTGTGTGTTTGGGTGGGTGTGAGACAATGTTCAGATGGTCAGTTCATGTGAAAGATGAAAGCCTGGAGGACTTGGCCAGCTGATGGTGAGTATGGTTACACACACACACACACACACACACACATACACACACACTAACAAGTCAACTGAGTCAAAATGTGTAGTTTCTGGCGTAATTAGAGGCTTTGAGTGAAGGACTGCCAGTGTTTCAGCTGGTGCACGGTTAGAATAAAGTCAACAACTCTTAATTTTCTAAACTACATGAATGATGAATGGGTGATGGATGCACAGATGGGCTAATAAATAGTTGAATGATGAATGGGTGGATCGATAAATGATGGAGGGATTGATGGGCAGAAGCCAAAACAAAGCTGAGTCTTGTACTCCGCTCAGTTTTATAATACTGCACCAGTATAGAATAGACTAGGAATGTAATAATAATATTCCACTCTATAAACATCAGTCCAAACCATATTCCCAGTAAATTCTTCAGCTTTAATATCATTTTTCTGTCGGTATATGTGAACCATTTATTTGCCGCCTTCTCCATCCACAATCTGTTAGAAGCAGTCAACATCTTTGGAGTTTATTTGGAGCCACAATGACACGTGGCAGTTTTGTAGGGATGAAAAATATCCCCCAGCCCTGAATATATGGTGAAACCCTATAGTTGTGAATTGAGAAACTGTATAAAACGCATACACACACACACTTGCATGTGCGTGTGCGACGAGGCTATAATATGTTTGGACAGAGCAGGATGCCAGGCAGTGCCCGTTAAAGGCTCTAATGTGGCGGTGGTTTCATGGTGGTTGGCACAGATCAGCAGGAAGAGGGCAAAGAGAGGGATATAAAAAAAAGAGGGAGTGATGGGGGGAGAGAGAGGGAGAGAGAGAGAAAGGTCTGGAAGAGGGAGGGAGAGAGCAAGAGCAAGCTAAAGAAAGAGGGCTATAGTTACAGAGGCACACCACAGGCATCAAACAGTGGTAGATATGTGAATTCTCTGTCTTTCTCTCTCTCTCTCTCTGTGTCCTCACTTCATCCCTCTCTTTCCCCACCCGTCTCTCACTCTGGGTGAACGGCCCATTCACAGTATGGTCCTGGGGGTCAGAGTGGACCCTGCCCTCTCTCGCTCCACTTTCATTCTCTTTCATCCCGCCTTCTTTTTTCTTTTTCGTCGTGGAGAGAGGGGGGGAATCAAAACAGTCATACTTCCCCTAAACTCATCTTTTATTAATCAGACCTCAGCAGTGTGTCAGGGGGAAGAGTGACGCACACGCCTTTGTGAGTGTAAAATGTGCCTAGTGAACAAACACACTCACACACACACACACACACACACACACACACACACACACACACACACACACACACACACACACACAAGTAAAGAGCAAGAACATGCAACTGACCGCTGACAAATGCCTTAGGGTGTTTCATATTTCCTCCGCTGCAAAACAGGCCATCGCAAGAAACACCACAGCGCTCGGTTTGTGTCTGAGTATGTGTCAGAGAGAGAGAGAAAGAGAGAAAGAAATTAGTGAGACAGATGACTTGACTGCACCACACGACCTCCTTCTCTCTGTCATTCATAAAGCCTCTCTCACTTTCTCCTCTTTTTCCTATCTCCCTTGCACACTTGCACACACACACACACACACACACACAGACACACACACACACACACACACACACAAGCTCACAGGCAGAGCGGAGCGGATATTCTGGGTGGTGTTATTCCAGGTGTGGAGTCGTTGAGGTCTCCATGCTGTGACCCTGTTATCCTGGGAAGAAGGAGAGTATTAGAGGCATGCCGGGAGAGGAAGAGACTCTATATCAAAAACACATTTTGCCCCGAGGCTGTATCACTGCAGATATATGGCTACAAACAAAGGCATGTGCACATGCATACATACATTCATATGTACACAAGCACGCAAAGATGTTTATAGTTACGTGCAGACATGCACTTGTGCACAAATATGAATGCCATTGTGTGTGCGTACGTACAAAGACTTGATCCATCATTAACAGGGAAACGTTGACCCGTACATGAAGCCGTAGGGCTGAATTAAAAAACCCAGCCTTCGTTTTGTTGCCAAGTGCAGACCAGTTTATAAAAGACATTCAAGTGAAAATCCTTCACTTCTACTTTCAAACTAAAGGTAATAAACCACTAAGAAAATTACTTTTAACTTTAAAATGCTCTTAAGACCTCTTATGTTGGTTAAGAGTAGATCCCAGATGACTACAGTACAAAGCAGAGGTGAGAATGCACAGTCTGACACGTTTTAAAAATATTGCACAAATTATCATTGGGCGTAATAAATACCACATTATCTGAGTCAGATGCAGAACTCAGAAAAGAGTTTTTGTTTACTGTTTGCGTTACTTGGATGTTACATCACTTTTTCAGCAGTGCCAACTAGAGCAAAACTGGCAATGATGGTTTCCATGAATCTACTGTGTACAAATAAAGTTTGATTGATTGAGTGAGTGACTGATACACTGCCTGCACTTTTTATATGATTTTTCTCTGATGATCCTTGACTAAGAACAGCAGCATTTTTGTAATGTTTCAGTTTGGTTTTCTTTTTGTTTCAGCCAATTTCCTATTACTTCATCCCTAAGGATTAATCCATATCTATATACACTGCTGCTCATAAAGTTGGAATAAATATTTTTTACCTCTTTCCATGAAATGATTGTGACAATGTGATTTATTCTTGACAGATAAAGTGTATATCTTCTCAAAACTTTAGTAGTCAATCTCTTGCAAAGTGATTACTGATTCATTTAAATAGTAATAAACAGAGGATTGTGTCTGAAAACAAGATTATTCCAACTTTATGGGCAACAGTTATTATTATAAATTATGAACTGTTGGTAAATTCAGATGTGCTAGTGGAACTATTCAGGATTTCTCATACTGTGAATAAAATAAAATTTTAAAATTGTTTTTAAAAGTGTTTTTTAGCACAATAGCACTGTGTAATAAAGTGAAAAGTATATGTTTGAGCAGTCTGGCAGACGTAGGGTAAATCCTTGACTCTGTTTAGTTTTTCCTGCTCTGAGCAAACATGTGATTGATCATGTTGCTCTAAAAAGGTCAAATTACTGTCCTGACAACTCATCACCATCTGCCTGTGTATGAATACGGGTAACAGTGCTAACTAAGTGCCTTTTCACAGGTAACTCAAAAAAATAATGAACAGTTAAAAGCTTATGTCAGACCACTGACAAATGGCCCATGGTGTTTCATATTGTGGGTACATGGATGTCAGAGACGTTTTTTGAGTGTGTGTTATTTCAGTTAAAACTGTGTCATTAGGACCAATTAGATCCACAGAAAGGCTTAAAAATAGCAACTGACACTGGCGAGCAAACACGGAGAACACAGAAACTTTTTTGCAATAAGGTAATAAAATTTCATTTCCACATATGCATGTTTTGTGCACGCTTAGATGTTCCTTAAATACAGTAATAAAAAAGCATTCCTTAAATCTGCGCTAAATGCTAGTTAGCACTGGGCTGGACGATGAATGCAGGCAGGGAGGAGAGACAGGCTTACCGGACGCCTTCGCCGCCAAATTCTAACGACTTAGTTCTTTGATTAAAAAAACGCCTAAATGGTTCCAGTTGAGCCAGAGAAAGAGAAAAGAAATAAAACTCCAACATCTAAGAGATGAAAATAACCGTTGTTCTCCAGTTTTAAGAGGCACGTGTGCTGGGGTTGGCCTGAGACGTCAGTTACGAGCTGCAGATGTTTGTATGGTTTTTTATGATTGTTGTTATTTTCAAATTGTGGCGTTTCCGTGATGAGCTTTGCACTCGTTAGGAGAGTGTGTGTGTGTGCATGTGTGTGTGTGTGTGCGTTTGCATGTATACGTGAGTGAATGAGAGCGAAACATCCAAAGAAAAAGTCTGGAGCACTTTGAGCTTAATTAACCATAGTTCTAATCTGTGCGCTTTTTAGCAGCTCATCATGCAGTCTAATCACAGGAAACTATAGAGGTCATTACACACAATGATGGACTACCCAGACATGCACACTCACACACACAAACACCTATGAATCAAATAATTCCCTGGGAGTGAACAATAGGGCGTAATCAAAACCTCTGCATACACAATCCTCCCTCCTAATGACCTCATGCACACTCATACAAACACACACACCGCTCACACCGACTCTTCATGTGGTTTCCAGGGTTATGAGAGGAGAAAATGTTTTCACCTCTTCTTCGCTAGATGGAGAAAGCCATAAAAACAGCACCTGCTTGCTTGTTCTTTCCCTACTGCGACTGCCCCGCCTCTCCGTCTGATTTTGAAGCAGTGAGGTAATGAGATGAGGTTTTATTTTTTTTCTAACAGCATAAAACACATTGCACTTGCATTTTGGCTAGTTCTCATCCAATGTTTTTTAAAATGATGGGACAGGTAGGTGTTTGGTGCCTTGTTCAAGGGCGCAGGCTGGGGTCAATCCTGCCCAGTTCAAGCAACCACTAGGCCGTCCAGGTGTAGTCTATGAGGTGATGACATGAGCAAGTCATCGTGGCAGCAATGTGAGCAGATTGTCTCTTTGAAAACACTGGACCTGTTGTACTGTGCATACAGTGCCAGCAAATGAATAGTTTACATCCGCAAATTATGACTCAGCTTTGTAATTAATAGAGCTTAGATCAGCCTGAGCAATACACGTAAGTGTGTCCCCTGCTGACTCGGGTAAATATGACTGGAGCCGGTCCTGCAGAGCATTTGGCTTCTGCTGACCTGGTTCAAGGTCAAAGTCAGTTATTTATTTGCTAGATAAAGCATTATACAGATTATCAGGAAGGACTAATATAATGTATTTGTTTTCCATTCACAAATCATGCAGTACCCCTGGATGGTCTTTTCTCACCCCAAGTTTGATTCCATGTGATGGTTTTGACTCACCTCCTCCTTTTCACGAGTCTCATTGCCTCTCTGTATCTTTCGCTGTCTCATACACACACTATGACCCTACATGCTGTATCTGCCATTCAGAAAACCCCTCACACATACTGTGTCACTAACCACACACCCCAACATACACCACAGTTTAAAAGCCTTTCCATTACCTGTGAAGCTGAAGAACTATTGTACCCCCTTAACTCTCATGTCTCCTATAAACAAATTACTCTTATTAAGAGTTAACGACAATAAATATGAGAATCATCAAATTTATAAAGTAGCGAGAGGAAAAAGAATTTCATTCTATTTAAATGTTCCTTTTGCCCCACAATGAAAAACAATACTTAATGCTGAATAGTCTGTATGTACCTGTTTAGTGTCTTTTGAAATAACTGGGATGTTTTAAACCATCAGTGAGTTTGTGTCTAATATAGCTGCTGTATAAAGAAATCACATTATATCACATACATATTTGATTTTAAAGGGTTAACAAAGCACACTTTGGCATGAATAACATTAAATCTGATGGATTAAAAAGTATTAGATGTGGGCTGCATGAAGACGAATTACAATTTCTCTCTTTATCTCTCCCTTCCTTAACATCCAACCATTGTTCCAGTTTTGATTTTGCTTAATGGAAAGAAGAAATTTTGTTGAACCCATACCTTTGGCATTGATAAGACTTATTCAGGAATCATAAATGTATTTCAGTTTGATCTCATTAAAATAATGATGTGACAGGCTGTGTAGTGACAGGCCACAACCTGGCTTAGCTCAGCGATGCACTTTTCATCTGTGAATAAGAGGATGAATCCGCCAGTGCAGCAGTTTCAGGCTGTAACTCAGAGTTGCACAGTGCTTGAGTCATCTGTGTCTCTCTCTTTCTGTCTGTGTGTGTGTGTGTGTGACTGTGTGCATCTGCTTGTGTGTACGAGACAAGCTATGGCAGCCAGAGCAGGAGTTCAACTTGAATAACATCCGAGACGCACAGAGGCCTGAATAAACGGCGTCAAGACCAGAACCAGCTCGTAAAAAAATTCAATAAATGTCATAGATCCATCAATTTCTATCAAGCGCGTCAGTAAATACCACGTTTTCAATGGAAGGTTAACTTTATGAAAGGGAGCAGGGGTCACTTCACTTGGATGATGAGTGACTCTCGGCCAGCATAAGCAGGATATGCTTGCGGGGGCCCCAGTCGTTTGCTTTGCAGTGCTGGCACAACTGCAAAATAGGCATGGAGTTCAAGTTATGACTCTCCCAGCGGAGCCATACAGGGGATCCGGCAGTCCACGGCTGGGATTCGGCCTCCCAGGACGAGCTGCAGGGGTGATGAGGGACCCCTGAACCTGGAGGGAGGCAGATGTCTGAAGCTGGATGCTGCGTTTCTCTCTGTATATATCATATATATCTGTCTTCAGTTTGACTACACTCTTTTCCCAGGTCAGCTGTAGCACTAAACCATCCTGTCCTCAGGAAAGATCAGAATGACACATTACAAGACTGTGGACAGACATCACTCCTGAAACCACTATATAACCAATGCGTTGTATGTAGGTCTCTCTTTTCTTTCTCAGTCTCTTTCTCTCTGTCATTCATTCTCACGTTCTCTCTCTCTCTCTCTCTCTCTCTCTCTCTCTCTCTCTCACACACACACACACACACACACACACACACACACACACACACAAAAACCCACACTCCTTCATGCCACTTCCGCCATAAAAGCCCTGGCAGTGATCCACGTGCCCATTAGCACGCGCTAAATAACTGTTAACAATGTATTACCCAGACTCCCCTGCCCCGCCACTTCTACCCTACCCCGCGTCCCTTCAAAGCTCACAGGTAATTATGTCAAAGGTTTTTAATAAACAGCCTATTCAGTGCGCAGTGGGTTACGCCTACCTTCGGAGTTACAAAATGGATTTTTGAAACGACACTTGTATGAATGGGCTGGGTTCTGATTGGCTGAATTACGCCCACAGAAAAACCACCAGGTGAACGCGCACATGCACGTGACTGAGGCTAATTGCTCGTCTAAAACTAATGCTGGCCTTTTTTTTTTTTTTTTTTTTTTTTTTTTTTTTTTTTAAATTGTGCTGTTATATAATATCCATAAAATGTTGTCTATTATTATTATGATAATAAGCCTTATTAAAAAAAATAATAATAATTTTTAGTTTTCAGTTAAATTCAGCTAATTCGTTAATTGTCCACGCGCACAAAATAATAAATCAAAGCAGCTCGAGACGGGTATAGTGGTGCAGCAGCACTCAGTTTCATGAATTGAAGAGGAAGCTAACGCGGGAAACCTATTTACTCCAGTTTAACAAAAATGGCCTCTCTTAAATTTTCCATACACGGATAAATGCTGCAGACTAACGCTCAGCTTAGCTTTATCCAGTCAAATTCAGGTGCTGACAAATTGAGGCACTAAACAGAAGCGACACAGTCTGTGTAAGAGGGTCTTACTCTCACAGTCTGAAAGAAATAAGAGAAAAAATAAAGAATAAAAACACATTCAATGCCAAAGAATTATTCGTGTGCAAAATACAGTTTAGGATGTATAGAGCTGCCAGACAAGCAAATCCTTATTAGACAGAATAGACAGACTCGGCGACAGAGAGCTTCCCACTATTTTTAGAGGCAGGAAGACTGTGAATCATGGCCTGGCCACAAAGAAAGAAAACTGGCCTGTATATTTTACAGATAAACTTCTTCCACAATCCCGTTGCCTCTAAACGCTCTGCGGTCATTTTGGCCATAAGCCCATAAAAGTGACTTTGTTTCAAGATGTTAGACAACCTATAGGGAGTCGAAAATTAGTCTAAATGTGGAGAAAAGAAGCTTCCAGTGTTTGAGCGAGTGGGTTTTATTTTCTTCAGTCACTGTATTCTGCAGCGATATTCCCGGGTAGTTATGATGTTCTGTATTAATGTTTAATTCTTATAAAATCGATGTAAATTACTATTAAGTTATGAGATATTAAAGAGTCGCACACAAACGGCAGATGGCACAGTGATCTCTAAGGTGCAAGGACCAGTGCACCTGCTAACGAAAAACTGAAAAATTAAAAACTTAAAATATATCGGCCTATATTTACACAATGTGATTTTATTACAAATGCACATGTAGGCCTATCTGTAAAGCGACACCAAACATCGTTGCAACTAAAATGTTTTTCCAGGTGAGGATTGATTGATTATTAACTATTAACAGCCATGAGATTGAAGTGAAGCCTAATCACAACCAGAGTCCCGGGTGTTCAGGAGCCATTTATCCAAATTATTAAAAGGCCACGGTGTAGCTTGATATTTATCAAATATGAGATAATTATTGTATGTCATATAATAGAAATAATAAGCCGTGAAATGTAAGTAGGCTAGCATTACTACTACTACTACTACTAGTATTTTTATTATTATTATTAGTTTATTATTATTTATTTATTTATTTATTTAGATACCAGGACGGATTTTGTATTTTTCCCACTAAAAGTTGAATTTTTCCCCCCCGATAAATATAGGAAGATGAGGGTTGTTCTAAAAAATTTTTGTATATTGTTAATTACATACATTTGCACAATTACATACATAATACATTATCGCCCGTTTTAAAACTGTAAAATGTAACGGAACACCAGTTAAAAATTCTGCTTATGCCTCAACTTTTGTCACATTTCTTTATATATTAAAATAAATATAAGCTATGGGATATAATTTAAAGTGGTAAGTTTTTCTTTATGTATAAACTGATTGTAAAACAGAAATAGTTCAAATTTCACAAAGTGGAGACATAAATCGTTAACATCCTGCTATCACTAAATCTGTCTTTTGATTATCTATATAAGAGAAAACCTTTTAGTTCTAAAGGTTAGAGGATATTTATGCCAATGCAAATATTAGTCATGCGACTTTATGCTCATATTGAATCGAAACCAAACTGTATTTCAAACGAAGCTTGACCTATTTTATTCTCATGGAGTTATAAAGAAATATGACATTTTTAAACACCCACGGGAAGTGAAACACAAGGCTTTTGATCTGATAACCCACACGGATATGGACACGGGCCTTCCGCTTGACGTCCAACCATATACACTGCATTTATGCCAATAACCGATGGCGACGTGTTGTTTATTTAACCAGCAAACCACGAGAGGCCTCGAGCTTTACACAGTGATTTTAGCGGAGGAAACGTCACTGAAGCAACAAGGAAACTTCAAGAAATAATTCAATACTGATGTGGATAAAAGAGGTTGCTAAGTAACAAATTAGCGGGTTAATCAAGCTACCGGTTAGTGGTGCATCGTCATGTAGCATATTAAACTCTAAACTGAAACGCGCGCGCGCGCGCAAAAACACACACGCACACACGACCACACTGCCCTGTTTATTTATAGCCAGGTTCTCCCTCTCCATATGTTAGAGCCTCCACACGCACCCACACCGACACATTCCCCACGTATTCGGCCTTGAAAGTGCGGAGGAAACGCGCGTGAAGAGAGAATCCAAGTCATCTCTCAATTCACTTCAGCTGGTTGCATTTTAAATCACTTTCATGATCCTCTGACTATCATGTAGTCTATTAATCATGACTATGTCCCATTTTCCATTCATTGACTTAACTGGACATTGAATATGGTTGTTACAGGTTACTTTATGTAGGCTGCTGCTCACATTTTCACACCAAAATAACACTGTACTGCAGCCCTATGATAATAATTTATTATCATACAAGTGACATCTAATGTATTTATAGGCTGAGTCTATATTCATTAGGCTTTTAAACCTTGCATTACGGTTTTCATTAATAAATTAGGCTATATTAACCTACACATTTATTTTAGTGAAATTAGTGAAATTGCAGCTTCTCATGTTGTGGTACTTTGTCTGATTTCAGCAGAACGTTTGTGTTGCTGCAGTGAAACAAGGACTGGAATTTGTTTGAGCATTCAAGTCAAGGATGATGTTATGCTAATATCAAACTGCATAATCTTTTTTATTATTTTGTTTATTAAGCACAGCTTGTTATAATTGCATGAAGTAGAGGTTTTGCTGTGTGTGAATGTTTCTGCTGTTTGCAACAGTGGGTTGTTCAACAGGAATAGGAGATGACAGATGACTAATAATAGCCTAAATATATTAATATAGATATTTTAGGATGTCTGTTGAGTGCACATAAGAAAAAACATACACAAAAACTTAAATATATTTTCTTTCTACATGTACCAGTGAACATAGGGTACCAGCAGCCTACCCACATTTATTTTGTCGTCAGTGTAGCCTATGGGCCTAATGATTATCACATGCACAAACACATTTGGAGGTTTAGTCTAATTCTTGTGTGAAACACGAACATGCTGTAAGAAATGCTTATTGTCAGGTTGAGGGCCACAAGTGTCCACCGTGCAGAGGCTACTGATGGCCAGATATGCAGAGCATGTCGGATCGGTGTGTGAAAATGCGCGCAATGCCACAGAGAGATGCTCCTCGCGCCCCTTCGCCTGAAGACATGATTCATTCTCCAGTTCTACTTTTACCACATAAGGCGGCACGAGCGGCCCCCTCAGCAGGCGGGACCAGGGAAAAGTTCCGGGGGGTTGTGACTGCTCGTGATTGGTTGCTCTATGTTGTGATTGACAGGTCCCCTTCTCCGGCTCTCCTCTAAGCTCCGGCTGTTGACACTCTCCAAAAGTCCGCACGGCTCTCACGGATAACGGAGACATTAGTACAGCTCCTCCCGGCTCCCTCCGCTTCCTCTGCTGTCCGGCCGGAGGACGGAGAACCCGTCCCCCCGAGAGCACTAGACTGTCATCGTGGATTCTCTTGTTTTTTGAGACTGCCTGTGTTTTGAACTTTTTTTTGCTCCTTGCAAGCTCGTGACGCCGTCTCCTTCCTCTCCTTCCTCTGTCCCGAGACCGAGAGAAATGGCAGAGAAGCGGCGGTCCCCGTGCGCGATGAGCGTCAAGGCTCATGCCTTCTCGGTAGAGGCGTTGATAGGAGCGGAGAAGAGACGCAAGACGGCCGGAGGAGATGCTGTGTCCCCCGGGTACGAGGACGGAACTGATGTATCTGATCTACCCGGGAGCCCGGGGCCGCGGGCCGACAGAGCGTGCACCAGCGACCGGGGCAGCGAGGCTGAATGTGCAAGTGACGGATCCCGTAAGTAAATAACAACAACAGATAAAGACAATAGCCTAACAATAACAATAATATTAATAACAATAATAAAATTATTCGTGACATAGTTAGGCTACCTGCCTATAGGCCCTCGAAATGGCAGCATTGCCAAATTAGTAGTAGGCTACCCACGAAAAAAGGTGAAATTAATTTTAAATAATGCCCATGTCACATTAAACCTTACTCTCTCAGTGTAGATTGTATTTGTTTTAAAAGCTTTGTACTGGTATACTGCACATTATCTAATGTTTCAGCCACAGGTCTTGCACATGTGTTATCCTGTTGCTATATTTTAATGGAAAAAATAAACTAGCTCCTCGCTACTCGCTGATATTTCTTTCATAATAAGAAGCAGCACAGATCTTTGCTTCAGGATTATTCACGCTCTCCTCTGCTTCTTGTCCAGGAAACTTCAGTAATCAGACGCAAAAGATGTGGGTTACAAAGTAAAACAATGATAGAGCGGGGTCAGAGCCAGACACTGGAAATGTGATATCATATCACGGCCCTGGCCTTGTAAATATGAGTGGTGTGAGTGTGACTAATGTGAGACGCTTTATGAGTTGTGTTGCAATCATAAACACGCCAATTAGCAGCGTATAAAGACAGGGAAACTGCCACGGTAAGGATGCAAAGAGGTCTGCAGAAAGCATAAACCGTCCGGCCCTGACAAATTAGGATTTAAATCTGCTGCAAGTTTAAAATGCCCTTGGCCGAGGATTTGTCTTTGTGTTAGTTTGGCTTGTTAGGCCCATGTCTAATGTGCATAAATTTCCACCACTTGGCGAGGCCTGTGCTGAACAGCGCAAATAACAACAGAGGTGAGACACATAAATACTACTGGGGGTGTCCTCTCTGTATTAAAACTGATTTAAACTCAAGTACTCCATCATGAAAATCATTATAGAGTCCATATTGCGACTTAAATTAAATTGGTGATCAGTAATGAGTGTAATGTAAACGTACCATTTTTCCACTGGATCACAATATACGAGGGTGGATATATTCAGTAATAAGTGCAGAGTGACCTTAGTTTAAACAGACATATATTACTATAATAATCTTACAGATTCCGAGCTTGTAATGCAGCACTATTCAACATGAACATAAACATTAGACTACTTAAAAGCATTTTTACCTTCTTGAAATAACAGCTATAAAATAACTTGTGCAGTAAAATTTGTGACATTTTCGTAGGCTGCTGAAAATAGTCATTGCAATTGGACGGTTGCAATAATATCCATAATAAGTCATATTCATAAAGGCTATATGTGAAATGATGGTGTTTAAATCTTGTTTTATACATTATATCAGCGGACATTAGTCCTGCTGTAATGTTTGTGTGTTTTTAAAATGTTCTAAGTCACAGGACTTAATGTCTTGAAGAGTGACACCTTGTAGGTGAACCATGCTCGGATTGGATGAGTGTGTTACTATTAAAACGTGTCAATCTCGGCTCTTTCCGGTGCAGCGGAGAGCGAGGACGCGCTGCTGGAGAGCCCGCAGCCCGCAGCTCTCTGCCCGGCTCCGGTAAACGGTACCGGAGAGGAGGCCCGCGTGGACCTACAGGGATCAGACCTGTGGAAACGCTTCCACGAGATTGGCACGGAAATGATTATCACCAAGGCTGGACGGTAAGAGCGAGTGCATATTCAGATGGGTAGCCTAATGTTAAAAACGCCCAGACATAAACTTTGCTGAAGAAAGAATTAGTCTATACTGTACATCATAAAAACGAAAATAGCCTATGTCTGGGCCTATAATAAAAACATACATAAAACACGAAATATTAAATATTAAATAATGGTATACGTTAAGGGAAATCAACTTTTTTTGCTGAATTGATCATAAAAAATAATTACTCAAAGATCTAACATCCCTAACCAAGACGACAGCCTAAACAGCATTTTCTGTATTATATTATATATTATATATTATTATCTGTATACTGTTATTATTTTTCTTGAGCTATTATTATCCATTCTTAATATGACTATGATTATGATTATTAGTCTGTAAGTAAAATGACTGTGTTGTAAATCCATGCAGACTGTAGGCTAGTGTTGGGATCTCACATGTTATTTGGTTTCCCTCTCAGGCGGATGTTCCCCGCTATGCGAGTGAAGATCACGGGCTTGGACCCACACCAGCAGTATTACATTGCTATGGATATAATCCCCGTGGACAACAAACGATACAGGTAAGACGCGCAAAGCACGCGCGCACACACGTGCGCAATGCAGGCCTATGCCAGTGCTAAAAGAGGCGACAGACAAATTGTGATCCTTATTTTGAAATTCGACAAAAGTCAAAATAAAGTAACAAATTCGTGATATGAATATCAAAGAGATACCGGAGCTGCATGTAAATATCTTCGGGCATAATTATATCACCTCGCACGCACATCCTATAGACACGGGAAGGTTACAGTCATTTTTGTCTTAATTTAGCCTCCATATTCACTGCTCCTGGGACAACCCGAGATTTTTCAATTGTGCAAACCCCAGCTCTCTGTCCACAAATGGCTCCTGGCACCGGTGTTTTGTCACGGCGGTTTTACCGTCCCTTTTGGAAAAGGCCTTTTGGATGCCTAACCTCTCCACCCTGGAAGGTCAAACCAACAAATGTCGTTATGATGCATAAGAAAACAGTGTGTTATTGCTGCGGCGTCAATGCAGCCAAGTCTTTGCATGCTACACACTGTGGCTCTGCCATTTCAAACTTTCAAGACCCGGTTACAGGCGATGTGAACACGTTCTCACCGGCGTGGCGGAGTGATGAGTGATAAAGTAGACAACATGTTATTCAATCACTCACAAGATATTGCACATAATACAATAGATACCAATGTTTAGTGCAGTCGCAGTTCAGAGCTGCGGGCGACAGCGCGGGAGGAAGCGGAGTCTGCAGGTTTTTATTCCAACCAAACTGCTGAACAGCAGGTGATGAACACACCTTCAGCCATATGAGGAACTAATTAGATGCTGTGTTTGTAGCTGAAGGCCATTAAACGTATATATACATCATTTTAGGTAATGGCATATTTAATGGCTAATCCCTTTAGCTGTAGGTAAATGATTTGGACTAATTACAAGTCAAAGGAGTTGGCAGGCCCTTTGTTGAACATCTGAATAAAAAAAAATGTAGCACAGAGGAACAATGTGTTTCATCTGTGGTGTTTATTAAAACAACCTATAGGCTTTCCTTTAATCAGGTAGGTCATCTTTAGTGAGAGCAGGACAGTTATATTACACATCTGAGTTGAATTATATTTACAACTTTGATGGAATTATTTAAAGTAGATTTCAGTGACTGATGTCCACTGTTGTCTTTCTCCAGCTTTAAAAAAAAAAAAAACATCTCATGGAGATTATTTGGGATTAATGCTGATCTTTGGTGATAAAATCGCGAAAGCCATTTTTTCCTCGCCAAATCACGCCGTTGTGTGAAGTGAATAGTAGCTAAGGACGAAAACTTATGCAAACTTGGGATATTGTGCTCATTTGCCTCCCCCCGTGTCTTTGTGTGAATTGTGAAGGTACGTGTACCACAGCTCCAAGTGGATGGTAGCGGGGAACGCGGACTCCCCTGTGCCGCCCAGAGTGTACATTCATCCGGACTCGCCGGCGTCAGGAGAGACGTGGATGCGTCAGGTGGTCAGCTTCGACAAACTGAAACTGACCAACAACGAGCTCGACGACCAGGGACATGTAAGTGCCACAACGAAAACTGTACAAATATTTCTATATTATTATATGTTTGCGACAGGCCTACACATATTTACCGTACTATCGCCTATTTAATGTCATTTGATCGACATTATGATATTTAGATTTTATATTTTTTGGTGTGATAATTTTGTTAAAATCATTGTAAACCTTTTCATTAAAAATCTAATTTAACAAGACAGTAAATGTACTGCATTTTCTTAATAATCACAAGAAGTAGCCTACAATATTTAAAAAAAAAAAAAAAGTAAAAGTCTCTGATGTAACATATTGTGTTTGTGTTTGTGTGTGCAGGTGCATGCATCTGTGCATCTGTGCCCACATTCATTATCCAACAATCATGTTTTACAGCATGGAATCATATGAAATTGTTGTTCCTGTACTTTAAGACTGAAAGAATAATTTTTCCCTCCCTGTTCAGATCATTCTGCACTCCATGCACAAGTACCAGCCTCGCGTCCATGTGATCCGGAAGGAGTGTGGAGAGGAGCTATCCCCAGTGAGAGCCATCCCTGCTGGGGAAGGCACTCGTACCTTCTCCTTCCCTGAGACTGTGTTCACCACTGTCACAGCGTACCAGAATCAACAGGTAACACAGCTGACCTCCACACAAACACAACAACACTTAAAACCAACACCACTGGATGAACCGCATACACTGAAATAGCCATTGTGGCCAAGAATCCCACAATGTGGTGCTGCACTGACGGCCCTGTTGCTGATAGATACTGTTGTTTGTTTTGTACTTTTGTACTGTTTGTAGTTACTAGTTAGCGATGACTGATAAATGTTTAAAACACACATTTCTTCAGGTCACACTGGTGTCTTTTCTTCAGCTATGAGTTTCATACAGAACAGGACTATGAGATTTTAAAGAGGAAAATAACCTTTTTCAATTTCTGCATGATAAGAGTTTTATGATTCTCATCTTGGTCTGGTTTGCATTTTAAGGACAGATTCCTATTTGAGTCTGGGTCCACATGCATGTCTATGTGTGTGTGCCAAACACAGAGAGAGAGAGAGAGAGAGAGAGAGAGAGAGAGAGAGAGAGAGAGAGAGAGAGAGAGAGGTCCAGCAGTTTTCCTAGAGAGTGTTAAACCAGTTCTACCAGGCTTATTGGACAGATTTTTATGATGGTGCTGCTCGTTTAAGCTGCATCACTTGACTGTTTCATATTTTCTGGATTTTGCACCACCAAATTTCAACATCAATGTCTTCAGCTAGGCGAAGCTGACGGTTTTTATGGACTTTTGCACTGGACCAGTCAGTGTGAGCTTTGAAGTAGGATGTTAGCTGGGATTGGCTGGCCCACAGTGCACGATGGCTGAAGTCAGAACACGGTGGCGATGCCTATAAAAGTCCCTTTGGATGTGGGTCACAGAGCTGGGTCTTAAACACCACCCACAGCCTGGGCAGCCCCATGGCAGCCCCGGGGACATTAACCAACATGCGTACACGCACACGCACACACACGCAAATTCACATATAGGCTATGTGCAAGGAAACACACAAGCACAGATCCAAACAACTGGCACAATCGACGGCTAACGATGCACATGAATTTATTTATTTATAGACCTGATTGAAAGATTACAGACAAGGAAAATTATTTTGGCTGGAAGAGGATCTTCCATTATACATATGTTATCATGGGCTTTGTACTAACAAAAATTTTGGAAATAATTAGAGTCTTATTTTGCCTTTCAGATTACAAGGCTGAAAATTGACAGAAACCCATTTGCCAAAGGCTTCAGAGATTCTGGCAGAAACCGGTGAGTTCATTTCAACCACAGAGATTTTCACATTATCTAGTGCATTAGGGGTAATGTGGGATGCATGACTGCATTATATTCTGGCTTGGTTGTGGTTTTTGTCACGGCTATTTCAGTCTGATTTTATGGGGAGCAAAGCTATGTATTTATTTATTTTTTTCTAATGGAAAATGTGCAGCAGCCTCCCATTAAATCTGTCCTGAATGGCAGAAAAGAAATCGACTAAACTGAACAGACGTGGCACATATTATTATGGTTTCATCATATTAATCCGTGATGCATTTTCATTTAAATGTGCTAACTTTAAAGGCACATTAATTCCAACAATTGCATAGTTACGGGCACATGCTTTGAGAGGGAAAAATCTAACCTCAGCTGCAAACCTAAATGGAGCGTCAGATTCCAGCCAGCCTCGTAACATAAACATCAACAGCAAAATAATAAAAGTCAAGAGTGTCCTGAAGAAAATCTGTATAAACACATTTCTAAACATATATAAACACAGCATTAAAACAACACAGCAGTAAAACTCCAACAGTCTCCAAACAGCCACTCCCCTGAGGCCTCATAGAAATCGTTAGAGAGGAGGGGAGAGCGACGGGGAGAGCAGGCGAAAGGGGAGGAGAGGGAACGTGTGAGACAGAAAATTTGAGAGGGAGGAAGGTAGAGAACGGCAAACTGGATAACCGAGGGACCCTGACAGCTGACCCTATAAAAGTTAAACTCAGGAAGGCCGAAAAAAAGCCTCCCCTTAAATATTACAGGAAGAGTTAAGCAGTTTGCTAAATAAACTCCTGCTCTGATAGGCTGCTTTGGTGCACACAGAGCCGCTCCGGGCAGCTTGTCTAAATTATCACCGTGGCTACAACCCCGCGGGGGGGAGGACTTTTATCCTCACGCTAACGAGGGGTAACAGAGCACTTGCATTACCCTGCCACAGCAACCCTCTGCCCCACCTAGAGGAGGAGGGAGAAGCAGATTTTGGGGGTGGGGGTGGGGGAGGGTGGGGGGAGTCCCACCTCATAAATCCTTGCTGCGGCTTCCTGCTCCTTCGTCCTGATTCGCCCGTAAAAGCCGTGTGAAAGCAATTACCTCAGAGCACCCGGCTGGCAGCAGCCAATCGCAACGCGGCGTTTATGCCCCTCATTACCTGCGGTCTCCATGGAGATGGCGAGTGAGGCCCCACGGGCGACTAAGATGGCCGCCAGGTGGTTGGCGTAATGTATGAGCCAGTGAGGCATGCTGGGAGAGAGCAGCTGCAGCTGCGTCAGTGACTACAGAAAGTGCTTGGCTATGAAGTTTTGTTCCATGTGATCTTATGATGGTTCGTCTGTAACGCTGCTCTACGTGTGTTAACGTGTGTTTTTGTGTGTGTGTGTTTTACAGGATGGGTCTGGAGGCTTTGGTTGAGTCTTATGCATTCTGGCGTCCATCTCTGCGCACACTTACATTTGAGGACATCCCTGGCATGGCCAAGCAAGGTAGAGTTAATCAACATTTAACTAACAGGAGTGTTTCCAAAAGATGTTGTTGTTACTGTTTTCTGATCTGCCACCGATATGGTTCAGGTATGGTCAGGTTTCCAAAGGTGCTTGGTAACGGTTAGGGAGAGATTGTGGTCATGGTTACTAATCAAGGATGAGTGTTGGTAGAGGTGAGAAAAGGTGGTTTCCCTTGTCAAAGTCAGACTTTGTACCCAAACTGTCCACACCTTCTCCAAAAATGTTTTTAGGGATACACCAATCCAACTTTTCCTCTCCTGATAAAGGCTGATACTAATTGATTACTGATTCCATACCAGTGCTCTCTTTTTCCCAAATTTAAAATCTTACTACTGATACCTGAACCACTCAATAAGGTTATTAAGCAAGGTTAGTAGTAAATACTGGCATGTAAGTGGATGATGTTAAGTGGATTTAAATTTTTAATGTTTTTGTGGCTGTTTCTGTAGGAGTCCCAGGAGCTCATGGAGGGGTCGGAGCATCATCTCACCTGCTCTCCACATCCCCATGCTCCTCACCTTTCCAGGTTTGCCCTCTCAGCCCGCCTGACTACGCATGCAGTCGACCGACACACCCCCTCCATCGTTACAGCAACCCCCCAGAGCCATTCCCCCCTCCCAGAGGTCCATCGGCGTATGACGGTGAAGGATTCTGTTCCCTGCCTCTCCCTGCTTCTCAGCTTGGCTATCTATCCAACCCCACCCCGCAGGGTTACGCCGGTCTGCGCCTCCACACCCCGCCCTACAGCCTGTACGGTTACACATTCCCCCCCTCACCACGCCTCGCTGCCAGCCCTGATAAAATGGCCGCCGCTGCCACTGCCAATCATCAGAGTGCCTTCCTTGGCTCGTCTCCTAGTGGGACTCTAACGGACAGTCTGGGTGTGCTCAGTGGAGGACAGCAGGGCTTCTTGTTTGACTCTCGGACTTTGGGACTGGCAGGTACCCAGCCGGGAGGTGGGGCCTCACAGGTCACTGCCCACATGGGCTGAATTTGATTCTGGACGTCTAGGGTTGTCACGAACACAAAATGACACCCTGGAATGGGTGTAAGTTGCTTTTGGTTCAGAGAGTTCTTCAAATTAATCATCAGCTGAACTGTGGACAAACAGAAGAGTGACAGATCAAGCCATTGCTTCTGTGAGCACATGAACTTGTCAAAGCTCCTTTACCTGAAGGGAATACTTCTTGTCTTTTAAGCATGTTGTCTACAACATGCACGTGCAGCTGCAGTGGTCAATAAAGGGAGAAATGTCCTGCGGCTTTGATTAAGGAGTCCAAGCGACGCAGCCCAGTGACTGAACTGGAACTGAATATGGATTGGGCAGACACAGGGCTGGCCCAGGCACTCAAAGCAAGCACTTCAACCCCTGGCAGGAGGCCATGAAGCAGTAACTATTATACTCACACAGCATTCAGCATGGCCTCTATGATCTTGCCTACTTTGAATGGAGTTACCGAACACTACTTTTAAACTTTCTTTTTAAAAAGGGATATATTGACTAAATTCCTTTTGTCAATTAAATTCTCTCATTACATGCCTGGTGGTGTTCAAGTCTCGATCAAGTCTTTGGATTAAGAAATATGCAGCTAATGTCCACTTAGTACTATGCACTACAGGCAGGGCCTTTTCACCGTCAAGACTGAAAACAAAACAAAAGCTTTTGTACACAACAACAGGAGCCTGTAACATATTAACACGATGACATCATGGCCACAAGAAATGAAGGGAGATATCCTGGTGACAGCTGTGGACTGACGAGGTCAAAGCTGTGGGAGAGTGACGGATGATGGACTGATCTACATCCTCTATGTCTGGTTTGACAGATGTTTACTCGATGCTGTTTGAACGTCAGACGAAAGAACGTCTTTCCTTGTGTGACACAGATGTAACTGCACATGATGGCTCTGTATATAGCGTGGGGGGGAGGGAGGGGGGGGGGGGCAGGCGGGAGGAGAGACGTGTATATAAAGGGCTGTGTGACCCTTCGCACTTAAAAACCCCAACGCACCTGCTTCTGCTCTTTAGACTGGGTCAGGTACGGCAACAGCCAACCCTGAACTTGACTGAAAAGCTTTTCTTTGCAAAAACAAGCGCTATATCGGCACGCCCTTTGGCCGAGGACATGAACGTGTTCTTCGACCTTTTTGAGCCAAATGAAATATATCTATTCATGACACAATGTTTATATGTAGCCTAATAAATATCTTACTAATTTAACTGAGTTCAGATGGTGGAGTGATGCAGTTATGAGTGTATGTGTGTGAGTTTTCTTTACACATATTTCTTTTTTTTTTTTTTACTAAAGCAACCGCAAAACTATGTTTCCCTGTGAAAACAAAAACAATGCATTCATACTGTGAAAGTGTGTGTGTGTGTGTGTGTGTGTGTGATAAAGCACCCAGAGACTGGGGTTTTTCTAGAGGCTTTAGATGCCAGAGAAATGAAAAATACCACAGGAGACAGGACGAAGGAACAATTCCCAGGTACACACACACACACACACACACACACACACACCCACGCACACACACACACACACACCCACGCACACACACACACACACACCCACGCACACACACACACACACACAAACAAACAAATAACACATTCCATCATCTTTATTGTGTAGTGGCCATGCAAATTAATCTAATAACTACAAGTATAGTCTAGAAAGTCAATGTGGATGTGGTTGTGTGGTGAGGGTGCAGATGTGTGTGTGTGTGTGTGTGTGTGTGTGTGTGTGTGTGTGGCAACAGGTGGTTGAGTTGTCAGCGAGTGTGTGACCTCACAGTTTCAAAGTTCATGCAGATCCCTGAGAATTGACCCCCGCCTTCCTTTCACCACAGTCATACTGCTCTGCTGCTGAAAGCATAAGCCAAGATATTTCAGAGAGCCGTTTGCTGTCACACACTTTGTAATTTTAACCTGTTTTAACACCTGAACAAGCACAAAGTCTCCAAGAAACCAAGACAAAACAGAGAGAAACCTCTGGATTACCCAGAACTATTTCTTCTGCACCTCGTACCCAAAATCAATTTTGAAAATGATAACACAAGCACTACACACTACAGCTCTTGTAATACCTGGTAGTTAAAGGGGCTTTGTCAGTGGTAAAGCTACAAAAACAAGAATGAAATATAACAGAAGAACTCCAGCAGCTGCACAAAAATACAAAACTTGGATCCTGCTCCACACGTCTTTATATCATAACTATGCAATAAAAAGCTTTTCGAAATTACAACTGGAGTGTCGGCTGGGTCTAAGAATAGACTCCAAACACAGTTAGGAAAGTACAAAGGGGAAAACACTTCTAACCTCACTTTTATGGAGGCCATTTTAAATTTACACTATACACTCTGGGTCGGGGAAAAAAGGAGGAGCATGTACTGGTTGTATGAACTTACAATGAGCTCAGAACAAATCACAATAACAGTCCTGGGACCAACAAACACAGTAGCTAGTTTCCTTAGTTAGTTTAGTGCTAAAGTTACAGGAATAGACCTGATTCTGACACCTAGCTACCATGATCCAAATATACAAAGGCAGTATAAAACTCAATCCTCTGCGACTTTGAGATGCAAGTCATTTTTTTTCTGTGTGCAATCTGTAATTAAAATTCTCACAGTTGCATGACATGAATTTTGACCTGCGGTACTTGTTCTCAAATTCCCCTCGACTGGAAAGCAGATCTGCTTATCTAGTTTTGCTGCTCCTAACCAATTACTCACAACCTGATTTTTCACCTTCCCCAAATATTCATGCCAGAGTTTGCTGACTCTCTCATGCTCTCACCCACTTCCTCCGCAGCTCCTCTGTGCCCCCCCCCCACCCCACCTCAGTTGTCTCCTGTCACTCTGAAGGTGAGAGGTGCTAAGGAGAGGAACACATGTGAGGGGGGGGGGGGGCGGGGGGGACGGGGACGGAAAGGGGGGAGGAGAGCTTATTTTAGAACCAAGGAATGATTGGCTTGTTGTTTCTGACTGACAGGGGACGGGACCCCTGCCTGGTGCATCCGTACCACACACACAGAAACACACACATACGGCAAATGCAGACAGAAACATATGCATTTATACACAGTGCTAACTCAGGCTCTTTCTCGCTGTTACTTCCTTTTAAAAACTTTGCAAGACATTCTGTCTCGGGGAGGATAGACAAAACATCTCCTGCACACGTTCGTACATTCACACAGACACACTCCCGCATGGTGTCAGTGGTCCGGTGATTCTCGGCTGAGGTGGAGACATTAACACTTGTGTACGACCAGGTGCCGACGTGACAGAACCGTCACGCTATCCGCCTGGAGGGGGAGGACAGGAGGAGGAGGAGGAGGGAAGGGGAGGCAGCAGTGTGTTGTTGCTCTCCTTATCAGTGGCTCAGACCATTTCTAAGAAATTCTAATATCAAGGTGTTCACACTTTAATTAGAAATAAAAGGCGCACTAAAATGAGACTATCTAATCAGTCATTCTTAAGATTAACTACTAATCCAAACTGGCATTACCGTGTGATGTCAGTGCTGTAGGTAACATTTGTGTGAATTTCACGGCATTCTGCCCAGCTGATTTTTAAATTTATGTCCAGATGGAAACTTTGGTGTGAAGGTAGCGATAGAGAAAAGGTCGGCAGGTCACCACAGTCAGTGGGGTTCATCCTCTGGGAACAACACATTTAATGCCAACCCTGTCATGACGTCACTATATCCTGTGAACAAAGTTGTCAACTTTGACCAAGTGTGATACACGAGGGAAAACATGAATATCCAAAAGTATGTGGTCCAGCTCTGGACCAAAGTGGTGAATAGACAACAAGACCAACCACCAATATCGCCACCTTAAGGCTCCACTCTATAGACCAAAAAAGATATTATATCTGACACACAATAAGTGCCATCGGGCCAAACGGTTCTCATTTACAACTTTCTCGCATTGGAAAAAATAAATGTGTGTGAGATATAGGTAGTGACAATGAGATTACGTTTACTTTTTAAAATATCATAGTTAAGTTTAGAGAAACTAGGGATCTGGAAATAACAGTATGTTTTATGGTATGTTTAAGTGACTTGGTTGAGCTAAACATGTTGATCATGGTTACTGACAGTCAACGGTCAACACTAACTTTAAGTAAGAGATGAGGTGCAAACATGTATTTTCACTATTGAAATGTAACTCTTTATACGCCCATTCGCCTCCCTGACCTCCACCATGTTTCTTCCTTTCCTGCATTGGAACTAGGACAAGCCCTTTTTAACTGCACGGTACCAGCCAAACTCGACTCAACTCTACTTGCCTTGTTAGTTTTCCATTGGGCAAAAGTTGTGGTTAGTACCTGACACCTGGTACTTTCTTTTTGGTATGATCTCGGCTGACGTTCCAAGCGAGCTGAGGCGATACCAAAAGGTGATATGATCGGTCAGAGGAAAGTCACCACTGTGTCATCATTGTGCGAGATGGGATGCTCTGAACAAACCCACTGTTTTTAGACAGCCAAGCACTTTACACTGCTCACTGTAGCCTGTTAACATCGCTGTTAGTTACTGTAATACATTTTTAGCTCGGCAACCCGCAAAACCACGTCATGGTCGACTGAGGCAAGACAGTCTGCCTGCAGAGCTCCAGTGTGGAGTCGCATCCGGTGCAGGCTCCGATCTCAGGCCGGCTCCAGTGTCAGGACGGGAAGTGCACGCAAGAAACTTCAAAATAAAAGCGCTTTTGCTGTTGATTTATAGGCTATTGAATTCATCAACATTATAACATGAAAACCATTGATTTCTTAAATGTAGCATTTATGTTGATTTTGGCTATACTGTCTACGTAGCACACAACATGGGTATCTATATCAGTGTAGCAACATAAAGATTCAATAAGTCTGCTAGCAACCGCATCTTATTTACACATGCATTACATTAATTCTGTCAACATAGGGCATAAACTCCGTCTATGTTGCCTAGCGACATCAGTTTATAGAAAAACATGAAGCTTGTCGATTCCTCTCTTCCTGTCTGGTATCTCTGTTTGGTATCCCTTAGATATCCTCCATCGTTCATGTGTATGTCGCATTGACGATGACGTCACGATAGCTTTGTGCGTCATCGCCATAGTGACAATGCCGCACTGAAGGACTATCCGCAGTGGAAAAAGCAGTACCTAAAGCAAGTTGGTACCATGCGGTGGAGAAATGCTATAAAAGTTGTCAGTGGATGGAAACTGCTGGAACAAATGAGCTATTTTTAAAACAAATAGATTGTTTAACATGTTTTTTTTTTTTTTTTTTAGGTGCATTTTTTATTGAATGCACAATATGAAAATAATACACAAGACAAAATTCTTGATGACAATACCTTACCTACACTGTGCGGTACAGAGGAAAGCTTTCAGAGAAGAAAGCTGGGTTTGGCCTGTAACCCCAGACGCCTTTGTGCTTTTTGGATGGTATTTTAATGTGCCATTACAGTGAATGTCACAGTAATACAAATCACTGTATTAAATGTATCATCTTTACATGTTATATCTATTATTACCTAAAGTAGACTGCTTTGATTTATAGTTAACATTAGCCGCACATAAATACACACTTAGCATTGCTGCTAAGGCATCTCATCATGACACTGAATATTCCCAAAGCTCTGAGGCATCAAATCAAAGCTGAGAGGTATCAGTCTTCACTCTAGAGTGTGTTTGCATGTGTGTATTCATGCCAGCTCAGACACACTAGCAGTCATACTCTATAAAAGCGGAACATGAATGAGAGAGAGCAAGTAAAAGAGACTATTCTGTGTCTCCTGCCTTGTTTTCAGCTTCCACATTATGATTGCATGACAACACTCTCACAACTGCACACACATGCACATACACACAAGTGCATTGCCCTCTTTCATTGTTAAAACATGAAGTCTTCCCAATTTCCACTTGTTGCTCGGTGCCGAATATTACAAGCAGAAGCGCTGTTGACCTTTCCCAACCTCAGTGTTTACACAAACAGTTGCAGTTTGGCACATGAACTCAACTAAACAACATCAACTCCAGTGCACTGCTCTTTAACATGATAATACTGTACAGAGGAGATTCTTCATGTTCATCAGAAACGTCTTTTAATAAATAAATAAGTGAGTATTGCATTAAATATGAGCTCTAAGGAATGAAAGCAGAAGGAATAATGCTAGGGAAACTGCAAATTTGCATTGCCTTAAAATGTTTCCCATGTACAGTATGATGGTCTGTGGCATTCTCAAACTGAGTCCTGTGAGTCTTGGCAAAAGTGGAATAAACCTATTTACCATATCTTTCCTCTTCACTCGCCCCCTTCCTTCCCTCGGGGAACTGGCAACCCTGAGCACTCATCACAGAAGTTAACATTTGCATAGAGGCCAGTTATGCGGTTTTAGCGTCCTGTGTGATTGAAGTGAGCATTAGCATACGGGCCGACGACGATACCACGTGGTTGAGTGCGCTCAGAGGGCACTTATGGCCCGCTGTACGTGACCAGGCATAAAAACGGGGGAGTCCACAGGTGAGGTCATGTTGGGCAGTGACGAGAAAGTTCCCTGGAGCACAGAATAAGGTTTGGCAAAGAAACCTGCAACCGTCAGAGGCAAAAAAAAAAAAAAAAAAAAGGTCTGTTTGTATCTGATGAGCAGCATATTAGAATTACAAATGGCGGTTTAGAAGAACCTATCATGAAATAAAGGGAAAGCCTGAAGAACAGAAAAGAACATTCAATGGCTTCCCAAACTGGAATTTTAGAACAAACTTTGTGTAAAAAAACTTGAGGATTGTTTCTCATGTTAAGGATCAAATTTTACTGGGAGAGAGGAGAGGACTATATACTAAATACTGGGACAAAGAGGCTCTTCTGTCTCTGCTGCTGTTCCAGGAAGTGCACCTGTGCTCCAGGGGGGCTTCAGCTGGTGGGTTTTGCTGATGATGTTGCAGGCTCAGCTCAGCTACGCCTGCGTGACCTGTTAATGGCCCAGTGGGTATTTGATGACAGTTGCAAGAATCTGAGGCTCAGGGTGTCCTTTACAGCCCTTAAATCTTTGTCATCAAATCTGCCCACACTAGGCTGATTTATGGTCCGCTCCGCAGGGCATGTTTCTCAGTACCCCCTATTAGACCCCCCGTGAACTCTGATCTATGAGGGGGGTGTTGAGAAATAATTATGACACAATATTTTCCTGTAATCTTTCCATGTCAACAAAGAGGACACACGCACCTCCAATGACTCTCTCTTCACTTCTGCACATTTATACAGATACACAAAACACAAGCACACACACTAATGTGAATACACACGTATACTTCATAGTGAGTATGTAACACAGTGCGCTTCTGTCAGACACCGAGAAGATCCGATAGACTTAGTGTCGAGCCAAAAAGAAAGGAGAGGCTCTGCGGTGTCTTGTAAATGTCTATCAGGTCTTTAACCATGTGATCTGAGGCTTTGGCCTTCAAGAGCCCTCTGGCCAACACATAGCCAACTGCAGGACAGTTATTCACAGCTGCCTTAGGCGGACAGTTTTAAGGGCTGAGAGACTTTTTAGAAACTTAAATTAACACTTGACCTAAGCACCTGCTAAGCAGCATTACCAAAGAAAAGACAGAAAAAGAACAAACTGGAATGCACATATAATTTAGTACTTTTATAATAGTGTAAAGCTCAACTTTAATTTGTGAAATCTAACCACTGTGACCTTAAACTGTACAACAGAGGGACATACAGTCATGAAGAGAAATCCTGCTGCTACTGAACGTCTCAGACAAAGCATTATTGCAGCAGGCACGGTGGCTTTACTGGAAAGAGTAAATTTTTATACGGAGAGCCAAAGTCAAGCCAAACTGGTTCTGTTCAGGATGTAAGTGGGAATAATGAAAATGACAAAAAATTCAGTCTTGGAAGATCAGCTTGTTCAACACTATGCCATGCAGTTCAATCAATTCATCTACACAGGGACATTAAATAAAGGAAAAATGTAAGGTGTGTAAAGGTCGTGGGTGGTGGATGGGTGTTAATAGCATCTGATCTTCATGCAGGAGATCATCTTTTAAATTTACTAAAACCACAATCTTTCCCTTTTTACTTTTAGAAAGCGAGAATTTTAAAAATGTACATTAAACATAAAAAAAACGTTGTTATTGAGTGTCATCCAGGGGTTTTGCAGAAATATCCTGTGTCAACGTTCTTGTCTAGTGACAGGGTTGCTCCGAGAGCCATGGCGCATTAAAATTTAATGGGATAATTCCTTCTTTTTTTTTTATGTTAACAAATGAATACTTTGTTAAAATCATGAAGAGTTCCACAAAAATATTTCACTTTGGACAGGCTAGACAGGAGGCGAATTTAGGGACATTTGAGTGTAATATTTCAAACAAACAACAAAAATCTATGAGCCCGCAGAGGCTGTCACCAATTTAGTGGACCATCTGCATGTGTGTAGAGGTGTCACATGACGGTCATCAATTCAAGTCTTGATTTTTTATGGATTTTCTCTTTAAAGCCCATTACAAATCTAATGCACACTTCAGCATAATTGGACACAGTTAAAACACTGTTTTTGCTTGTGTTTTTTGACACAGCAGATACTCTCTCTACAACAAAGTATACAATTGAAGCATGAAGTTATAAATCCAGTATGAGTGTTTTTGCAATATCAGCAATTCAAGCTTGTATTGCTAAAATGTCTTTGATTTCAGTAGGAGATTTAAAACATTAGAGGCACTGGTCAGCAGAGTGCTGGTTCCTGATCCACAGCAGACACTGCTGGAGGTGACTGACAGGGTCATGCCTGCGTGTGTTTGTATGTGTATATCTTCTCCGTGTGTGTGTATGCTTCCATGTAACAAAAATAGTGCCCCTTCCTGGGCCCCATCTCCCACATTCTGCTGCTAATAAGAGAGGTGTGTGTGTGCGTGTCCATATGTGTTTGTGTGGATGTAGCCCTTGCCTGACCGTGGCCCTGTCCAAGTCTTAGCATGCTCATTTATAGCCAAGCAGCCCATCAATCTTAATAGAGGAGAGAAGTGCAAAGAGCCGATGAAACGCCAGACATGATCACTATTCACTCAATGGGGGCGAGCGGAGAGGGCGGAGCGAGAGGAGGGAGTCGCAGGGAAAGATGAGAGGGAGGGGAGACGGAGGAGGCAGGGTGAGGGAGCACCGAGGGAGTGAAAGTGAGGAGGGAGGGAGTGGGGAAGAAGGATGGGGTGAGACAGAGTGAGGTAGCAAGTTGTTTATCCCTGTAGGTGATAATAATGATCTGATCCTCTCTCTCTTCTGTCGCTGTCTCGCTGTTTGAGTGATGTCTGGCAGAGCCACGTGAAAACTGCTCAACAGGCCGAGTTGAGGGGCACATCACAACATAATGTCGCTTCATTTTTTGTGATTTTTCTTCTAACTAAGGTCCTAAAGGTGTGGAACATTTTGGCGGACAGCGTGTTTGACCAGCTAATACTGTATAATGTTGCTGGACAGGTCACATGCCAGGTGTTAGATAATACTGTGCTCTGTGTACGTGGGTTGGCCATGGTGAGACCTGGTCTGGAATAGGCTGGTGTGTGTGTGTGTGTGTGTGTGTGTGTGTGTGTGTGTGTGTGTGTGTGTGTGTGTGTGTGTGTGCGTCAGTGGGGGTAGGAGGTCTGCTGAGAGGTGGGGAATGGCGAGAGGATATTTGGCAATGCACTGCGAGACTGCGCTGACACAGGACACTGCGTCTTCATACGACAACAGAGCTGTCACACTCCCGGGCACGAGGTGCAAGAGGGATTCAGTGAGTCAACATTAACAGACTGACAGCGGCCATGTTTTCCTGCTAATATTATAACACATCGAGGGAAATAATACGAGTGAGGCAGAGCTCATAAATTCAATTACAATGCTCATTATAGCCATGGCATTATGCAGAGTCAAAGATGAAGCTACGTATGTGTATGCTTGAATATCATCTCCATTAACAGACTCCAAACTTGACACCTGCAGCCTGTTTCACACATGTTGAAGCAGTTCAAACAGTGTAATATTGGCAGGCAGACAGTTTTGGCAAGGCAAGTTTATATAGCAACTTTCAACAATAAGACAATTCAACAGAAAAGGCCTAAAGACAAGATATAAAAGAAACACACAGTCCGTATAAAAAGACACATATGCACAAGTTTTAAAGCGTAAAATAAAATACAACTTAAAAATAAGTTAGTCTCGTCTTCACAACGAGGGTTGACACGCAACAAGTGGAGACCTCAGAGGAGGTTTTGTGTGGAAATATTTCATGACTGCTAGCAGTGACTTTCTAACACTGCAATTTCTTTACACAGATTAAACACACGAGATATAAGGTGTTAATTATTGAGCTTTAGAGGTGCTCGTAGGCAAATTCTATTACTTTGGGACAGAGCCAGGCTAGCTGTTTCAACCTATTTCCACTCTTGGTGCTAAACTAATGGGCTGCTGGCTGTAGCTTCATATTATCCGTACAGACATGAGTATATTAATCCACTCATCTAACTCTAAGCAAATGTGGAGCTATTCCTTCAAATGTGAAAATAATTAAACCACTGATTTAAGACGGGGGCCCAAGAAAACCATAAGATGTTGATTAAAATCAGAAACATTTGAGTCGAGAGGTCCTAATACCTTTATGAAACTGTAAGAAGGCAGCTCTCTGGTTTAAACATCAATTCAGTCTGGACCAGTGGTTCTCAAACTTTTTCACATCAAGGGCCCCTGAACTGATGAACACAAATGAGACCGTGGACCCCCATCTAATAAGGTTTTTGCTTTTAGATGTTTTATTACAGAAAGTGTTTGAAACCCATGACCAAAAAAGTCACACATTCTGTCATTGTGTTACCTATGGATCGAATTATAGTGAAAAGAAATTATTCCTTCAAGGACCCCTGGGGGTCCCTGGATCCCACTTTGAGAACCACTGGTCTAAACTAATGAATTTAAAGTATTATACATGTGCAAGCAGCATTGGCAGTGTGTCTACATAAATAACTTACCCTGACTTTAGCCTGTCTCACTGCACTGACATGTATTGCATTACTGTGCACGTGTACACAACAATACTGCGTTGAAGAGAGATGAGGATTAGCTGTAATTTAAATGTTCCTTAAACCCAGTAGACGCCTCACCTGATTTAGCTTATTTTTGCATGAGATGTGCTCACTTGTTGGACTAATCGGCAAGATAAATCAAGCACACATCAAAGCAGTTCAAATATTTAAAAGCTTATTCATGTTTTGTATATTTTGCCTGCAGGTCTGAAAGCCAGGACCACAGAGGGCAGTGTGGTGAGGTGAACCTGGGAAAGCCTGCAACAGCTGTGAGAAACCATCAGATCTGCCATTCCTCACACTTCAACAGCCAACAAGAGAGCGATTTATGACGGCCAGAGAGGGAGAGAAAGAGACGGAGAGAAAGAAAGACAGAGAAAAAAAGGCGGGGCGGGGGAGAAGGAGACATAAACAGAGAGAAAGAGGGAGAAAGAATGAAATAAACAGTGAAAGGAATAAGGACAGAGAAGTTGAAAGGAGATGCGATAAGCAAGGAAAAGGACAGGAAAGAAAGATAAATAGACAGAAGGAGAAGGAGTGATGGAACAAGAGACAGGGAGATGACAAGATGACTGATCAGGCAAGAGAAATAAAGAGAGGTGATAGGAGCTAGAAAGCAGGACTACAATTTCAGAGATTTGGAAAATAAAAAATAAAAGAATAATACATAATGTACAATTACCCATGCTGGTGTACTAAACACACTGAGGGAGAGACCACGCAATCGACAGGGTCACATACTGTACATGAAGGGTAAAGGCACACAAAGTGACACTCTAAAACACACATCAAATCCAAGGTCATGCCTTTTACAGAGAGTGGTGAGACGAGCCGGACAGCTGAGGGAAGAGCAGCACTGTGCTGCAGCCAAAAGGCCCAGGCGGGCAGCCTAATGACAGGCTTAGATCCTCTATATATCAGTGTCTTTCAATATGCTTTGACTACTACTGTCTGATGGCAGGGTCAAAGGTCAGGTAAACTACAGGATGATGCTCCGTGAGTTGGTTAGGATTCAGTGTCTGTTCTCTGGCACAGGTGGGGTTGACCTCATGTCCTCCAGGCGAGGAAAAGTCACCCTAACTACTAAACCAACCTGCCGCCCCGACAAATGAAAGATATATCCTCCTACAGCTCCCCAATCCCCCCCACCTCCGCACATGCACACATTTCCTCCTGTCGCGTTCTCCTTCTGTGTCTGCTTGTCTTGTCTGCGGTGGGCTGGGGGTGCGGAAATCTTCGTTTATTTGGATTTTTTAATACAAGCTGACCCCTTGTCCCCTGGTGTGTGTCTGTGTGTGAATGTGCGTGTGTTTCATGTGTGTGTGTGTGTGCGTGTAGTTCTAGTGAGCACTCTCCCATGACAACCACGTCAACGACCCAGAGTCGGTGTCGAAAGAAGACCACACCGCACGAGGAGAACACACACATTAACTCAACACACATTAACACACACACACACACACACACGCATACACGCACAAATAAACTTTGACACATATACATTCGTATGTCCAACAAAGCAGTATGGCACATAGAAGAATATATGTGTGTGTGTTTATGTGTGTTTTGGTCTTGAGGAAATCTTCAGCATGTGTTAGATGAATCCCCGGGGCTCTCACTCAACTCCGATTGGCTGGTCAACTTGCTGTGTTTGTTTCCACAGCGACAGAGCTGTCACTGCCTCCTACCACCCAGGTAGAGCTGTCAATCACACTGGATTCCAGCCAACCACACGCAAGGCCTCGCTGCAGCCAATCACAACACAGACCCTGTATTTAATTAATTACATATCAACCAGTAATAATACTCTTAATAATAAATGATCAAGGACAAAGTTAAATAAGGGGAAAATAAAAGAAAACATTTATAGAGCTTCTGCTTTACACTGGAGACGACACTGGATACGGACTGGATTTAGGGGAAAAAGAATAAAGGATCATTTTGAAAGATGATATATTTTAGTGCTTGAATTCAAAACAGCCATTGTTAAATCAGAACTTGGCCTTGGTCTAAAGAAAATTTGCCATATCCAGTTCTTTAATCACAACCTTCAGTTTGTTGCCGTTCATTCTGCATTTCGTCATACATTAAATCACATCATCACTTCCTTATTCCCCCCATTATTTAGGCCATAAATGCACCAGAGGGTGTGTTTCCAAACAATTATAATCCATCTTCAAAAGCTGACCTCACCTCACTTTAGTCTAATGTGTAATAATTTATCACTGTACACTTGGCACTGTTTTTACATTTATATTTAACACATACAGTGTGCAGTGTGTCAGTCTTCAGCCACTTAGATCACATGTTCTATCAACAGGCTCCCCTCTTCAAAACACGACTATGTGACAGTGAAGAACATACGACACTCTGTTACCGTGTGTTTCTATGAGACTCAACAGCTTGTTAATAGGAAGCCACAGCAACAACAACAACAACAACAACAACATATGCCTTCAATCCTGTGTGCAGATTAGTTATGGTTGCGCTCACTGGGGTATGACAGCGCCAGGACTCTGGTATTGTTGGTATAATTACACCGGTGCTGTCTCTGCCATGACAAGTCACAGTTGTCATAGTGACAAAGGCCAATGACCCATTTTGGCACAACAAATGTGTTCATTGAAATCAGAAAACTGTGATCTGTGCTCGTGAGTGTGTGCCTGTAAAATGGTTATCAGATGAATCCTGTTTTTAATAATGACTTCTGACTTCACCAAATTAATTGTTTTTAAATAAAACCATTTATGTCTTCATTTTAACAAGTGACAATTTAAGAGTGTTTCTCTTACAGCATAATCTCTGTATTTAGCCTTTAGTTTTTTCTGTTAGACCCCTTCACAGTGGGCAGATATCAAACAAAGCCAATCCTGCTGGTGACACAAATAATGAGAAGAGTCATAAAAACTAAAAATAGAGCCTTTTCTATTTTGGAGTTGAGCCGTATCCATAGGCGATGAAAGGTAGATGTAACACAATATAGAAGTCAGGGTCTTGCACCGCAGTGTGAACCAGGACTGTCACATGTTCATAAAAATAGACAAGCATACTCAAGACATCCAGAGAAGGAAGCAGAGCAACAGCCAGTCAGACAAATGTCACTATTACAAAAACCTTTCCGGGTCTCAGGACGGGTGTTTGTTTTTGTCTTATTCATATGTACAGGTGTATAGTGTTGGTTTGTGTGTAAGCAGTGTGGTAGTAATGAACTGAGATTAAATTGCTTGCAAAGTTCCCTGATTACAGAAATAGAAGAATATGTTTTAAAATGAACCAAAGGCCTGAGGACCCCAAAAAAACCTGGTATGTTTTTTTTTTATCTTGCATTTGCAATACAACTGCTGTGATAACTATCAATGGTAAGAGTCATGTGACAAGTTGTCTGATTCTCATAGATTTGTCAACTACCTACAGAGGAAGGCGCCAGCTCCAGGCACAGAGAATAAAATATAAAGTAATATTTATGTGAAATATCGTTAAAAATGTGTCCCAGCACCTGCAGCCTGCCACCATCATGTCACCTGCCCCTGCGACCTGGACTCCTTCAGCTGCTGCAACCCTACAGGCCCCCGTGCTGGAGGAGCAGGATATGTAGGAGTTGCCTGCACCAGCCTTCCTCCCTCCCTCCCTCACCACCTGCTGGCTGCGCTGAGGTGAGGCTGTCTGTCAAACAGTAAACATTGCTTATCAAAGGGCCCTGCAAACTCTGCCGCCCTCACCTCTGACATTAAATGTTGTGTACGTTCCTCTTGTTCTCTCTCCAGCTGCTTCCAGAGTCCTGGCGGGCAGCTCTCACAGTAGAGCAGCAGCAGTGGATCGGTCGGGTGCCGTTTACCAGGGACAGCTCAGTGAGGCCTCTGCTCATCAGTGAGCTGAACCTCTGGTGGCACCCACCCCAAACCTAGGCTGATTTACAATCAGCCTTCAATCAGCCTTCCGTGTCCCCCAACCCCTTCTTCGCATGTCTGTTTTTTTTTATGGATGCCACACCGCATCCGGTGTCTGCAGCTGACATGCCCCCAGCCTTCGTGCACGAGGTCCGTGGTGAAGGCTGGGCTGTACCGGACCGTCCGGAAGGTCCTAGACATTGACGGCTGGTATCTCATGGCCACTGAGTGCTTCGAGTGCCGTCGATGCAAGAAGAATGTTGGAGGGTGGTCACAAGGCATCATACAGCAGCTGTCCCCCACCTGCAGCTGCCAGTTTCCAGCTGTACTTACGTACAAGTAAGAGAACATTCAGCTCTATGTATTTGCATATCTCTGTTGTTTGCTTTGAACATAGTGTCTGAAGTGTTAACGTGGTGACACAGCTGAATATAATGTTGGTGCTGTGTTTCCGCATGTTGTCCTGTGACCTTAGGGTGGTTGAGCAGCTGAAGTCTCGCACTCTGGGCAACAGTGCTACTCAGCTGTACAAAACCCTACGGGAGGGCACACTCTGATTCCTGAATGCAGAGAGCGATCCAGTTCCTCGGCGTGTGAAAGCAGTTCCTGGCCTTGAGGGGTCACTTCTCACCACCACCCCAGATGCCCCCTGTGCCGCCACGCGTCTGGCTGCTGACGGTGTACGGCTATGTCGTCCTGATGCGGCTGGACGAGTACAAGGCCAGGATCACGTCCAACTTCGGATCCATCTTGAAGATGGCGAGTAAAAGGTTATCAGAGTTTATTAAGTTCTTACAGCTGCTGTTAGGTCACACATTAACGTTTGAAACCTCTTTCTCTCTCTGTTCAGGTGACGAAGAAGCTTGCTGGTGACGCCTGGGACACGGCTGCCTGGGTTACCATCGTCGATAACGAGTACGGGCAGGTCCTCATGACGTTCCTGGTTGATGGACTGATGAGGTGGAACGAGGACTGCGAAGCCTCAGCTTTAGGTCAATACAATAGAGAGTCAACACAAATATGTGACAGAACTCAGTTGACAATCAGCTGGTGTGAATTACATCTTTCAGTCCTCCTGTTAACGGAAGTCTCTGCATGATGCACACACCGAAGCTCCTATAAAGCAGTGGATGTTTGATTTATCAGATGTTTGACATATGTTGTATTAGCCTATGCTGGTAGGGATCAGTGACAACATATAATCCACACACTGCAGCCTCAGTCTGACAAGATAATGACAACTGCATCAGCTGATCACTTGTGCTTCATACACACAGCTCAGAACCATCAATGAACCATGGAGTTCTCATGGTTTACACACTGTACACACATATACACACAGTGTGTTTTACATACACTACATTACATACTGTGTGTAGATAAAGGGTTAACCGCTGGTGTTTGATCATGTGACCTTGACAGGCACATGATCTCAGTACAGTTTAACAACAACTTACAATATACATCTCTGAGGTTTTATTGTTCTACATTTATTAGGCTGCCACATTGTTTACAAGAACCTCAGGTTACAACCACTAAAGCTTTTCTCCAGTTTTGTTACGACCAGGGATCGAACCGCTGACCTCCCGCTCTGCAGTGAAAACACAGGAGTGAAGCCCCCCTTCCCTCCTTTCTTCCCCGGGCCCCCATAAAGAAGAACGGCCAATATCCTCTTTGCGCAAACCCTGTGATTATCTTCTCTGCTGTTGAAAATGTCACTTCCTTCGAGCCGGATTCGAACCAGCGACCTAAGGATTTCTATGTATAGCCACTCTACAGTCCTCCGCTCTACCAACTGAGCTATCGAAGGAGTGGTGCTGCCTTCACCATGAAAATGAGAATAAATATATTGTGAATTCTGCCGTATTAAAACACAGTACCATGACCTGACGTTTGCTGTAATGTATTGTTACTGCTATATTGTTGACCAAAGGAGATTTTCCTCCCGTTCCTACTGAATGAATACACCACTGTGGATACACATCAAAATCTTTCACACATATATATACAGCATTCTCAAATATAGCCTCAGTCTCTGAACCCTCATCACGCGATCGCTGGAGATTTCATGCATCTTTGTGGATGTGTTTGCTTTTCTGTGTGTGTCGTTAATCCCTGTCCTTGCTCAACAGTCACACACACTGCTGTACTCACACACAACAGTTTGTCCCCTGTGGGCTACAGTAGCTCCTTCAGAGTGTTTGCAGTTTAATACAGTAAAGCCTTCGCACTGTAATCACTGATCAATAATAGTGATCAGAGGCCAGTCATCAATACCGCTCCATCTGCTACCATTTGACCCGAGCAAATAACACACACTGAGGCTTGACAGCAGGCACCTAGAGCTGCTCTGTGCAGTGTTTTAACAGCACGAAATGACTGATTTCAAGATATAAGCAGACTAACTACAGAATGAAGGAGAACCTTTACTAACACATAACAGACACGATCCCCTCCCTCCAACCCACACACACACACAGGTCTACAGTATGAACCCATCATTAATGCGTTGAGCCGGATGTTGCTGTGACCTTTCTCTTTTTAGGCCTGACCCCAGCAGATGACCCTGGAGAGGGATTAGTCCCTGATACGCCTAATTAACCCCACAGCACACTGCTCAGCCTGGAGCAGCAGCTACTCACCCACACTACAACACCCGGTCCCTGCTATATTTATACTTTCTTTCCACCCTTCCTTCATTTGGTTGGGGTTCAGAGGAAGCCCCGTTCGGTTTTTCATTTTCCTTCTCAAATAGAAAATGGCAAACACTGAGAATTTTCAGAGCTACAAGGTTTTTTGTCACAAACCTGCAAAATCCATCTTCATATCCAAAACCACCTCACCTTCCAAATCTTGCTTCTTAACCCCCCTCTCCAAAAAGTTTTGCAGACACCCCTCCACCTTGACCCATCCTCTTATAATCCTCTGGACCCAGCTAACCCCTGTGTAATCCCTTGAAGCCCAAACAAGTGTATTTTGACGGGGTTTGCAGAAAGGAAGCAGAGGTTGGATTTCCACAGGATTTTGAAACCGATGAAAACATCAACACTGAAATCTGCGGAAATGAGCCACATGCACATGCAGACAGACAAAAAAAAAAAAAAAGATGTGACCAATCAGCTTCCACTATATACCCATTAATAAAAAATTAATAAAAATAAGATGTGAATTAATATTTAATGAGTCATTTAAAGTTTCATAATGGGGAAGTCCCATCTGATAATAATCCATTAAAATATACTTCCCCAAAATATAATTCTACACTTTACCTCTCTTATACTTAACTTGGGGTTTACAACATAAATTACAGGGTGTCTTTATACACCTGCAAATTAAACCCAGGAGTCACTTAACTAAACAGTTCACAGCATCCAGGCTATTAAATCAGAGTCGGGGTGCACCTGTCAAATGTTGCTGAAATGCTGACACAAACCCACTTTTGAAGTCACAACAACTTGGCTGCGTGTGTTTGTTGGCGCACGCTGTTAACTTTGTCATCAGGTTTGGGTGAGAAAGATCCATGTAGCCCACTAACACCATGACTAAAGTTTCAGGTGTCCTCATTTCGAATTGCTCTTTCACACTTGGTGACGCTTCACCTCAGAATAACACACATACATATGTAAAGATACACACAGCTGTTAATAAACACAGCCGCACGCACACACATACAGTACAGTATGTTAAGTATCCTGGGCTGGGTTCAGACGACGCAACACGACACCCAACTACCAAACAGTTGCACGGAACCAGATACTCTATTTAGGAGGTCACCACGCAACACCTCTCCATGCTATGATTTTTAATAGGCTGTAGTAAATAGCACCAATATTCAGACTTTTTATTTATTCAACTAAAGTTACTGCGTTTATCTATAGATTTACATGACATATGCTAACTCCCATCCTGTTCACACCTCTTCTGCTCCTGCGTGTGTGCGTGTGTGTGTGTGTGTGTGCTTGTTTACGTCTTTTAGAGTTGGTGTTTGCAGAATTTGCAGGATTTTTTAGAGTCTGTGTTAGTCAGGTTTTAGGTGCAGCTGAATTAGGTAGTATTAGGTATTAGTGTAAAATATAATGCAAGCTAAAGACCAGTTAACCATCAAAGAGCGAGCATGCGCACGCACGCGCGCGCACACACAAATCTGATGTTCGAAGGACAAGGTTGGCTTCCTGTGTGCTGCTGTGGAGGCTTGCTCCCTTTTGAAATATTGCAATGTGTGCGAGTGTATGTGTGTGTGTACGTTCCCTTCAGAGATTATGGTACCTCCCTACAGCTGCAACTTTTCCCGGCTGTGTCATTTTGATAACTGCGTGGTTGCGAATGCCTGTCTTTGTCTTGTTACTGTATGGAGAGCATATGTAGTGTAGTGTGTATATATATATATATATATATATATATATATATATATACATATATATACACATATGTGTGTGTGTGTATCTGTGTGTTTGTGTGAACCATCTACTGAGGCCAGTGTCTGCCACGCAGGTGTGTGAAGGTGTGAAGTAAATGAAATAAACTGCCTCCAAACGCTTAAGTGTGTCTGACCTTGTGTACCTGTAAAAGTGTGTGTGTGTGTGTGTGTGTGTGTGTGAAACTGTATATATTCTACATGTGAGTGACTGTCTGATATTCAACCTCTCAATCGAAATCAAAAAATCTTTTCTTACACATTTCTGCTGATGAAGTTTGAGTTTCTGTTGGTGAACTACTTTTCTTCAGGGATCACTCATGTGAGGACAGGGGAGAGGGTCTGACATGGGGGAGGGCAGAGGGGGGTAACTAGTTATTACAAGCATCCAGAGAGCAGGACAGATGGTTAGACACTGGTCAGGGTTATACAGCAAAAGGCTGTAAAACAGATATGGGAAAACCATGTGTGTCACTTAGGAGCGCACACAGATGCACACATACACCTTCACACTTACGCAGTCATGTGCACATATGCCATGCCTGTTGAGAGGAAAGGGTTTGAAACACGGGGGGGGGGGGGGGGGGGGGGGGGGGGCAGTTTGGGAATGTTGACACAGGACTAGTCCAGATACTGTGACATATGTCAGTCAAACCTGTAAATCACTTTTCATCTGTGATGTGAAAACATCACATTTCCACACACACACACAAAACCCTAACACAGCACAGAGCCTCTCTGAAGAGTCAATCACACTGGACGCTATAATGTGGTTGTACCAGTGTCTCCTCGTTTTGTTAACATTCAGCACCAGAGCTGAAAGCGTCAGAGCAGGGAACAGAGACAGTCGCTCTGCCCTTTATTTCCATCACCACTCGCGGTCGCCATCACAGCAAGAGTCATTTGGAGAGTAGACAAGGCCATGCTGTCCTCCTGCGTTGCTCTATGTAAAATGACGCACCTAAAGGAAACTGCAGTGATTCTATTGACAAAATGAGATTCCACTCAGGAGCTTCTCATCTGACTATTCCAAGCATCCATATAGTTGGAGCATCAATAACACCACAGCTGTGTGCACTCATGGTTTTTCTGAGCAATCAGGGATTATTAGCAGCTTCGCAGAAACGCTCACTTTCAGTTTTACCTCCAAATCAAAAACTGTCAGCTTGTTTACAGCCGGTATGATCGCATTGCCTCCACTCGTCTGTTTCAAGACGTACAACATGTGATGTGACTACGGCGCTATGATGACCAACAGAAACAATGGCAATAGTTACAAAAATGAAATCCAGCTCATGTTGTAATAAACCATGGTCTTCCATCAAATGTTCCCTCTAAGCTTTGAAGCTGCTTTTTCAAGTTCCTCAATTAAGTTATATCAGACTTGAGTGGGTAATCTTCACATGTAAGGTTTGTTTAATGGCAGATGAAGATTCTGTTTGTGCTGTTCACTATTTCATACACTTTCCCCCATAATTCAGCATGATAACTACATTTGGTGTCTTTGGAAATCATGGTACGAAAGATTGAATGATATATGATATGTCCATATAATGTGTGTTTGTTATGATTTCTAGCACCAAAGACATGGAGTCGAACCCCGTCTAAGGTGATATAAAGTGAAAAAAATGTCCACTCTAAGTTTAAAACTAGAGTGAAGACCACAGCTACACTTTCTCTGTCTTTTCCTGTGAGGACAAAACACAGACAAAGCTTCCCGGATCATAAAAAGAGCAAAATAACTCCAAGTAGCATCAACAACCTCTTTTCCCCAGCTCTGCTGTCAGCACCCTCAGGATCCGGGTGACACATCAGTTCCCTGGAACCACAGACAGGCGCCAAGGGCAGGTCTAATCTGCTCACATATCTCTCTCTCTTTCTCCACTTCGGTCGGCTCAGCTCTCTAGGTCTCTCTCTCAGCCTCTCTCTGGATTCTCGTCGGTCACACCCGAGCTTACACTTACACCTGCAGTGAGGCGAGACTATCCCGGTCGGGATCTTCACGGAGGCAGGGGGCTAGATGAGAGCGGCTGGGAGAGGAAGCTTCATCTGTTTCATCTGTAACCACTGGTCACTGTTGGTTTCTGCTTGTGCTCTGTTTAGACACGTACGTGGCCTGTGTTTGTGTGTGTGTGTGTGTTTGTTTACAGTTGTGGCTGTTGTGTTATGATCAGGGCATATTAAACTGCTGCTGACAACAACTTACCTCTCTGATGTAATGGGGGTTGTATGTGTCATCTGGGCAGCAGAGGTAACTGTCAGGTCAGGATTAACAGCTTTGTTCAATTATACTGCGTGAAGCCAATATTTATCATGCTAAAACGTAAACTGAAATATGTATTTTAATGAGGATAGCTGGGTATGGAGTGAAAGGTGAGTAAAAGTTTTTTAGTATTTAGGTATTTAGAATTACACCCTTCCGTTGATAAAACAGTAACACTTTTACAGACTGAATCCTTAATTTAGAGCCGTTTGGTTTGATTTTGTATTTCAAAGTTGATAAATTGATTTAAATCCAGGGTTTTGCCACCAATATTGTTCATGTCTGGTGATGAGGCGGTTGTTTAGATATATGCCTTTAAAGAAGCTTAATGTAAGTTTTGCTATTGCTACATAGCCAACATTAGCATTAACAGCTGTTTCCTTAGCAGCGTTAAAGTTCATTCGTTTACTCGCCAAGAGCTGTCTCCCGTGGTGGAAAGCAACGCTAATGTTAGCTCTTGTTTCTATGATGTATTTCTTTCTACTGAAATTAGCAAGCTAACCAGCTAGCCCTGGCTCGTATCAGCCTGTCCTGTCACTTTCCGATAGCGACTCACTGTAGCCGCCAATCTACCCTGATCAGAGGTTGTATTACATTATGTATTAACTTACAAATAGCCCCTTTAAAATGTGCGTTATCATCTATGGCTGAACAATAAGAATTATGTTGCGATTACTCTGGCAGATATTCCAGTTGTGATATTTCTTTCTCTTTCAAGGGGCAAAGAACAAGACAAGAGGGAACAAAAAGAGAAAAAAGAAATAAAGAGTCAAGAGCGCCTCGACAGGCATCACTGAATTAAGTCTCCTGTCAGCGCCTGCCTGTCAGCTGCCTCGTATGATCGTGCTCTGTTCCCACGACCGACCCACTACAGGAGACGCTGCTGGGAAGGACACGGCATTCGGACGCTAATGTAGCATGAGCTCCTCTCCCAGTAAAGACCATACTACTGATGGTCGCACATGCATGTGTGTGTATGTTCCTGATATCATCTCCCTGTGCTGTTGTTACCCACACCTTTCCATCCGGTTTAGACCCATGACCAAATAAACACCATTCACACTCCATCTCAGTCCACACATACACACACACACACACACACACATGTAGAGATATAGGGCCTTGTGTCTGTAATTGAAATAAAACGGTGTGAGCAGAGGTTATGACCTGGTGGTTCTGTTGATGCGTTATTAACCCTACTCACCCAAAAGAGTTACGGTCTCTCTGACTCTGTCTCTCTCACACATTCCCACCATCTTTTCATACATGAATTCACATCCCTGGCTTGTCTTCGATGTATATTTAACATCTAATGAAAATATGTCTCTTTCTGTGTTTGTATTGTTGCTGGATTTCTTATGAACCCTAAAATTCACCATCTCACTTGCAGCATTTGTGTGTGCAGTGAGACAACAGCATGTGCAGGTCAAACTAATAGAGAGGCTTTCATCACTCTGGCTGCTGCACAGAGGTGACGTCATTGCTATGATTTTAGTTGATAACTTCATTTTAAGCTTTTTTTTTTTTTTTCCTTCGCAAAAGCAAACAGACATCTATGTTTTTGAGGCAAACAAAAGCAGAAAAAATAAAAGAACTGCACCACTTGCAAGGCTGTTATTACAACTAAATTCAGCATATACAGCAGCTTCAGCACGGTCCAAACAGACATCTGGAAAACCTACTCAAACGTGGCATGCATAAATTAAATTAAAAAAAGAAATAGAAGACTAGATCTACAGTCAGACCGAAACAAACCCAAACAGACCCAAACAAAGGGCACTTCTACACAGGCAGAACCCATGATGCACCACCAATTAACAAGCAGTAAGTTCAAACAGTTCAAACTCTCCATCTAACCTCAACACGTTTTTCACAGACAGACCCAAGGCAATACAACAGGTCCCTGTCCGATCGGGTCTCAGATGCTACCTGGCTGTAGAGCAGGGACAGTCCTAACAAAGTAGAATCTACTGTTCACCTTCAGCAGTCAGATCCTGAAATAATATCTCAATAAACACAAACTGTCCGCTGCTCAAGACCAGAAACTGAGCCTTGTTGAGGGGCTCCTAAATAACTGATGTTTCTCAGATCACCTTACACCTCCTCCCTCCTTCCCCCCTCCCTCCTCTCATTTGTTTTCTCTCAGTGCTAATCTAAATTCCTCGTGAACACCTTCCATCACCCGCCTGATGATCCGTGTAGAGCGCCCTCCCTGACGAGACCGTTTCATCACTCCTCCGATACACCGATACACTCAACCGCAATACACACTGTATTGTGTTCCTGGCCTTGACCTTTGACCTAATCCGCCATAATTCCACCATGTTTGGATCCCACACACTCTGGCCTCTGAGCGCTAACAGATAAATCCAGTGGGTTTTCACCAACACAAACACAAACTGTTTGTGTGGGGGGGCCGCCACTGCTAAATGAATGTAGAGGAAACACTGGCATTTATGTCTCTCTGCTCGACTATCCATCCCCATCTGAATACAAGTGTGTGTGTTTACCTACAGAATATCATATGTACAGTATATGTGTGTGTCTTATGATGGTAGACACATTGTTAGCATGCCATTGGTGTGCGTGTGTGGCCGTGACTGTTCTCCACTCTGAGAGTTGTATTTAATTTAGGAGCATAGCTACGACTCCCTTGACTGCCATAGGCGTCACGCTCTGTAACGCTGCAGGGGCCCAGAGAGCTAGGAGAGGAAAGGAGACCGAGAGGAAGCCGCTGTTGCAACTTCTGAAATGCTACAGGAAAAACAGCAGCAGCGGTGGCAGCATGGCTTTTAGGTGATTTGTGTGGACTATGCCATGCGAGTGTAGCGGCAGCCTTGAGTGGGGTTACTTACAAATATTGAAAGTTAAAGTTAAGATAAGTTGAGTCAATAAAGGAGTTGAAAGGATTCAATAGTGGATTATTGAGATTCCACTTTAATCTCTTTTGTCATCTAGTCTGACTCACCGGCTAGACTAAGGTATAAACCTGTCAGTGGGCACCTATGCAGGCGGCGATCTCCTCCCTCTCTCTGCTTCCCCTGCCTGTCACTGATTTGGATCATGCAATCACAAAGTCGACATACGTCTTTGCTGTTTTTTGTGCCGTTTGCTTTGCAGGAAATGAGCTGTTCTAATGACGGTGCTCACCTCCCCACGTGCAAAAGTTCCCAACCAGCGCTATTTTGCAGCAGCACCGTCGCTGCATCCTGGGCTCAGCATCGCCCAAGATGATTGCGATTGGTTCAACGAAATGCAAACAAGTCAGAGCATTTTTTCCTAACAGCAGAATAATTATAGGTGCAGCCAGACCACTCTCCAGCACTGACACAGCGTTGCAGAGAGTCATCTCTTTACGTGAACTGAGGGAGGAGAGGGAACAAACTGGACAGACTGCTTTGCAAACTGATGATAACGCTACTTGTAAAGATTCAATTATGCTCTTTGCACTGTGGCAACACACATTATCTGATGTTGTGGAGAATGATGGTGTTTAAGCTTTATGGTCAGAAATGCAAGTGTCCAGACGCAGATACGCTCATGTCTGTGTTAACCTTCTCATAATGCAGTCTGAAGACATTTACTGTTTTACCTCAAACCCAATTACAACAACAGAGACGGGCAGTTAGTGTGTGTTGCGTGCATGTGGGCTGCATGCGTGGATACATACACTACAAAAAGTGCATATGTGTTTGCATCTGTCTCTCTGCCTATATGAGCACAGCATGTCTAAACAGGGCCGTGTTTAAGCCTTGTAAACACTAAACATAGTGGGCTGTGACCAGCGTGCTGCCATGCTGCTTGTGATTAGCTGGTTACAGCAGAGCGATCAGAGAGAGCCAGGCGAGCGGAAACCAGGCAATGTGTTTTATGTGGAGCTTATTTTAGCATATATTTCCCAGAATTAGCTCCACCATGGCAGGGCTAATTTCAGACACAGGGATGTAAATGCTAAATATAACGTTGCTAGCATCCAATAGATGCAAAGACAGAAACTAATAAAAATGCAAAGGCTTCTTCGCCAAGTTAGCACATAAACATACATTGCTTTGGCGCACATACATATCCACCCACAAGGCGCACACACACACACAAACACACACACACACACACAAAGCAGATGTGGATAACGTAGCTGTGCTATATATGATGCCTGTAAACTTTTTCCTTGAAAAGAAACTTCTTAAAAGATTAACATCATAAACACAAAGAAGTTCCTCGAAATGCAAGCATGTGCAGAAAATATGCACGTGTCTATTTGTGTCTGCGTAACAGCGCGGGCTAAAAATCCATTTTGACCAGAGGTCTAAGGTGTCTCATTATCAAGTTCAGAGAGCAGATGTCTTTGTGCACAACACCTCCTAACTGAGGTGGCGTGGAGGGATCAAAAGAGGACTAGTCCGAGGAGCCCATTACCGCCATAAACAACCACAAACACACACACACTCACACACGCCCAAGTATTCAAGTACCCTCTCAACCCCGGGTCAGCCCTTTTTTTTGCTCCTATTTCCCTGTTGTCCATGTCTGTCAGCAACCTCCCACACACACATACACACACACACACACGCATGCACACACGCACACGCACAACAACAGCACATATGCAGTCAAAATAAAGTTATCTAGAGGTAAACATCCACACACACAGCATTATCGCAAAGACAGAGAGTGAGGGAGGAGGGGGATGAAAGAGAGGGAAAAGACAGAGTGAGCCAGTGAGGACTGTTATCTGTGTTCATCAGCTGGAGAGAGAGAAGGTGTTGAAAGGAAAAAGCCCCAAATCCTAGACATCTGCATCTGAAACGGCAGGAAACTCCCATTGACACAAGTGAAAACCAACACCCCGTAACCTACACACCACCATCAAGCATATTAGAGCGCAAGAAAAACTCTCCAGGTAATCACAAGTTGGGGCAGATGCAGTGTGTGTGTGTGTGTGTGTGTGTGTGTGTGTTGCAGCAGCAGAAGCACAGAGGTGACGCTGTATCATCCGTAGCACTGATCTAAATGCGCAAACACATAAGCACACTATCCTGCACTCTCCGGCCAATCAAATATTACACAGCCTCGCTATTAGGGAACGTGTGTGTGTGTGTGTTTGTGTGTGTGTGTGTGTGTGTGTCTGTCAGGCAAGGCTGCAACTGTTTTGTATAAAGCCATCAGAGGTTGTGGCAGGAAAGGCCAAATCACTTACATATTTTAAAGACAACGAGGGAAAGAAAAGAAAAAAGGAAATGAGTGGAAGAGTCTAACAAGAGCTGTGTGTCGGTCTGTGAGTGTGTTGGGGGGGTGACAGCATGTTGGCAACACCTCCAGAATTAACACCTTATTATTCACACATACATCATTGTGTGTGTGTGTGTGTGTGTGTGTGTGTGTGTGTGTGTGTGTGTGTGTGCGTGTGTGCGTGTGCATGAGTCTGCTTTAGAGGCAGGCTTATGAGACAGACGGAGTAGGGAGTGACCATGTATCTCAGGCATTCTGGGTAAACCATGGGTCATTATTCATTAAACAAATCTGAGAACATGCATCACAGCTTTTGTACAGTTTTCTCATCTGAATATGAAAAGTATTCATCATAAAAAAAAAAAGTAAGTAAGGCCACAGGATTTATCAATGAGACATCATCAACTGATTTAAAGACTGGTTTTTACAGCACAGTACGTGGGCTATTTTAAAAGCAGAAATATTGTAGGAGTAGCTCGCTGAATTAAAAAGGTACACTGCAGATTTTTCTGGTAAACACGGTTGTGTTTACATGTAGTTTCTCCCCAAAACCGCACATTTTTATTTGCGCTTTGCAATCTGTGGAAATACTGTCTTATTTGTGCACGTGCAAGTGCGCCCGCATGCACATAATAGAAGCGCTTAAGATAGAAACATAACGGGGTCCCACTCATCAGATCACTACTTTATAGGGCCACTAGTCATCAAAAACTTAACAGGCCAGCCAGCGGTAGTGAATGCAGCACTAAATGTCTGCAGTATGAATGAGGCATCTTTCAACAGTCAGCTCTTTCTGGATGGTCAGCTGGTGTAACAGTCATGAGACCCTGCCTGCAGCGGAACACACTCCTGCTAGCTGCATCTGCTGTGCAAACTCAACAACCTACGTACGTACCACCTTCGATGAAATAAAACAAGTTCATTTACTGAAATTTGTTCTGCATGCTGAAAAAAATAAAAGCAATGATTTTCACAGTAACTATGACAGCATTACCAGACTTGCACTGTATTAAGACTTAAAGAACTCACAGCAGACATGCTCTCACCTTTGTGTACTATATCATGTTGTGATTATTTTGGTAAAATCATATTGTTCTTCATTTTGCATAATCAATAAAAGGTGGATCTTCCCAGCTAAAACTGACTGAGCTTCTTTCAAGATTTATAATTATCAATATCTTATGATGGACGGGTGTTAGGTAATGGGTGTTTTTCTTTTTGGCTTAATATTTCAATGTTTTGTGTTCCAAACAACACATGAGCAGGGTTCAACTGTATTCAACGCTTTGTTTGCTTCATATCATCCGTTTTAAACATGCATAACATTCCACATGATGTTTGACCATTTACAGCCAGGTTTATGATGCATGATATACAAAAACACAGGAATCACATGTAATTTAATAAAAACCTTTCCTTCATGGCATGCGGGGTCACACGAGAGGGGCTAATGCATTCTTTATGGGGCACAGCGACTCTGCATGGTTACTGACCAGACCGGGGAAACTAGGCTCACGGTCTACTCGAAAACATCCTCTGTGAGTAGACCTCATCGTCACACACACACACACACACACACCTTTCCCAGTGTTGTGTGCAGTGTTAGCTGGCTAGCAACGAGAGTCTATTCTGATAAATATTACAGCTACTATGAATTTAATGAATTGTCTAATTTTCTACTCACAAAACTTTAAATGCTATAATCACCTAAAAAGGCCTAAAACCAAAGAAATAACTTTGGAGAGCTATGAAAACCTAAAAGAAAATACTGTGGAGATTTCAAAACAAAAGAAACTTGAAAAAATACTTTGAAGTGACACCAAATTCATGATTTCATTAATTATGGCAGTGATAGTCTAAAAACAGTCTGCAAGTTAGGATCACAGGTTATGATACTGACCACCTGCCACTTCCTCTGAAAGTCATTCATAACAGCAACTCAACAGTTCCCTCACTCTAAAGCCTCTCCTCCCCCTCATCTCCCAGAATCCCCTCTTCCGTGCCTCCCTCTTTCTATCTATGTCTTCCCCTCCACCTCCCTATCACCCCTCTCTGCTCCTACCGATTCTACAAGACTTGAGTGTATCGCTTCAACCTTCATACACATGGTAGATAAGTGATAAGTGTGCCCTCTGTGTGTTTGTGTGTGTAATTAATGAGCTTGCGGGGGTGAGGACATTCCATCAGACGGCTGTCTCCATGAGCAATCAGGCGTTACCTTAGAAACGCGCAGAAACTAACCAGGTTTTCACTAAAACAACACACACACAAACTTGGACAGAGAAAGACAAGCTGCCACCCTCCTTGTTCCAACGTTTATCCTATCTCTGACCTTTTAATTACACACAAATACACACATTTATCTTCCTCATGGCTTTCCTCTCTACTGATACCACAAAGTGTATCCTGAGTCTTTGCTATCCGCAGTTATTGGCCTTAACTTCTGGGATTGCTCTCTCTCTTTGTAGTCAGTTGGCTCTGTCCGGTTGCTGTCCGGTCGGCAAGACCGCGGTTATTTATCACCCGATGGTAAAACGGAGGGGGCTTGCCAGGCGCCCGGGCCTTATTAGTGAGATTTACAGTGTGCAGGAAAGGTTCTCAAGGGGGAAACTCTGCTATAAGCACCATCAGCTGTTCATCAGATAACACCCACATGGCTGGACCAGTGCATGGTCAATACATGAGAACTTAAAGGCAGGGCAGAAACATGCCAATTTCCCATTGGCTTCAAAACATGCACCCGAGTGACCCTCCATTGTCTGTAGTGGTATTTGTTGAAAGTTTGATTTTGATTTTTTTTTTTTCTCCCCCTTTTCCTCCCATGAATCTTCCCATAAAACTGAAATAATAAAATCTACAGTGCAAATATCTTATTGTAGAGTTTTGTTCAATTTCAGTTTCATTACACAAGATTTACAGACTATTAATGGTGTCTATCAGCTAAAACCCTGACTTTCTGACTCCCCATTAGAATCAAGTCACTCGAACACGGTAGAAGATATAAGACTGATTGAAGGCCTGCACAAAAACCCCTGCGCTGTGCAACAGAGCCCAGGCTTCAGTCACTGGCATGTCCGCCCACACTGGTACCATTAATGTCAAACACAACTGATGGTTGGAAGCTGATGAAGGATTAGTCACGTTCTTGTTGCTGCTGCATTAGCGAAGTGTGATGTGCAGAGGGAGGTCGGATAGGCGTTAACGACAGTGCTGGGCTGTACGGGGCTTTTTGGTGTAGTGGCAATATTTGGAACTTCAGGTAACATGACTGGGCTTTTTGCTATATGCACCCATTACAGAAGAAACTGTTGTAAAACTAAGCAAAACAATTCACTTAGAGGAAAATCTCCTGAGCATTACACACATTCAGAACTGACTTATCAGAATGGCAAACTTTATTTCCAATATGTATTTTAAAATAAGCAAGAATTATATCAAGAGATTATTTCTGTGTTATCCATGGCCTAATGTGAAGGTTTCCTTGTTTTATTCCGACTTTGGGCACTTGCTGTCACAAACCTGCATCTACCCTCATATCCAGACACACAAATAGCCCTTACAAACCCACACTAATGTGCCAGGGTTAGCACATTTGACACCGTCACACCTCTAACCAACCTTACACAGTGTGAGTGTTAAAGTTGTCATATAGCATGCGGCTAGGTGGTAGACCTGCACGCTCTTATTGAGCTCTAAGTGCTGGAGTGGGTGAGAAAAGATGAACAGGATCTCTGTCGTGTGTCTTTGTCACGGCCTCAGGCTTCAGGACTTGGTCTGATAGCAGCCAACAGTATCACTTCTGCACTTAGTGCGGTTGTAAGTGTTGTTTGACGCAGATACTAGATACAGCCACACATTTATGCACTAGTGTTCACAGTTTACCCACACACACACACACACACACACATCACTGCCACATCCTCCAAATCACAGTGGCTCCAAGACCTCGAAAGACCTCACTTGTTTAAATCTTGAAACTGCATCTTATAGTCACGACCACTACAGTGCTGGAAGATATGGACTAAGAAACAAAGCAAAATGTTCATGAATATGATACGAAAGTCTTGCGATCTCTCTGGCAAAATATAATTACTTGGCAAAATGAGTTTGATTGACATATTGCTGCAATAACTCTGCAGCAGGCTCAGTGGTTTCACTGGCATCAGACCGACAGACAGGCGAGGCACAAAGCCCTTAACCTCAAGTTTTGACATCCATTCAAGTCTTTAGCTCTGATGTTATATGTATGAGCCCACCAAACAGTTCTTGTGGAGCACTTTCACTATCATCCATATGCAGAAGCTTCTTCCTTCCTCCCAGACAGCGGCGGCTGTTGGCTGGACGCTCCTGGTGAACACTCTTCCTCAGAAGCCAGAGAGATTGGATTGATTTCTTAAGTTGTTTTCTTGGCCTCTGCTACGGGTACAACAAAAGTGTTTTTATGTGAATCAGTGTGTCTTTGTATTTTCGTTTGTGCGGTGTGTGTGTGTGTGTGTGTGAATATGATAACTATGATGAGGTTATTTTAGATTCAGTTCCTCTGCTCCTCTGAGGCTGTCAAAGAGACAGAGAGGCAGGATGAAAGACCACAGAGAGAAAACCACATAGGAAGAGCGAGTGTGTGTTCGCACGTGTGTGTGTGTGTGAGAAAACAAGCGGCCTGAATTTACATGGCAGAAGTTCATTTCTGCTCTTTGAAGTGGGGAGTATCCGTGTCTTAAGAAAACACAGCGAGGAAAAGAACAGTTGACTGCATGTGTTTGCTGGTGTGAGAGAGAGCAGAGCAGGAGAAAGAGGACGAGATGAAACCATTAATACCGTCTTTATCAGAGATCCCTCTTTGCCCTCATCTCCATCTCATCCTCCCCCTCATCCTTCTTCTGCCCTTCTCAATCTCTCTGTCAGCATTTCTTTTACTACTTGTCTCATAGCAGCAGAATGATGGGGCTTGGTGACTCCAGCCCTCATAAATTTGATAATAAGTCTCTCTTCATTAATGTGATACTGACTCCTCCCCTCTCCTTGTGCATGTGCATGTGTGTGTGTTTCCACTGTCCTCACTCTTATCTCCTACAGAGATGAAAAGAGCAAGGCCTCTCAGAAAGGGAAAAGATTACATATACAGAAAACAGTCGGAGGGGAAAAAGAGCAGAAGATAAATGAGAGGAAGATTAAACACATGTATGTGCTGTAGAGAGAAACGAGAGTATCAGGAAAAAGCTGACAGAAATATACAAACACATTCTTCTTGTCAGACTTATAAAGCCACACTTTCCCCTCGGTTCTGTTTTATAAATCTCAATCATTGTGGAACCGGGCGCACATGCGCGAGCCCCATTCCTAGTTCCACAGTTAGCCATACATAGATGTAGACACGCTCTTAATCATCCATTGGCACATCTATATTTGTGTGAGCTCAAAGAGGAAGTGTTATTTCCGAATGTGCTGCATCCGCGCACTTCTCCAACAGCAGGAACATCAGCGGTCATTACGCATGGCCGCTACGCACAGCTGTGGCTTTTTATAGTTCCTGTACCATTTATTTATCACACGTACTGTATCTGTAAACCGTCATTGCTGTGATATTTCAATCATCATTGTTAAAACATCTGAAACATGATGATGATGATGATGATCTCACAGATCTGCCAGCATGGCTGAAGACTGAGTTTTGTTTTCTTAGCTCATATGTGTTCTCATTTACACACATGACCAAATGACAGAACCTTGATGGTCTTTGCTGGTCCAAAAAAAAGGAACAATGAAAAAGTTAGTATGAGCTGAAATAAACGAACCAAATGAGAGAAAAGAAAATGGGAACTCAGAAGTTGGCACTGGTCACTTAATTATTTGGTGTATTTTATACATTCTATATTTTCAACTGCGTTCTCATCTTCTGAAAATGTGACAGACTACCATCTGTTTTTAGTCATATATTTACCAAGTGAAGCTAAAACCTACTATGGTTTGACATGCTTTCTAAGTGTGAACCCAGCCTTTTCCTTTTCTTTGAACCTGTAATATGCCTCTGACGTATTTTCAGTTCCACCAGACTGACTGAAATAGTTTAATATCTCTGTTACACTACTGTAGGTTCTAGTTACAATCAGGCCTCTCACCAAACATTCAACTGTCCATCCCACCCCTCACCTTTCACCCCGTGACTTTCACGTCATCCAAAAAGATTGTCAGTAAAACTTTTGACAAGCAGCGTGTGAGCCCTGAGATGCTGTTACCATAAGATCACGTTCTTCTTACTTTTGTCTATAACAGACACAAAGACACACTCTTGTACAACTACACACAACATGTGCGCCCAGGTTTTAGTAAGTTTAAAATGTCTCGTAATATTTTTTATTGAAAGTGAGAGGAGAGCAGAGAGAGAGAGAGAGAGAGAGAGAGAGAGAGAGAGAGAGAGAGAGAGAGTGTGAGATAGAGTCAGAGGGAGACAGACAGATGGAGACAGAGAAGTGGGGCGCTCGCTCCATCGCTACCATGTCTAAAGGAGCCGGTATCTGCAGATAAAATAATCTGGTTATTCTCAGCAACACCGGGAGGAGACGTGTCTTTTACATGGCACGGCTGTGTGTATGTGTGCGATTGTGTGTGTTAATTACATCCACAGGGGAAAGATACTGTACATTACGACACATTAACATCACTATTTACGTACTTACTGAAAAGCAGGGTGAAAAAAAAATATTTTAGATTGAGCAAGGGAGGTTTGACATCAAGTATTTGGATGACTGAGGAGACTCCGAGGTGCCACCACAGAGTGTCAGCGCGCTCATTCAGTCCAGTACGATACATTAAGTGTCCCTCTCACACATGCCCACATTCATCAACATAAACTGATGAGTGTTGTAACGCACTGCTTGTTTGTGTCATGTGCTGAATCTTATAAGCTAAGGAGGTTAAGAGCTCACAGTCATCAGCTGCAGTGATAGAGAGACAATTTCAAAAGCTTTTAAATCTCATTTAACGGGACTGTGCACTGTTTCCCGGAGCAGTCTCATGTGGTGAACTAACACTTGCACTGTCTTGGATTGTTGGTTTAAACCCACTAGATGTCGCTTTAAATAAAAGCACCGCATGATCGATGATATTATCATGTACAATATGCTCGACGCCCTCTAATTTCCTCTCTATGGCATAATCTTGAAACAAAACCTCTCTGATTCATATTCTTTTAGTTTGCAGGCTAAAGGCTGGTTAGGGGGTGGGCCTGGGCAAGTGTCGCTCCCTGTACAATATTGTTATTGAGGGGATTATCATTGTTAACTGAGGTACACTGAACTGCCTCATGTATTTCTTTATGATGGTCATGTATGTTTGAAGATTTCTGTGGGATCTGAAAACCCAAGTCTGGAGCAATTTTCTCACACCACAGAGCAGCACTACAGTATCCTACAGTTTAAGTAAAAATATGAAGTTTTCACTCATTATGTGTAGAATTTACCCCAAAACAACATTTTCATCCTTTCTACATATAATTAGTGAGATCTTCATCAAAAATATGGGTGTAGAACTTAGAGGTGTTCAGTTCATGTATTAACAAACTGAGCTGACTTTAATGAATCACCATGGTCACTGAACGAATCCCCACTGGTGACTGGTGGTGGTGACATACAGTATGTTACTTCCTCAAGCTCCAAGCTCATTAAAAGACTGTGAAAGCCACAGAAACAGTCATAACACGATAACTTCGTTTTGAATAATAGGCTTCTGAATTATTGACCTCGTGTCCACTCCTTGCATGAGGCAGTTCTTGACTGAACTGAACGTGGAAGCTCGAGCTGTCAACAGACGGAAAGTACCAGTGAACTGAAGGCAGAACGTCAGGCCTGTTGAATAGAGATGGTTGTACGTACTGAATGTATTTGACCGTTGATTGCGGTGAACAAACTACATGGTGAGTGACTACATTATTCTATATGTAGAGATCCCTCTTTGGTTGCTCTTAGTTTTTTTTCCCTTGCTAAAGTTTTTTTTTGTTGAGTTTTTCCTGTTGAGGATCTACAGATGGAGGGTGTCGTATGATGTACAGATTATAAAGCCGTTCACAGCAAATTTGTGAGTCGAGATTTTGGGCAACCTAAATAAAATTGACTAGACTTGACAAAATATTACCTCCATCAAATCTCTCCCTCATGCTCCCTCACAACACAGCAAATAAATCACACAATTAATGACATGATATGTTTAGTAACATGCACCATTCTACATTATGCTACTGTAAAACACTGGGAATGACTCCAGTAATTGTCAAATTTGCCAGAAAGTATTTTAAAGACTAAAATCAAGAGCAATATATGAAGGTCAATGAATCGTTGGTACTGATCAAATGATTAATCAGAATCATCATAATGAAGTGGTGTTCTAGAGAGATAAAAATCTTCCTTACTGCCTTTTCGAAAGGCAAGAAGTATGCTGTAACTAAGCAACGTCATTAAAGATCTACAGTATGCTAAGCTCACTCTTTTATTCCCGTCCCACAACAACGGCAGTCGTAGCTCTGAGTGTCATCACAACCATTGCGAGTCAAAAAAAAAGCAATTAGCATCCTTCATCACTTCACCTGTTCAACAAGATTTAAACATGTAGAAAAGACACATTCTCAACTTCTCCGTCCACTGAGGTTTGTTTTACACGAGCGTGGTGCGCTAACATTAAGCTAATAGTGAATGAGCTAAAAAGGAAAACTTTCTGTGTGCAGACTGCAGCTTCGCAGTTTAGTAAACTTCTAACTACAGCCTGAGACAGCATTTGTCCACATTCTTTTAGCAGTGTGAACGCAAACAGGCTATGTCCTGGGACACACTGAAGGACCGCCTACTGTACTGACGTCCTCTGACACAGTCTGATTAGTCCTGCCGCAGTTTCATAGGCCCTGTTCCGACCTGGTTTTAACATCTCTCTCGGGTGATCCGATCACATGTGGACAGCAGTTCAGTTCGTCAGTTCCCACCTGCCTTTAAACTGCATCTCCACACGCGTCTCGATTGACCACTTGTGACCGGAGCTCACTTCCCTCCTTTATATGCAAATAAACAGGTTTGTTTTTGGCCAATCGACAGACAGGTCTGTTGTTAATGTGTGTGTGTGTGTGTGTGTGTGTGTGTGTGTGTGTGTGTGTGTGTGTGTGTGTGTGTGTGTGTGTGTGTGTGTGTGTGTGTGTGTGTGTGTGTGTTTGTGTGTGTGCACTTCTCTCTCAAGCGGCAACCTCCGAGGCTGAAAAATGAAGCCAACACGGAAGTACCAAAAAACCGCAGTTCTTCAAATGGCCGCTTGAGGCTGCCTCTAAAAGTGAGTCCATCCCCATAGACTCCCACGTTAAAACGCCCAACTTTACAGCAGAAGTAAACATGTTTACAGCCTGGTACAAAAAACAGCTTTGGTCTCTATAACTAATTTCCTCCTTCGTGACTACTGTACAGGGGGGTGACTTTTTATATAACTAACTTGTTTAAATTTTATGAAGGCTTAAAGTTCTGCATCATTGAGGTCATGCCGCTTTGAGTGACAGACGGGTGAGCGAAGTCTCGGCTTGTCAAGCGCCCCTGCTCTTTGCCCGTTTTTGCATTAGCCGGGAGTGTGGCAGAGTCAGGTCCTGGTAAGATGGCGATGTTGGAACGACCCACTCTGAGCTTCAAAACCGCTCTTCAGAAACCTATGGGTGACGTCACGGAGGCTATATCCATCTTTATTTTACAGTCTAGTGAGAGAGAGAGAGAGAGAGAGGAGAGAGAGAGAGTGAGCACGGAAGGTGAGATCCGATCACAAGTGGTCAATCAAGAGGCATGTGTGAGATCGGCCATTTTTTAAGTCTGGTGTGAACTGACGTACTGAGAGCCGTCCACTTGTGATCGGGTCACTGAAGACGCATGTTAACACTTGTGTTGACCGATTAATCTTATTTTCATCGTCACCGCGACATGAACATGTGCAATAAACACATCGCAAACGACTGAATGAAACGCGACGAGTTCGAAAAAATGACTTTATTTACACACGCCATGCACGCAGGGTTTTCAAGGCGCAGCGCCCGAGCCAAATGAACCGGGAAAAACCTCTCTACCGCGTGTTGGTGTCGCGCTGCAGCATCTCTCATACACAGCAGCCGTGTAGAACAGCGAGGAGTGAACTTTTTTTTACTGGAGCTGACAACAACTACGGTCGTAGCTCTGTGAGTGTCATCACATTTTTTTGTGACTAAAAAAGCAATTAGCGTCCTCCATCACTCCACCAAGATTTAAACACGAAGAAAAGCTACATTTTCAACTTTAGCAAGTAATATCGTCATTGCAAAATTGAACAGTGTCATCGCACATTGCAAAATTTTCCTCATATCCTGCAGGCCTGATTTAAATACAGGCTTACTCAAACACACATGCACAGAGAGGACCTGTGGTGTTTCAGCGCTGGCTGATACTTCTACCAACAGTGAGCACATGGTGTTCATCTGGCCTCCCTGACACTCATGATGTGACATTCCTCTCACTTCTGCTCAAATATCCTACCACTCACACATTTTCAGGACTTACTGGCTCTATTTAATGACATTCAGATGATATAAAGATTCCATTTCAAGGTTTTGCTCTGCTCAGGACCCAAATGAGACCTTGGCTGCAACTGTCGCATGGAGACCAACCAGCAAAAAAAAAAAAAAAAAAAAAAAAAAAAAAAAAAGGCCTGTGACTTATTTTGGGTGCTGAGCCATAGCTTAAGTAACCACTGTCATTGACAGCATTCAATAGGTCTATTTCCAACTGTTTTAGTGGCTCAATTTTCACTGCCCCATTGCAAACACATTGTGGGGTTAAAGCCAGGAAAATAGTCATAGGTTGAAGTTGCATCCAACCGTTTTAGAGTGCAGAACTTTTGATGAGGAGGGTCAAACTCTTTAATGTGCTACTTCTGTCGACATAAATTATAAATTCAAAGGGTTTTGTTACTATTTCAGTAAAAATGGCTGCACCAAGAAAGCGAAAATGGATGAGTGGTATGAAGCATTATAAACTGTTCTAAGCTATTGTACAGGCTGCTTGTCTTTATCTATCTTTGACACATGTCATTTCAGTGTAAAAGAAGATGCAAACACCCTCACTAACGGGACCTTCTTTTGTATCATGCACTTTTATGTCGCCACAAATCGCAGCTGCAGCTGTTGCTGAAAATGTTCTTGTGTGACAGAGATAAGGCAATGCAGAGGAAATGTCAAAAAATGCAGTGAAAGACCATGGAAAATACTGTATGGGTGACAGATAAATATTCAGGGGTTTTTGCTGCATTTCTCTGGGAACCAATCAGATTAGCTCCACAAGGCCAAGACCCTGTGCGACTGTGGGAGGTATCTGGGGGTTTTTTCTCTCTCTTCATTTGTCTGTATGCGAGACAGAGTGTGTGGATGAATGTATGACTGGTTTTATCATCAGATTTCTTATAATGCTCCTCTCGTACTGTGATGTCACCGATGCCTAACCCCTAACCAATCCGTCTACATTTAGCCAATCACAACTTATCTCCAGCTTCCACCGCCACCATCATAATCAGTGTCACCCTGGACTCTGCATTCATTGAGGGGCTGCAGCTTTGAGTTTCAGGTCACATTAGGAAGGATGAATGACGGTAAACTGCTGCCTCTGGTGCTGAAATATTTTCAACTGTTCCTATGGGAATAAGAGTGTTTTTAAAGTCCAGTGTTGTTGAGGTCAGGATGTCAGTCAGTTGAAACACAGCAGGGCTGTTTAGTAACTAGATAACTGAACATTATCATTAAATACCTTTGAAAGCCACGTCACGACTTGGGTAGCATGGTCCTGAGCCTGTCCTATCAAACTGATAGGTAGACCTCTATAACAGGCAGACTGCATCCATCAAGTGTCCGCGAGTAAGACAGCGAACCAATACACGCCTGTTCACTCCCCGAGTCACTGCTGATAAGATCTTGCGCTAAATTATGTAAGAAAAAGGAATGGTCAGTCAGAAGTACTGATAAAGAATTCAAGCGAGGAAATAGGAAGAAAGGAAGGAAGGAATGAGGAACAGGAATCATCATCAGCCACACTGTCCACTGTTATATCTGCTGAGATGTATCAAAACGTAATAATATATGGAGAACTCTTCTACATTCTTTCCATTAGAGGCTGTTAAGGGATGTCATGAACCTACAAACTATGTAAGGGTTAAGTGCTCTTGCATGGCTATTAAACTGTAACAAGTACATCTGCCAGGTGTGTGTGTGTGTGTGTGTGTGTGTCACTGTGTGTCCTTGTGTTGAAGTAGAATGTACAGATTAGTATTTTGACCAGAATCACGGCACATTAAATGCAAATAAAACTGAAGGTGAATATTCGTTTTTTCCGACCTCCTAAGTTTTGAGTCCCGGTTTTTCCATTACAAAGCTGATCACAAGTGGCACACGCAAATACGACACTCACTTTCTCTTGTTCCCTCACACACACACACGCACGCACGCACACACACACACGCAAACCACAAGCCCTCAATAAACCTATAAGTGCCTGTCCTTAAGCATTAAAACACACACACAGGCCCCCGGGATGGGCAGAGGGTGGGGAAACGACATATCGGGCAGCTCATTTCCAAAAGGTGACACAAGGCTGGAGAGAAGGCCCAAAAAGGATTTTAAGGCTGCCAAATAGTTTTTCTGTAATCATACATTATTGCATATCGACCATAATAACACCCACTAACGTGACATCCTGCAAGCTCCGCCTCATTCCCTCAGCATTTCCCAGCTTTCACAGGGAACACAGCCCATTCAAAAGCAGAAAGTAGGTTACCGCTGATAGTTTTTGCTAATACAGGTTAATTGTCTTTTTCGAGATGACTACATCGTTGTTATGTTGACTGCGACTATGAGACACGATGCGAAACCGTTTGTGAAAAGATTTATAAATTGGCTCAAAGCAACTGTTCAACAAAATATGCTTGTTTGTGCTTTTTCCAAGAGTGAGACGAGAATATCGACAGTAATCTTGTGTGATACCACGCTAGCCGGTGCTGCACAGACAAGGTGAAATAAACACCTGTTAACACCTCTCAATCTCATTCATTCACACATTATATCTTGTTTGTTTAACTGGTACGGAAAGAAAATTAAATTAGAGGTTTTTAGGTAAAGAAACATGCTGGAACCGTTTTCTCAACGTTACCATGTTTGGCCCTGCTGTGTCTGTACAGAAAATTAGACCAAAACCTTTACTCCTCGACCATGTCTAAAAACTAATATCACGTAACTACACCTTATACCACAAATTGCCATTGTTGCATTTCTGTGTCTGTAGAGGTGTGTTAGTTTCTGAGCTTCAGAGGTGTTGGTTGTCTTATTTTTTGGGCTCTGGACTCTGCTTCCATACTCAATACACAGACATAAAAATGGCATCGATCTCCTGATGTAATTCTCAGAAAAAAAGTAAATAAATGTGTTTGCCAAAATGTTGAACTATTCCTTTAACTTTTCTGTGTGACTGACGAATGTGTCCGTCTTTGCTTAAGGTGGTGATGCATGCAGAGGAATGCCCACAGAGATTTTCTTTAATTCTTGGGAAACAAAGTCCACAAAATAAACAGATTTGAAGTCGACACAACTACAAAGTGGAAATCATCACATTGGCTGAACCACATGAAACAATAATTATTAAGTCATTCTCCTGCCCTCTTAAAATCCATAATATGTTGAGTCTGTTAATCGTTTCCTCACTGGGTAGGAACGTGCTGAAATGTGCTGACAATCAAAATAGCTTTTGGTTTATTTTCTCTCCTCATGGTTACCCTGCATACATGAGCATAAAACATGAAATGCAACTCATGGCACTGGCCTAAGTACCTTGCCAAGCAATGACTCTGTCTGTGTGTGTGTGTGTGTGTGTGTGTGTGTGTGTGTGTGTGTGTGTGTGTGTGTGTGTATACGCCTTTACCCTGTTGGGTTTCAGATTTATCTTGATTGTTTCCTTCCACATCTCTTCAAAAAGTTTTCATGTTTCTCGAGGGTGAAACTTTATGTCGACTGTGGTCTCGGGGTTTGGTTATTTTTGAAAGCAAATGCGGAGGAAATATCCCAAACATTTTAACGGCCTTTCTTCAAAGGAAGTTGACTCTCTGTTGAATTTAATTAACAGACAGAATTGAGATTGGCCTTAAATAGCTTGGCTTTTTACTGCTCTTTTCATAACTAAAACATAAAACCACATTTAGCGGTCATCAAGTCTACGAATCACCACCCTGGTTTATTTAAGTACAAAATTAAGCAAAAATGGGAGAAATCTTTATAAACATAGCAGGACGTTTCTGGGACAAGCTTGACTTGACTGTTGGTTCACACCTAAGACGCTGCCTGTAGTTTTTAACAGCTTACATTGGAAAGATAAATATGGAAATTACACCGTATAACGCTTCTCTAATGTAATGCTCTCGTGTGCACAACATAAGCATCTTTAGCAAGTGTTTTTGGCCATTTTAGTCCACATTAGATACACAAACAATGAAGTGGAGAGAGATGGAGATGACGTGAAGCAAAGGTCCCTGGCTGGACTTCAATCGGGGACATTGCAATTCAGTGGCTTAAACCCCAAGGCCACCAGGGCCACTTTTTAAGTACACACATGCAAATAAAATGGACAGTTTGATGTACAAACAAACTATTGGAACTTATGTTCTTCAAAAAACAAACTATCACATTGTTTTCACCCCGTGAAAATCACATATCTGCAAAATGTCAACTTTTATGAGCAGCGAAAAACAGTTCTCAGCTTCGTGTCAATGCATTTTCAGATTACCCAGTGGGTTTTTAAATGCTTTATTTAACTTGAGAATTTTCTAACCCATAACAGCAACCACTGAATCCTACCTGAAAAAAAATAACTTTTTAATTTTTCCATATTTATATTCTCAGTCCTATTATAACAGACCACATAGTATACAAAAAATAAGGCCAAGCTTGTGCAGCTGCTCCACCTCCCATCAGTTCAGTATGAGAAAGAGCTCCCCCCTGAGGCCAGGCTCGGTACTGCAATTCACTTCCCCAAAGATAAAAGAGAGAACCTCTGCTGTGATGAAGGAAGGAAGGAAGGATGGAAGAATGAAAGGAAGCAAGGAGCGATCCAGATTTGTAAGAGCAGAATGGACGCGGTGTAAGGGCAGGTAAAGTGACAGCATTTGTCCGTGTGTGTGATGTCTTCATTGGTCCACTGCAGCAAAGACCAGGCAGTTGTGTGTGTGTGTGTGTGTGTGTGTGTGTGTGTGTGTGTGTGTGTGTGTGTGTGGTGTGATGTCTTCATGCTGGTCCCAGTGGGCTGTAGATTTTAACAGAGCATGGATCACAATTACTGTTCCTCAGAGGGAGAACAGCAGAAAGAGACCAGAAAGCTCTCTCGCATACACACATCCAAGACACATACATACACACACACACACACACACACACACACACACACATACATCTGCTTTGTTCCTTTGGTCCAGCAGCTGAAATTCCCATCAGAACTTTTACATCGTAAAGCCCCATCATCATCATCATCGCTGCCTCTCTTTGGTTTTCTCCTTTGTTCTTCAGTCTCTCTCCCCATTCCTTCATCCATAGGTCACACACTATTCTCTTACAGTATGTATAAAACAGAACAAAATAGTGTTTACTTTCATTTTTAAAATGAAAACTGTGGAGCCAACTCTCCACTGCAAATATAAGTTCGTGACAACAGAAAGTTTTCAGCAGATCTGTATGTGCGTGTCTGTGTGTGTGTATGTGTGTGTCTGTGTGTGTGTGTGTGTGTGTGTGTGTGTGTGTGTGTGTGTGTCTGTGTGTGTGTGTGTGTGTGTGTGTGTGTGTGTAGGCCTCAGCAGTGAAACCATCAGCTAGTTTGTCCCCTCAGGGCTCCATACAAGAACAAAGATGGTAAAACTTTTATTCTTCAACACAGAAAGCTCACTAAAAAGACTGAAACTAATCTACGCAACAGTATAAGTGTGAGAGTGTATTTTATGGAGAATATATACATAGAAGTAAACGTTTTGCACATGGTTGTTCAGGATTGTCACAGAGGTGACAGTGCTGATGACTAAAGCAGAAGTCATATCAGTAACTGACACAAGGACACACACACACACACACACACACACACACACACACACACACACACACACACACACACACACACACACACACACACACGAAATAAGCCACCTCTGAGCCAACATCTTGCCAGCTCATTACATTCATTTGGACGCTGGCCTTTAACACATAGTGCCACCTAGAGAGTGGTACAGCCCCCCCACACTGCAGTGTCACCTCACACACACACCAGATGACCAGCAGCAGAGCCTCCTGTAACTTTCCAAATCCAACAAACCGAAGGGGTGAAGTGAGAAAAGACAAAAGCAAATTGAAGCTTCGTGTTAAAAACAACTAGAAGCACATTATACCACAGTTAATGTGCAAGTATCAAGTCAGCTGATATCACAGGTTACATGCATTTACAGTGTCTCTAAATACAGTTAAAAGTGAGGACAGGCTCTCAACAGGTTGAGCTGTTAATGGCTTTGTTCCTTTTGAAACTCGTCTAACTGTTTATTGCCTTCAACTAAAATAAGATGAAGCTACTGGAATTTGAAGGTCTCGTGTATAGCATGGTTTATCCCTATAACATGCCACTGTCCTGAGTGAAAGGTCAGAGTTCACAGGTCAGGGTTAGGCCCCACTGACATGCTGCCGACTGCTCCTTCAGCCAATCATCAATCAGTTGTCATTGTCATGCCTGTAACTGCAGCGATTATCTCTGTCAGCAGTTGGTCGAAAGGCAAAAGGGAGCACTGAGTGTGTGTGTGAGTGTGTGTGTGTGTGTGTGTGTGTGTGTGTGTGTGTGTGTGTGTCTGCACATTCCAACTCCTGAAGTGGCATGAGGGTCAGAGGTGAGCTGTATGTAGCCCCTCATCAGCTCTCCTTGGGGGGCTGGTCTCTCTCTCTCTCTCACTCACTCACACACACACACATACACACACGTTGACCACTTACTCTATTTAAGTGACACAAGTGAGCGCAAGGACAGAGTGACGGTAACAGGCAAAGAATCCACACAGCGACATGCAGAAACAAACGCCTGCCCTGCAGTCTGACCGAGCAGCCTGTGGTGACGGAGTCAGCCTTTTGTTCAGGAGTAAAACAAACAGTTTTACTTTCAGATGCAGTTTTTGTCTTCACCACACTAACCACCTCTCTGACCTGGTGAAATGTACAATGTAAATCTGTTTTTACATCATTTTATAGCCTCTGACATTTAGCCATCACGAGCTCTGAGGACACAGCCTCACTAAAATAATTATGAATCTTACAGAGTGTAGAAGAAATAACTACAACTAACAACAAGCATGAGAACAAAGTTGTTACAAAAACTGTTGTTATTCTTATTCCATAATTTCAGTTGTGCACTATCAACAAAAAATGGCTTTTTTCAAAAAATAATTGAAGTTATTCCCAAAATGCCAAGATCTTGCAAAAATATATGAAAAAAAACATTCTAATTACAGCACATATGTAATAAAATACAGTTTACATGAAATTTTAAAAAATGTGCCTCATATGATTATGGCTCCTTTGAAATTACAGCCATACTATATGTTTTGTATTGGACATTTTACCTAGTTAGACAAAACACTTGGATACTAAACTATAAAAGGTTAAACAGTCAAATACTTGGTAATGAATTAGCAAACTAAACATCTAGTGTAACATGGACCTGTGTGTCAAAAGTAGATGTCATTCTTACAAGATAACTTCAACCAGTTGTTCTCTGTGTCTTTCTATTTCCATTTAAAAAAATAGAAAAATAAAAAAAAAATTGAAATCACCAAGAAGTCTAACGTCTAAAGTTCATGCCTTTACTTCTCTATTTAACTGAGAGTGTGTGTAAGTGTGTGCTTTCAGTAAAAAAAAAGTATTTCTATGTAGATGCCCTGGAGAGAAATGTCCACCTGCATCTTTTTGCACTCTCTCTGCTCTCTCATTCAATTGACTTTTGCTCACTTTTCCTCCTTTCATCCAGTATTTGGCTACACACACACGCACGCACACACACACACACACACACACACACACACACGTCTAGCTCTCTCTCACACATACACAAAGAACACACCCTCATATAGGCTCCCGGCTCCCCTCCGCTCTGCTTTAAAGTGTTGCCTATCCAAACAGGAAAGTGGCCTCTGCCCCGGCAGCAGTTGAGGGCACAGCAGTGGAGATTTCATTAGTCACAGCTAACAGGCTAATTATCCGCTTCAGCGCACCTGTAAAACTTTAGTGTGTGTCAATCTCACACAATGACAGACACTGCATATAGGTGTGTGTGTGTGGGTGGGTTTGTGGGTGGGTGTGAACTGGTGGGTGTGCATATTTCTGTGTTAATATGTGAACTGTGTGTCAATCAGGCCTCTGTGGGCATGTGAGTATTTTATGTGTAACAGTATGACTGGCAAATCAAAAGGCAAAGGCTATTTATTTTAAAAAGGTACAGGAAACTCAAAATGAAGAAACAGGCGTTAATTGTGTTTGTGGTTTTGCCCACCAGTTCCTAGAAATGTTATCAGTTGCTGTTCACTGCTCCCATGTTGGTTTTTTTTTTTTTTACTTAAATTTTACATTATGTGGGCAATGTGTTGTCGCACCAAGAAAAAGTTCCAAAGACGGAAAACTTCTCTCAGACGGGTGCTGAGAGAAACTTCTTTCCACACAATTAGTGGATTTTTTTTTCACCATAAACATTCCAGTACGCTCCAAATGACAAACGAAAGGAGTATTTTTGTGCGGTGCACTTTTGGCCTAAAATGGTAAACAATTTAGTGCAGGATGTGGAACAGTGGGGTAAGCAAACAGGTTAGTTTGTCTCTTAATTAACGGTGGCACCGATGCCACGTTTGTTACCGACACTTGGAGTTACAGATGTAGCATCATGCAGATTTAGCATGCTGGCATTGTTAAACTGATGCATATTTCTCTCTGCATCAAATACACACACAACAATTATACAGAGCTTGTTTTATCATTTGTGGGGTCGTTGTTTTACAGTGCATAGCCTGACTGGATTTTTGAGGTCATTACCGATATCAGAAAAACAAACGAATAGAAAAAAAAATTCAGAATCAGAATTTATTTTCACGTACACAAAGAGTGGCACTGTTTCTAAATTACCTCAGAGCTAGTTTGACATTTCTACACTTTAGTGCAAAGTCTTGTCCCTTATTGGCCGACATATACACCGATACCCATATAGCTCCAATCCAACGCATAAGATGGTCTCAGTCCTCCGGTTCTTGGTTTGCCTTTAGACTGTGTGCAACGTTTAACTTAAACTACATGGGTTTATTTGCATCTAATCAAAATGAAATACCATCATAGTGTCTGTTATTTGATGTTCCCTTTAAATTTAAAATGCTTTCCACAGTACGTCACATGTATCCCTACATATGCATGAAGGAAACAAGTCGAAATCTTTGTTTCTTTTACGTTAAGTTAATAAAACTATGAACAAATTCTTATGATATGGCAGGATGCCCTTTGACAGGCCTTTGCTTGGAAAAGAGGAAGAGGGGGAGAAGGAAAATAAAAGCAGATTGCAATAATCAAATGCCCTTTTCCCCTGTTTAAGGGTTTAGGGTTTCTGAGTTTTAAAATAGCCTAAAATAGAAAGATGAAGGAAAATGGGGGCCACTGATGTCTACAAGAGTCTTTGAGGTTGAGGGAATTTCTCACCATTTTACTGCAAGCGCCAAAAACCCGCATCCTGCCCCATGAATAGAGCTGAAGACACACACACACACACACACACACACACACACACACACACTCAGACACCAGTACCCCCTGCCTGGCAGCTTCTTTGTAGCCATGTTGTGATTGTATCAGATGTGGAGTGATAGAGGTTAGAAGTATGGGGGTGTTGGTAGGGGGATGTGTGAATTTGTAATGTGCTTATGCTGGAACCGCAAAGACAGGAGATAGGGGCTCCAAAGCTGTGTTACACACAAACACACACACACAGACACACACACACACGCTGTAGGGAGTGGAACTCTAGCTCCCTGAACTCCTTTCATCCTACTGAAGGTGGAAGTGAGTGCAGGGTTTCCTGGAGTCACAGCGAGATTCAGCACTCTCTATATCCTCTGCAAAACTTCTGCCTGCTGCCAGTGTGTGTGTGTGTGTGTGTATAGCGTGTGTTGTGTGGTGTGTGTGTGTGTGTGTGTGTGTGTGTGTGTGTGTGTGTGTGTGTGTGTGTGTGTGTGTGTGTCTTCACGTGGTTCAAAGGCTCAGAGTGAACAGTGTTGAGGTCAGAAATCAGTGTGTGATCTCTGAGGCTATATGTATAACACATCACAGTTTGAATTATTGCATTAGCCCATATAGCACCTTTATTAAGGTGGCTCTGCAGATGTGAGGGTAGAGAACAGGCGGTGGTTTTAAGATTTACACTGCTGTATTGTACATGCGTTTCTGATTTTAAGTCAAGATTTTAGTTATTCTGGATATTGTTGTTCCTCTGAAGTAAAAGACAACAAATGCAGGGTCTTTTAAGATGACATCGTTGGGCCACCATGTGTGGTGGTGGTGGTGGTGGTGGCGGCTGCTGAGGTCCTGGAAGGTCACCAGACGCTAAGGAACGAGCAGCAAATAGCGTCACTTCCCTGAATGCCAGGTTAGAGGTCAAAGGGGAGCCACACTGGACTGGTGCTACGGCATACCTACAGCACACTGCACTGGTACTTAAAAGCCATGGTAGTTTGTCACGCTCATTTCCTTTTATGCTCATTTATAAAAGAGCAGATGGTTTTATTTTCTCACCAGCATTTTATAAGGAACTACGTGTGCTACATTTATAGATTGTAAAACATCTGCTGTTATTTATTTAATCATCATCTAATCATTTGATGTAAAATAGATCATAAGAAGAAGTAAGTTTCACATCTAATTGCAGTCACGTTCAATCAAGACACTAACATTTCTTCTTCGACTGATAATCATATAATAAGGCTGACATACTTCTGTGAACACGAGTAACAGTGGGCAAAAGCAGATGAAATAAGCCTTTAGCATTTGACTTTTGAAGCTCGACTGATGGCAGGTCTCCAATTTATTGTCGTAACTTAGGACTAAATATCAACTGATGCTCATTAAGATCAGATGATAAATTTCTGCCACAGCATTTCCTCAAAGCCCCCCACAGTCATTTACTCTCATCTTATTGTCCATACTGGTCAGTCACCTTAAGTATGTGGTATTATATTTACCTTTTTTTTTTTTTTTTTTTTTTTTTTATTTACTCTTTTGGCTGGCGAAGTTTTAAAAAGAAACTTTCCTTGCCTCACCCTTACCAAAGGCTTTCTTTTATCCCTCAAACCCACTCTGAAGCTTGACTTGTTGACTGTGGTGATTTTGTGTGTGCAGCGGACCATGACACACCCTTAGCCACGTATGCTATACACGCTTAACATATGGGTGTGCCTCTAAAGCTGGGGGCACGCTACGCGACTGATCCCTTCACTGTTCAGATTTTAACAGCTTTTTATTGCCGTTGTTTAGTGGAGGTCCTTCAGTTATGATGTGGTACAAACAAGGTCACACATTACATAAAGCTTCACTCACAATTTAACCATCTGGGATCTTCAAACTGTGCCCATCCGTCCCACAAAAACAAAACTGGACATGAGAAGCGTGAGTTTGCACAGTGAATATGGAGGGCAGATGCAGATGCATGGGGCATTAGATCTGCGAATGACTCATTATCACACAATTTGACTTCAGTTTGATTTAGGGTGTTATAATGTGGTTGCAAAACAATTCATGCTAACTGTAGTCTTTGTCCTCCATGAAAATCGCAAGCTGCAAAGTTTTTAATGCTGTACTTTGACTAGTGTGGTTGAATTTTTGATATTCTGAGGATTTTTTGGTGGTCGTTTGCATTAAGACACCTGTGCATTGGCTGTAACATGCGGCCATGGTGGCTCTACTGCTTAACATGTGTAACTTAACAATGTGCAGGAGGGAGAATGTTTTCTTTTTTTTTATTATGAACAGTTTAGAAATGTGACTTATTAATTGTGTTTTTGGTAGCATCAGAACTCATCTTGCAGAGATGTTGCAAATTATTGTATTGGTACAGAATAACACATGCTCAGCCCCAACATCCCCTCTTCTAGCCAATACTCGTTGACTAGTTTCTGTAACACAATGCAATTTCTCTTTGTGAGTTTCTTTCATTGCCCTTTCTGAAAAAGTGAAACATATTCTTATTGTTTATCATCTATATTTTAAGTAGTATATTTTAAGAGTATAGATTATGGCACTTGCAATTAGAACTTGTTCCCCTTCGGAACATTCATTTTCAGCATTTAAAGCATCCAAAAATTACAGCTCCCACTAAATCTTTCCAGTGCAGATTGTGTAATACATTATTGTGACTCCTTTATCTGGGACAACCACCAACACTTTCCTCTAATGTCACCGTACAAACTTTTTATCTGCAGTCTCTCTGTCCAGTCACATAAACCACCAGTTCATGTCTGGCCCCAGTTTGACATTTAACCTACTGCCGTCTTAGAGTTGTGGGAAGTGGTGTTCATTAAAGGCCACTAAAACATTGAATAACATTACATTTTTTAGTAACATCCCTGTTCAGACAAGTAGATTGAACCACTTGTGTCAAACTGTTATGCAGCATTTTTTTTTGTTCCAGAGCTGGATTGTTAAACAGGATTAATACTCCTTCTAAAGTGAATGTCGGATGGTCAGACAGCATCTGAACCACGCTGTGATCGGCCAGCTGTGCTGAGGTGAGAGGGGAGCCAGGCACTGTTATTCTCCTTCTAGCTCCCTTTTTTCATTTTTGTGGCACTTTAAATGTGAACAAGTGTAACACTATGACTGTCTTCCTGGAGAGTGTCTGAAACTCTCCCCCCTCTATCACAGCCAGCTTTCACCCCACTGTCGAGTGTGGCCGTTCAGAACAACTATAAACACATTTGATTACTGACATGTTCAGACCACGTGTCTCAGAACTACCTGAGAGACCATAAACCGGCGCTTAGTAATTTGTGTCATTATAGGGCAATGAGATTTTGAATTACGCGTTTTTATATGTACAACAAAATTCCCAGTTTCACTACACCTTTCTATTATTGTACTACTGCCACCAAGTCCTAGAATGATACACGCACGCACGCACGCACGCACGCACGCACGCACGCACGCACGCACGCGCACACACACACACACACACACACACACACACACACACAAAGATCAGAGGATTTCCTGTCGCATAGTGTGGTTGTGGCCATGTGAGGGTACCTCCTGGTACAGTGCCTTAGCTGGACAGCCCGGCAGGGTACAGGCGAGTGTTTACACACTTGTACCACCACCACCACCCACCCATCCACCCCTGGCTCCTGTCCCCCTCTGCTTCTCCATATAATATATCAAAGCATCTTTGGGTGTCTATGGATCTCAGAAAATCCGCCCTCACTTCCTCAGCCGACATACTCTCTTTATGTCTCTCATGCTCTCTCCCTCTTTCTCTCTCTCTCAAACACACACACACAGAGGCAAACACCATGTGTGGTGATGAAGGATGTTACCTCTCCTCTCTCCGGTCTCCAGCTGATGTACATACACCATTCCCGACAAAACACCTGGAATAACACCACAAACACATACACACACTGGCACAGGGCGCGCGCGCGCACGCACGCGCACACGCACACACACACACACACACACACACGGGCCAGAGTCACTGCACTGCCGCAGTGCCAAGATAACCAAGAGGAAAAAAATCACACAACCGAACTGTTGTGTTAGACATGACTGTGGTATCACTATGCTAATGAATGTAACAAGATACCTGCACTCGAGTGTGGCACTCCATTTACTGTATGACATTTCAAACAAAGCCGTCCTCATCAGGCAATCATCAAATAAACTCCCGTCACACTGCAGCTGTGGCTTTTGTAGATTTTTGACCGGCATACCACGTCAGCAACTTTACTGACACGGAAAATTCTATCTTAATTGTATTTACGAGCTTACATTATTCATTTGACCTTAGTTTAACTTGCTCCTTGACATGACTGTTCTCTCTGCCAAATGGCAGACACAATGCTTCAGAGGGCGACTGAGCTGGAGGACACAGTGGAACAAATGGCCTGAACCAGACCAGCAAAAGAAAAAGAGACGGCGAGAGACATGGAGAAATAAACAGTGTGGGTGTTTCAAATTGTGCAGAAGGGTGTCTCTGGCACGATGTAGAGAAAGCACATATATATCTAAACGTTTTCTCTCTGTGTCTGTGCACGTGTGAGCAGGAGAGTGAGTAAAGACGCCAATCTGTGATGATACAGTCTATCTCAGTTCACTTCCTGGTCAGGAGGAGGAGGAGGAGGATGAGGAGCTGGAGGAATAAAAAGATAAGGGAAAAACAGTAGAGCCATTCATAGAGCGTGTTCCTCGGGGAATGTGGTGCTTTGTACAGAAAGGAACAGTGTGTGTGTGTGTGTGTGTGTGTGTGTGTGTGTGTTTGAGAAGGAGAGGGAGTGAAAAGAACTTCACAATCACCCGCAAATCACAGAATAGGTACAAGAATCAAATACATCAAAAAAACAGAAGCGTATTTGATCTATATGTAGATACATATACAGTATACAGTGTGCCAATGCGTGTGGTCTCGGCTTCTCATCCTGTTCAGGAAGGAGAGGGACCCCTGTTTCCTTTGGCTCTGAACGCTCTGTTGTGACTATATTACAGCCCCTCCATTTCCACTCCCAGATACATATGTCTCCCAAACTAAACCGAGAAGGTTCAGTATGTATAGGCCCAACACCAGAGTCCATATGAACAGGCTTAAATCCAAGGCTCTTCAATCACCTCTCTAGCTTTTAATTAAACCTGTTAAGGTTTCGGAAAACACATGGTAAATACAGTGTTGCTTTGCTATCATTTTACCAGTCGGATAGATCAGGTCACTATGCTAATGTACACTAAACTGCACTACTGTGCTGTAATGTTAGGGAAGCTGGAGTGTGTGAGTGTATGTGTGTGTTAATAGATAATTAGTGAGGTTTAGAAATACTGGTTGGTTTCCCCCTGCCACCAGTCTTTATGCTACAATGAGCTAATCAACTATAGCGCTGGACTCAACAAACATGAGCTGTATCAATCTTCTCATCTAACTTCTAGAAATAAAGTAAATAAGTGCATTTCTTAAAGTGTTGGAGCTATTTTCATAAAGCAAAAAAAAGGCTTTTTCAACGTGCAATAACAAACTAATATGATATACATAGAGGCATGAAGAGAAAGAGAAGAAACCTGGAGTGAATTTCTTAATGTTTACTCAAAATATACAGAGCCCAGTTCCCTCCGTCCCAGCTGAGTGCCGACAAATCCGCCAACCGCTTATCAAATTAAACCCCCATTAGCAGCGTAAACACACAGTCTCACACACTCGCACAAACAACCTATTACCAGCACAAATATGCTAGCGACTCGCACATGTTTAGCTACCCTTCCTGCTCAGAGTGTGTCACAGGCTCTTCAGATAAGCCTTCACACAAAACCAGACACGTCTCTCCGCACACACAGGTGATCGGGTCTGTGTGTCATGAACCAGCCCCTATACAGCGTGTGCTCCTGACCTATGCCGTCAACTGTCAGCGCCTGTCACCGTACTTGTCCGGATGCAGATGCGCAGATTTAGCCCCATAACATCACAGCCAATGAGACACGGCACCCAGCATGGAGCCCGCAGTCTAATTCTTTCCATGCGCGCTTGTTAACATGTAGGATTTTCTTTGCAGCCACCATAAAACAGTGTGCGCAGGTAACACAGCCTCATGGAACTTCGCTCTGCCCGGCAGCTGCTAGAGGGATTTACCTCAAAATGTAGTAATGTAAACCCTAAAAGAAAGACATCGCCGTAAAAAGGACAATTTCATCTGTCTTCCTTCCTCTTCCCGTGTGGCCCCCGGGGGGACGCCTGGCCGGTAGTGGAGGGTGAGAGATTCTGGGAAGTGGAGACTAAATGGAACACTTAATATGCACTCCATCAGCATAAACCAATCATCAGGTGATTTTCAGGTAGACAGCGGTGTTTGGATGAACATGACGAGGTGCGTTTATGGGCCGTGTCCGAGGAAAAGGATAAAGGAGGGAAACCCAGGAGCGTCACAGTAGTGGCAGCCAAGACCCAAACTCAGGACATATTACACAGAACAGAGGAGGGGCAGACACAATCCTGCATCAGCTCTAGTAAAGAAAGTCTACACATCACTGAACAATGCACTTGATTCTCCCTCTGCACATTTCACACAAACTGCATGCGCCTCTCAGCCATATACTTCAGCTAAATTACACCGACATGAAATGATTCCCTCAATCAAACATAATAGAAAGCACATCATGAATATGTCTTCCACACTTCCCTCTTATTAAACTGATAGAAGCAAGCGGGGCCATGTCTCTGTGTCTTTTTTAAATGTATTGCCCGTTTGCCAGAACTTCTTTCACACATCATCAGGAGTATGAGTTATTTTGGAGGCCGGTTGGAAATAGAGGTAACTCATACAACTCAGCATTTGGTCTTGTTTGTAAAAAAGTTTATAGTCGTTTGCAGAAACATGCTGAAGAGCCATTTTGCTGCTGGCGAAATGATTTCTGAAAGCAGACCCGCTTTTGGATTACATTCAGTATCCTAAGTGAAATTACATTACTTAACATTGCTTTTATAGTCTGGAGATTTTCCATGCTTACCACTGTAAAAAGCATCCAATCACCTCTATTTAAATATGCTGGCTCATAAAAAGTGGATCAAGAAGCTATTTCCATTGTTTATTTGTGTGTTTCATAGAGATGCAGTCTATGGCTCTTAAATGTTTGCCCTGAAATTAATCCAAACAGAAACCCTATAGTTCTGCCTTGTTCTTTCCTCCTCCTCCTCCTCCTCTCTGGAATTCTACTCTCTCTCTATTCTAATAAATCTGAAGGGGCCTTTTCCACTTTTACAGGAACAGCAACTCATTAAATGGTTGATTTCAGATGGCAGAGTGTGAATGTTTTGAGTTAACTTTATTGATCTGTGAGTGGGTCTGCGGGCCAGAGAGAAACGGACGTCCCCTTCGGCACATGGGCAGTAGATTTACACCTCCGCCATTTAAAGACACCTCTAAACCCAGATGGCCACTGGCCCACTCTCTCCTGTGCTGCCCTGGAACAGACACTGTGGTCGTCTCTCTCTGCACACATGTTCACATAAAAGCAGCAGAAATGCCTCAGAAAAGGATTTTTTAAAATCACTTACCTGGATGAATACACCTCTGTCTCCTCCGAGGACTGTAGTGATGCGTAACTGCCTGGTAGTTCATGCCTGGTTTATGTCAGACTCCTTGAAGCTTCAACTTTGGCAGCCTATAGCGCAAAAAGAGGTTGTGTGGCGGTCATACAGAAGAAATTCAAATAAATAAATATTCATTCAATTTTTAAATGATAATTGGTGGGGCTTTTCTGTTTTATTAGACACCGTATAATAAGAATTATGGAGAAATAGAGTCCAGGGTGGTGGGAGTGTTGATAAACACCACAGGCCAAATTTTAGCCCATAACACAAAATTAATGGCAAACAGCTCAGTTCAATGAACCACAAGAATGAAGCCAAATGATTTTTTTCTTCTATGACATGTTTTTTGAAATATGGCAGTGCCTTCTCTCTTCTTCGAGCTAATGACAACTCAAAGAATACAAAGGGGCCTGAAAGAAGTCACAGTTCGGCTTAATGAGTCTTTGGTGTTTTAGATCCCTGCAACTCATATTTGCCCTCCCTTCACCGTATCAGCCAGGGAGAGCTTGGTCCGTCTCCTATGTATGACATCATTACCAGTGCATGAGCCATTTCCCATAAACCTCTATGGTCCCTAAGGTTTCCCACCCATAAGATCAGGGAATAGACAGGGTGATTATGAAGAAACAAGACTACTTTTTTATCAGTAGTAAGTTCATTTTTATCTTGTCCATTTTTCTTTGACCATCAAACAGGCCCCTTTGAGAATCAAACGTGCAGTACGTCATTTATTTTGCAACTGTTTTATGCTCATTTACTCATTTAAACCTTGTCTCTGTGTATCCTGTTCATCTGTTTAGACTCTCTCTTCCCTCTCTGTATTTGTCTCCCTCTCCCCCTCAGGGCTGAAAGCTGCGAGGCTGTAAGGTCCCTCTCTTCCCACAACTGCTCTCAATCGCCCCTGTGACTGCTCGGCTGTCAATCACTTCAACATCAGACCCACACTGAGCAGATCAAGCCTGTTGGCATACACGCACACACACACACACACACACACACACACACACAAAAACAGGGTTTGTAGAGGGAGTGGAAAGATGAAGGGGGTCCTGTCAGCACCTGCTGGGCCTCACCGGAGAATCTGTGGAGACACAGATACACCCCCACACACAGACACACCGCAGGGCACTAGTTGTGAAGGTACCACTTTAATTTTCATCATATTTACTCAGCCTCCCTCTATGTTGCCTCCAACCTTGCTGCCCCGCAGTGTCAGTATGAGCCGCTCTGCCCTTTAACCAAGGAGAGCATTGGGCAACTGAGAACCATGTCACAAAACATGCATACAGAAATTACACACAGACACACAGGAGAACGCATGTACAACGAATAAAGGGAAGTCTGAGGTCATACAGTTTGTCAAACACACATGTACAGACCCACTAACATTTCAACACACACCTAAAGTCAGGTATTTTCTATGAGCAACCCAATCTCATAGAAACACACAGACTCAATTGTCGAGGTTCCTTCTTATGAACGTAAAGCTTCTCAATTAATTTCATCTGTTTCTGTCCAAAACCACATTCTCTCTCTCTCTCTCTCACACACACACACACACACACACACACACACAGATGTAACACCACATGCAGGCACAACGCATGCACACAAACATACACACAGTCCATTAGGCTCATGTGTTGGGCCCAAACCACGGCCCAGAGTGCTCTTTCATGGCTCCATCATTACATCAATAAGTCTTCACATTAATCTCAGCACAGCAGAGCACACAGGCTATTACCAGACCAGCCCTGCACCACAGAGGCTCACCCCGAAGCAGACACGGGCAAAATAGTAGTCAAATATATTCTGGATACTTGAAAAACATATAAGGCGTGCTGGGTTTGTCTCATTTTGCAAGGGATTTGTCCAGTTGTGAGGCTGGTTAAACAGCAGAGGATAAATTACGTATACCTCAAGTAGTGCAAATGCATAAAAGCATATCTAGATATATTTGGCCACATGTGCTCTGAAAAGCCCTCAAAAAGCCTCCTTTAAGTGTTTTTTTTTCTTCTGTGTAGACTGCTGATTTAATACAGAGCACAAAATTATTTTTGAAGAGCTGGTTTCAATAGTGACTAACAACAACCTTTCGCCAAATCCTTTTCAAATCTGTGTAACATAAGATCATACCCTCTTAATGAAGCTCTAGAGAGTAGTCTGAAAAAAAACATGGTCACTTTTCAGAGATTAGCTTACTGCATCACATTATTAAATCAGCCTTTGGTCTGCAGTTAAGAGCTCCTGTGAGAAAAAGGCTGCTTGGTTAATAATCACTAAGATGAGCTAAGGCAACTAAGCCGAGGCTGCCATCACAAACACAGCATCAATCACATTCAAAACAAAAAAATCTAATTTTTCTGCAGCACAATGAATATCAAGAAAGGGGGGTGGGGGGGTGAGGAAGAAAGAAATGGAATGGAAGTGAGAGGAGGGGTTTAGCCCTCGTCTGTCTGGACAGGAAATGGGGTTCTTTAACCTTTGACCCAAGTCCACCGTGCAACTGTGATTGTGTATGTGTGTTTATCCTCTTGCATATGCCTAAGAACAGGTTCTTTCAGACACTGGTATGATGGACAGATGGTCCTTGTTGTCATGGCAGCCCGTGCAGGTGCGTATGTATGGGGTTTCCTGCCCCAAGGTGCAGGAGGGCGTTGGGGTGGGGTGTTTATTATCCGCAGTGCCAACGGGCAGCAGACTCCCACCGCTCCCAAGAGGTAAGAGGAATGACGGAGGGGAAGGAAAAGAGGGGGAGAATGAGGGACGGTAGGATGAATGAAGAAAGGGAAGGAGTGAGAGTGGCAAGCTGTAAAATTTTGGAGGAGCATCCACTTTTATCACCCTGGATCTGTTCTTGGATGAAAAAAGCTGTGAAGTATGTTTTTCACTTGTCTCTGATTCTCTGCCATAATAAAAGAATAAAAGAATATTGCCTCAGAAACCTCCACTGTTCCGGGAATGGCAGCCTCGGCTAAGATGACCTCAGATATTGTTCCGTTGTATTCTTTTATTTTCCTTTCAACATTTCGGACCGCAAATGCGAGATGGGAGAAGGAATGGGCGGGGGGTGCAGCCTGGAAGGAGTTGAGCGGTGGGGCCAAGGGTCACCGCTGGAGATTCTCCCCTGAAGGCAAGTCCGCTGCAAACGGGGTAATAATAAACGTTTGGCGTTTTGAGTTTCTGAACCCACCCACCCCGCCCCTCTGTCCTGAGTCCACCGGCTTCGGCTTCGGTACCAAACGCATACTTACACCCATCAAAACTAGTAACAGAATCTTAACATTGATGTAAAGTGTAAAACGCTTAACGAAAACGGTCTCTTCTGAATTTTAAACAAAATATTCATGAATGGCTTTTGTATAATTCATCATTTTATGTAGCAGTGAGGAAAAAACTAAGAATAATTCATTTTTTTTGATAAACTGACTGGGTCACCATGTTGTAGATTTGTCAGCCCTCCTTAGCTCTTGCAGGAAGGGCCAGCATTGTTATTGCTATCATTTTCAAAGCTCAGTTCAAAAACACTCATGTGAAACTGTCTTATTTGGGATCATTTGGAGCTATATGGATAAATTGTGTGGACTCTAGTCCACTTTTTTTCTGCAGCTTTAAACAAATGATCGTAACTTTAAATTAGCTAAGGATACACTGAAATCAAAAATCATGTAAATTTTATAACAAACTTGAGTTGCAATGTGCAGCATTCAAAATCTGCTTTAAAAAAGTATTTTGAATGTAATTATACTTACAAAAAAATATCACATTTACCCATTAAAACTAGCACTGAAATTAAATCAGAAGTAAACAAATTTTTTGAAAAATAAAAAACATCCCAAATTTCCTGAAAAATATTTATAGCAAAGCTTAATAAGAATTTTAAAAAAAAATCAAACTTAAGAACAAATTAAATGACCCTGATCCACACACACACACACAGACAGACACACACACACACACACACACACAGATATATCCATGCAAACACACGCGGTTTGGCATAGGGGAAATATGTCTATACCACCGGTCTAATCCCAGGCCTCGCTGCCTGGGTTGTTTGTTTTTGTGTTTACTCTGGAATGTCAGACATCCGAGGACACGGCGGAGAGGAAGGTCAAAACCAGCCGAGCTCCAAAGACTCAACAAACATTATTAAATTCTAATTTGTTATAAAAGGTTTGTGGAAAGTAGTGTAGAGAAACCATTAACGATTTCTCTGGTTATTTTTTTGTCCGTAAAGGTCTTTATGCACTGTGGGAGCATGTCCACTTTAAATCTAAAGTACACATACACTTGACGACTATGACACACACACACAAAAACAGAGGGTCTGCACGTCATGTTGGATCGCAAGACTATGGCATATTTTGCACAGAAATTTGATTACAGGAAGTGTTACAGTGCCATAAAAAAATCAAACATGAAACTAAGACATAACTGAGGAAGTGAGGGCTTAAAGGTATAAAACGAGTTTTAGTGAGACAGTGATAGGGTGACAAAGTGTGACCGGATCCTACAGAAGAAAAACGTTACTTATGAACACACAGGCTGTTAATTAATTTGAACCCTTTAAATAACAGAAGATAATTTTACAGAGTTAGCATTGCTTTTGTAGCTTAGCTTTATGATTGTTAACATTTTTCAATAAAATGTATTTGTCAAGTTTTTTTTTTTTTTTTTTAATTTATTCCTATAACATCAACCTCTACAAACAAAAAAGAACAATGAAAACAGGCTCTCAAGAAATGGGGATCTAGCTATCTGAGAGAGCTGATGTTACAGAAAATCTTATAAAATCACACTTTCCACTTCATCTGTCAGGAAAGCAGCCTGATCTATTACTTGGAAAAGAGGAGGGGGAGAAGTGAAAAGAGGGAACAAACAGGGACACGGTGCTGAAAGGGTTGTTAAGTCTGTGATAGGTCTTTGGCACTCAAAGAGACATGAGTCCTGCAGTAACAACGGACTTTGTGGGAAATATCGCTATGGCCTCCATGAGGGGAACATGTGTTGTTGTGAGTGTGTGTGACTCCAAGTGTGTGTATATGTATTTTTTCTCTGTGTGTATGTGTGTGAGTGTGTATGCTGTGCACTCATTAGTGAAAAGCCTCAGTGCAGACTAGCTCCAGTTACAGTAGTAAACGCTGCCTTTGAACTTTTAATAGAGCCCTGAAACTCAACCAGGCCTTAAAAAACACAGATCTGCAGGAAAAGACAAAATGGAGAGAAAGAGGTGGAAATGGTCAAGATTAAACCACACAAAATGTAATGAAAGGAGGAAGAACTGCATTAAGAACTAGATCATTTATGGCGTTTAATCATAAGATGCATTAAGAATTAGATCATTTAGGTTGTTATCATGTAATCATGAGCCACAACACTGCGACTGCAATACTCAGTCACAAAACCGTACCATTTTTAAGTCAACACAGAGGCCAATAATGCTAACGAAGCACAACTTATATAAACACACACCTGCTGACTTGGCTTACAGACAAATGTGGTAGCTTTATGAAATGGGCAGAAACATGCCAAAGTATAACTGGCATATGAGGGACCTCAAAAATGCTCAGTTCCTGTAACGCACATACACACCTCATTATCATCATTTAGGGCACCGCTGAGTGCCGGCACCTGTGTCTGTGCCTGGACACAGTAATTAAAACATGCAGACCTTTCTGTGTGTGTGTTTAAGTGGGTGGGTATTTATCTGGGTGGGTGTCGGTGTTGCAGAATCTTCTGGCATGCATTGCAATAAACAGATGTTGAGTCTTTATGAGGTCTTTACAACAGGTTCAGCCCCAAGTGTTTCTGTGTGCTCTGTGTGAGTGTGTGTGTCTAAGCATATATAGGCCTAACATGGAAACCTCTCATCAGTGAACTATAAAAGAGACCACAAAAGGACATGAACAGGAAAGGTGCGGCATTCATCCTAAACGCAAAGAGAAATTTAATCATTTCAATAATGCTGTCATAATGCTGCAAGTCGCCATAGTTACCAACAAGCTATTCTAATCTACATACACAAGAACGATGTGTACAATATGAACAATTAACCTAATCACAGGAAACTCTGGCAGCCATGTTAAGAGTAACATCTACATTTCCATTCGTCAAAGCCAATCCAAAAATCTTTCTTCAATGCAAACACATCGACTTGTCAGCAGGAAAAGCACAGGTCACTAATGACATTAACAGTGGCTCAATTTCATTCAACGGTCCTCATCATGCCACTGAGCCAGCACGCACAGTTACACAACTATGGAACAAGTACACATAAACACAAAGCATCATAACTATTAACGCAGTTAACTATATCTGCACTTTCCCCTCCTATGACTGCTGCCTGATGAAACTATTCACTGATGGAAGAAGAGAAGGATTGTGGACATGACTGTTTATTTGACTTCGAGCTGTTTACAGAGATGGACGCTGCGGAGCTGAGTGACAGCATGAGAAAATACCTCTGATAATATACTGACATGCAGAGAACTCAGCAGTGAACTTGCCTCCTTGCTCGTCTCTCAGGACCTAGGAGCATCACTCTGTTGCTGATGAGAGTGATTGTAATATTTCTGTTCCCTATTTCACTTATTCATAATGTTTGATAAGATCCTATCCAATAATATCTAAATTTTGCTTTTATGTGTAGCCATTTTCCTTATCTGGCCCTGGGTGTCACCATGTAATTATTTCAGGGACATGCTATGTTATCTAAGTTTAGGTAATTAGCAAATCACCTATTCATTTTGTTTTATTACTTTTAGGTCAACGAAGTAAAAGAAATAAATGTTATGAAACACCATTTACTCATTCATGTTGGCAAATATAATATAGAGATATAATTTAACAGGTAACTGAATATAAAATATGAAAATTTAATTTCAAAATTTGAGAGTTTTCTGTTCACAATTGTCTGAGAGCATTGTGAAGATGGTTTTGATAGAGTTCAAAAACCCTGGTTATGGCCAAGACTACAGCAGAAATAGAAGTCAAGAGCCCTGTTCAGCACCCGGAGAGATTTATTCATTCATACTGCCTTCCTTCACGTACAAGGGCAACAAACACAAGTGGGACACCACCATTTTTAGTGCAATTTGTCATTTTTTCCATACTAGATAACGGCCCATCTGCGTGTAGGTTCATAGTGCAGAAATGTTATGACCCACTCATGCTATTATTACAGTTTTCCAACTTCCCCTAGAACCATGAAAACAAATAAACATCAACATAAGATAATGACAACGTGAGAGACAAGAGAATCTGAGAGAAATTGTTCATCTAACCAAAGGCCAAGAAGTTCCAGCTCAAGTTGAGAGCATAAGTTCAGAGTACCTCCTGCTGCTGAAACAATGATCACCACCTGAACCTGTTGTTAAACAGAGCTGAATACTGTTGCTTTTATAAGCAATAAAACTGTTCATCGGAAGAGTCTGGAGACGTAAACAATGAAAATCTCCATTTATTGTGTTTTCTCATTCTATCAGCATCTGTTTTTAACAGGGAGGGAGATTTGTGTAGGGAAATAAAAAATGAAACTTGACTTTTTTTCCCCCTTTCACAATAAAGTCCTAGACAGATGACAGCTGTGGACACACAGAGTGCATGCTGCATGTTTTATCGCCTTCACCCATAAATAAAAAACGCAGAGTGGAAGAAATACAGTCAAAATATACGATTTATGGCAACGGGCACAGGGGGGAGTCTGGAGATTTCGTGGACAATATGAAAATAAAACTGCAATAAAACTGCACGGGCCTTGATTGTGGTCTATGGAGAGACATGGAGGGCCTCCAACACGGCTAACTTTATTACTTCATCTGAAAGAGCAAGAGAGAGGGAGAGACACATCAACAGATTCAGAGACCATTACAGTCAAATCTTTTCCCCTAAGTGGCCACAGTCTCCATCTAAGGACCCCCAGCCCCTTTTCACCCAACATCCAGGGACACAGAGGGCAAACCCTCCTCAATTCAGTTTACCCAGCTTTTTATTTACACAACTAACTGTTTTTTTGGTTTACATAAATCTTTACAACATTGTTTCATGGCAGGCATCACAGTAAGTACTATTAAACTGATGGTAGTTATATAAACACTGGGGGGAAAAGAAGAATTAATGCTTTTAAGAGTAAAATGGATTCTTGTTTATGTAAGTGGTCTGTAACCTTATGATGATCACCAACTGAACAAATAATTTACCGCCATTTTCATTTACCACATCACAGCGCCCAAGTATGTTGCTCTAAGCATTCAAAATCATTTTGAGGGAGCCGTCTTTCTGGTCAGAGAGGTGGAGGGGGAGAAATGGAGACAACATTTTTGAAGTGATTAGAGCAACAGATCGCTGGAAGATGGGTGAAAAAGGCCTGACAGTTTGTAGGCCACTAAAGGAAAACGTTCTGGACTTCAATGGATATTTAACTGTAAGGGTCTCCTTATCTTCCTCATTCTCTCCCATATGAAAATACCCTATTGTAGGGTGCTGCATCTTTCTTGGCCGGAGCCACGCATCAGATCTAGGGTTTCACAGAGCATACCGGGGGACCGGCGAAACCGGAGACAATAACAACAAATATGGCCTTGTATTTTTGGGTTGTGATTATAAAGCCCATTTCACAGTTTAATACTCCAGGGAGACCAAACAAACTTAGCTGTTTAAAGAAACCAGCGTCCAGAATTGGATCAAATCTCTGCTGTTCCCAAATGTCCTCGAAAAATAAAAAGAAGAGGGCACATACTATGTCTACAGTACACAAAGAGACTGCAGCTTACCATTACAGATTCATACAAAATACAAGTAGCCTACATCTGCTGCTTATACAAAGTAACATTTCCTTTACCATACAGAAAACTAAACTAACCCTTCACCCCTATGAAACTAATTAAAGATTCACAAAATTTAAGCCATTGATACAGTATGCTTCTTTTGTATCATGATTACTATTTCATTAGACTATTATTCTGTTATTTATACTATTATCCCACAGCACAGGTTCTGAAAAAGTCTGTTCACTAATCATGAAAAACTGCTTTGAAATACATTAAAGATGAGGAAATTGATATTGTATTTAGTCCATGTATTTTTAAGTAATAGTAATAATAATAACAACAATAATAATAAAATCAGAATGTGATACAGTGTTAGCCAAATACAAGAATTATTCCCTTTTCTTTGCTGCTAGAAGTATTTAAATTGATATTTTTGATAATAAGAATTATTCTAAAATTGTAGAAAGTTATGTCTTAAATAAAAATAACAATTTAATATAGCAATAATAATAATGCTTTTTTTTCTTTTTTAAAAAATAGGTAATTTCAAAAGTATCTACACTTTTGGACTGAAGACTCTGTTGTATCTAGAATCCTGTACTAATCCATCATTTCTTGTGTACTGCCATTTTGCTATTTTATTACCATTATACTGTGCTGCCACCTGCTGAAGAAACAGAGATAGGCTTGACCTAAATGATATTTGGAATATATTGTGTTCCCAATTCCTTCAGCTTTGACATTAGAGCGACAAAAATCTGTCAGAATGGCACAGCAGATGTTTATAACAGGTGTTGCTATATAAGAAACAAAATTATGTTAGCTGATGATATACCTAGAGGTTAAATCTTGATAAATTTAAGTTACTGCCTCATCAAAACCATTTTTATTAAGCCTTTATAGTGCATTATGGGATGTTGCTATTCTCTGCAATGCCTAAACTCCATCTTCTTTTGTGTATGTGTTTTTATTGTGTCTTTTATCAAGGAGGACTAAGAGTACTTTTGTTGTTGATGCAAAATAGAAACCCGGTGAAGAGCCGGACACAAGACCCAAAAATTGGCTCATTTGAACTAAAGGAAACTATTTCCTCCATACACCCTCTGAATACTCAGCTAAAAAGGCTGTTATTTCAAATACATCATTAATATATGGTAAAACAAACTGCTGGATAGTGTTTTGTCCTTTATACAGAATCTAATCAACAGAGTGTAGTGAGACTACCTAACATAACAATTTGGTCACTTTGAGGACCACGCCACAAACGACACATACAAATGTACTGTACAAAACTCAAGGTTGACATCAGCCTTACTTATAAACTTGTCGACTCAAAATCCATTGGAGAGCATGTAGCATTTAGACCAAACAATCATTAAAACAAAAACACAACTGCACCCAGGTAAAGAACTTTTTCACAGCAGACATTTTAACTTTTCAGAGAAATAATTAATGTCATAACTCAGTAAACATACATAGCTAGTGTTACCTTCAAACTGGAAATGCACCTGTTGTGTATTTGTTACACTTGTGTGCCAGTGTTTGTTTGTGTTTTGCTAGCTAGCTACGCTCGCTTGTCTGGCCGTTTTAGCTAACAGCTGAGGAAAAAACTAATGAATGAAGTCAATAACTTGTGCCATCAAAAGTCAAAATTTACCCGAAATTTCATGTCTTGAGCCGGAGAGCAGATGTTTCACCAATGGCGGAACTATGGTCAATTATAAAAGCAGGCAAACCATAGTACGTCCGAGAGGCTAACGTGGGCCTCTTCAATACACTGTGAATAGTGAGAGTTTCACGCATGCGTAATGACTGGTGCGATTAGAATAACAAATCACAGGTGTGGTAAGCAGGCCTTGAATAGAGACAGTCGCGTCATATCCGTTCACTCTAATGGACCGTTTTTTTTTCATGGAGCGTCTCAGTAATTCCCGGAAGTTAGCAGGAAATGTCAGCAGCGCAGCGGAGTTGCAACAGAATATATCGTCTCTGATGCACGTTTAACAGGTAAAACCTTGCAGGTTTGTCACACTGTATGACTGTTGGTGGAAAGCTAACATGTCAGACTGGGTGGGTGGAGATTCACCTGTCAGAGGACAGTGGGGCGAGGTTGCTTAGGGGAGTTTACAAAAGCACTGGGTATGCACAACCAACATCCCTTTGCTCGAGACTATGGTGCCACACCAGTAAGTTGCTGGAAACTGATGTCCTTTGTTTGATATTATTTATTGTTTATTTCTTTCAAATTATGTTTACCTTCAATTAATCATTGCAGAATTTCCTGAACAAAATAAATGGTTAAACGGCTTTTGGATCCATGTGTTTAATGTGCACACCAAGCATAAGTCTCTTTATAGTCTTTTTACAATTATATTTGTAGCAACTCTCATGACCAGAAATTAGTCACCCGGTTGGGTGTGGGAGATAGACCTTGTTTGTGACGTGCTTCAATAAATGTCCAGGCAAGTTATTGTATTTAATATTTCGGTCACACAGTGCATATTGCTAAATTATATACACCATCCATATTATTTAATCCAATCACCACACATCATTCACATCATACCCTGAAAATGTGAATCTAGTTACAGCTAGAGGTGACATGAAAGAGAGAGTAGTCTATGTGGAAAGATGGCTGCACAAACAGAAGGACAAAAATTAAAAACTGAGTTCTGTACTGATCCAGGCAGAAGAGCACCTGGAGAATGATACGCTCCAGGATCAGGGGGAAAAGTCCCATCTCTTCAAGTCATGTGAACAATATCCCCCAGAAGGAGAGAGAGTGGAAAGCCAGAAGGAAAGACATGATGAATAGAACTGTCCATCTGGAGCTTCTGATGGAAGACCTCCAGAAAAAGCCTAAAAAGCTTTCCCTCTGGAAAAGATTGTTTTTTCACTTCAACAAAGACAGCAAGACAGTTTTCTATCTCTTGGTGTGACTGTGCAGTTTCAGTGTTGTACAAATGTAGTTTAACTATTTCCTCCAATCTTTGTTTTTTCATTTTGTTTCATAAAAGATTAATAAACTAAATGTTGCTTATGAGACGAGGGACAGGGAACCCTGTCAATAATTTCCCACTCTGTAATGAATGAACTAAACAATGCAGAAGCAATACAGTGGTACATATTTGTTTGTTTGTTTTAGAACTAATAGCACTGCTACAACCTAATGTAAAGTACAGTTCACTGTGTTTCTCTTTAAAACTGTTCAGGCACAACATTCATCATAACCATCTTTTGAGCACATTTCCCTGTTTGATCTCCTCCATTGAGGCATGAGAAGACACATCTTTAAGATTCCAGCTGGGTCTATCTGATATCTTGTTGATGCTGGATTTCTTCACACTGCCTGATACAGATTTTCAGTCATTGAAGGATATGCCAATTAATTAAAGTTTAATGAAATGTGAAACAGCTTTGGGTTATTATAAATAGCCTACAAATTTAATTCTAAAGAAGCTATATGCCTGATGCAATTGGCAGAAATATTGTAAAGCATGAGCGAAAAACCAAACAGCCAATTACTGTTTATGACTAATTGAATTAATATAGACTTGAGGAACATTTTCTGCTGTATCAATCTGCCAGTGTGGTTGAGAAGCAAAATCGGTTGCTGAGTGGTGTCCTGTGCACCCTCTTCCTGTGCAGGTTTGATGTCCTGTCTATTCTGAATAAGAACTGTGTTTCCTAAAAACAACACAAATATTAATACTGGCTAATAATAATAATAAGCAGGCCAATATGGATGACAGGTAAAAAGTTTTATTGCATCATATAAAATCAATGTTAATTGTGCACTTTAATTTCTTACTCAAAACCTCTATATTGTAGTCCTCTGTAGTCCATTGGCGGAACTAGCCTACAAATCCCGACGTGCATTTCGCCTATTGCCATAGCAGCGGGAAATTGGTTTGAGTCGGTCTCAATCATGGACAGCCCGAGTCGAGTGTTTGCTGCAGTACTACCGGTTTCGGGTCGTGAGTTCAACGGTAATGAAAGGGAGCAGGGGCTGGAAGTACGAACAGTTAACCGACAGGGTCCCGGCAACCGTGTAAGGGAGGTCCAGGTCACGGGAACGGCGGAGGTTTGTTGCCCGGCGGACCAAGTGTCTGTTCGGGTCACTGTGGGTAACAGCAAGGAGTCAGTCGACGAGGTGACCAACAGCGTTTCACGGCGACTCGAGTACATTATACAGTCTGTCAGGTGAAAACACACACAGCGGTTTACACTAGCACGAGCAGAGTAAACGTTTTGGGTGGAACAGTAAGATTAGCTTAACGTTAGCTAGCTGCTACATGTAGTGTCCATAGAGGCAACACTTCTGTCCACTGTGACTGTGTTATGCGTTTGTTGTGGTATATGGTATGGTTCTGTATCCATTCACCAAACAGTAGACTGGTGTTCTCACTGCAGTAGTCGTAGCCAGTGGTTGAAGTATTGGTAGCAGTGGTACTTCAGTGTAAACAATACAACTGTAAGTAGAACTCTCACACATGAAGTACTTATACAGAAGCAGTAGATACAAAAGGATTCATCAGTCTTCAGAAGAACCATTTGAGTATTATGTTTTCTGTTATCAATATTGTTGCATGTAAACAGCATTTCGATGTTGTATTTGGTTGTGGCAAAGCTAATTTTACTGTGGGGTTGTTTAATCTCTATCAATGCATCATATATCATGAGTTGATCATATATTTTGTATGTAAAGTACGTCAGAACAATAATAATAATAATAATCTGTCAATAATACGCAAAAATGCAAATCGTACAATATTTCCGTCTGAATTGTATGTGAAGTACAAGTTCCTCAAAATTGCAAAAGTGCTGTAATTGAGTAAATGTACTTTCCACCGCTGGTAGTACTACTACGGAGTAGAACCCTCCTCAATAATAGGTGTTCACTGAAGCATTACAGTGCCTCTAATGTATTTCTAGTAGTAGGAGTAGTAGTTACTCAAGTACTGGAGTAATAGTGGTAATTGATGAGCAAATTATTTAAGAATTGTTGCTGTTTAAGGGTAAATGGGCAGGCAGTCCAGTTAGTTTGTAGTATGGTGTATGCTCACTTCTTATTATGTGAAATATGTAATTATTTAATTTTGATGTGCAGTAGCTTATTTTTTTCACCTTGTTCTTTATTATTGCAATCAGTGTATGATAATATTTTATATTCTGCTTAGACAGCATGGTATCAGTGACAAGGACACCTCAGTGAGGAGGCTTCTCCACCGAGAGGCAGACCTATATCACATGGATGCAGAGGTGGAGTATTTGGACACTAAAGACTCAAATGTGTTATGATGCTGTGAATCTTTCATTGACCCTACAGAATAAATGTATGTTGAATTGTATCTGACAGTTAAGGAAAATACTTCCATAGGTCGTGGTCACTTTTTCAGATTTTGAGAAGATGGAGCGAGTATGTGGTGTCTTACTGGAAAAGCTGGACAAAAGTGTCTGTGTGGGGACACCACAGTTTTACCACAGTGCAGAATGTCTGAGTCAGCTGAGGTAGGAAAAAAGTTAGCACACCTTTCATCAGCACTGTGAAGTCATAGCTGGACAAACTTGTAACTAGTGTACATTTGTGTGTGTTTTAGGAGGCGAGTGTGTGTGTCAGCAGTTGAAAATGCTCAACAGAAGGCCTGCGAAGTCAGTCAGCTCCTTGGACAAAGTCTGGGACCCCCCCTACTGGTCAGAGAGGAGGAGACAAAGGAGTGGAGGAATGAAGATGAGGAGTATGGAAGCACAGGGCAGGGCGCAGCATCCCTGTCTCACCTCCCCTTTATACCCAAAATCACTGCCTCCTCACGGGTGTCTGTCTCCTTCAGTCTCAGAGACAGAAGCAGGAAAAAACTCTAAAGACATTTGTCATTGGCACATGAAACCAAAGAGCCGATTGTCACAATTTTGAACATTTTATTGCATAGCTGTGGCTGATCAAAAGTGCAGTTTTTCAAGTTTTTTTTTCTTTTTGGACCTTAGCTACCAGTCATGTCAAAACTATAAACATTTTCAAAGAAATTTTGTCATTTCCAGCATTCCCTCTTATCATGTAACATGCCAACCATTCAAGTCTGATTCAAATTCAACATTTTTAGACACATTATATTAAAATACTGTATATTTATACATCTCAAAGAAATAAAGTGTTCATTAGAGCTTGATTACAAGATTTCTTTCATATGTCCCAGTATTAACAGTCTCCAAATCCCCAACTGACACCCTCATATTGAGATCCAGCAAGGAGGGATTTGATGATCCTCTTGATCTGTACAAAGCTTGGCACTTATGACAACCACGTCAGTACTTGAACACAGAACACCACAGAAGGAAGAAAATGAAATTGTCAGTTCGATGGATCTTTCAGACCGAGCAGTCAGGCATCATCGATCTCATCTTCAGGAAAGAGCTCTCTAAGCCAGGGCTGCATGATGAACCGCTCCCCATTGAAATGAGTGAAGTAATTCTCCAAGGTGGGAATGTCCGGCTAGAAACATCCAACAGTGAGTCCAGGAGTGTGCGTGCGTGTGTGTGTGTGCGTGCGTGCGTGTGCGTGCGTGTTGCAATTATCCAGTACTTACCCTCATCCCAGTGATGCGCTCTAGTTGTGTCTGAGGCAGATATGCAACTAACAGAGAGGACGGTCCAGGCCCGCTGAACAGTACTTTGTAATGAGGCGTCTTCTCTGCTGTGATGCCCTACAACACCACACACACACACACCACACACACACACACACACACACACACAGTCCCAAAACTCTGTGAACTGGCTAATTTTTAGGTTCCCAACACAAACACACTGGCTGCATTGTGACACAGACCTTTAGTGAAGAGAGGAATAGTTGTGGCTGCTAACCTCAGAGCTGGAATACATCCTGTTAACCCACTCTTGAGGGGCTCGCAATTCAGAGTCCCAGCTCACCACCACCCCGACCATATGGCCCTTCCTCTCCATCACCACTTCTCCAACTCGTAGAAACACATACGGAGGACGGGGGGTGCGCACTGTCTTGGATGCTGCAGGAATGAGGAAAAATAAGAAAATCATGTGAGATAAATTTGACTTGCGCTGCTTTCAGTGAAACCACAGGATATGTACTATCTTACAGATGTGAGAACTTTTCACTTGAATATGAGCACTGAAAGAACACTCAATTTTCTTGCAGTCAGGGTGTCATTGCATCAGATTCAACTTTTTCATGGCGTATATGACCAAATAAGTTGTTTTTTTTTCTATTTACAACTGAAAAATACATGACATATTTCAATTAAGTTTCACCAATTCAGAATATTTGTGAGCGTTAAGACTTAAAGTTCATTTAATTTTGTACTTGCTGAAGGGTTTAAGTGAGGCATGTGACAAGGACAAAATAATCTAAACATAGAAATGGCAGAGTAATGGGAGATATGGGGACACAAGATTGAAATACAGATAAAAAATTTTTAAGTTAATTCCTGTCATTCTTAAAAATACTTGATATGTCAGGTGAAATTTCACTTTTGGACTACAAGATAAAACGCTCCATGTAATTAATCTCAGATTCTTTCTGAATATCTCTACTGACCCAAACTTTCCAAGTTTAGATATGTATATGGACACAAACCTCCAAAGAAGCCATGATCGTTGTCATAAAGCATGGTCTCTACAGGAGGCAACATGTCTGCCACTTCGTCTCCCTGTCCCAAGCCAACCAGAGACCTTTAGAAAGCAAAAATATTGTCAGTCTTGACATAAAAATGAGTTGTGGGTTTGTTTCTGTTCCTTTTCTGAAGTGTTCCTACAAGAACTTGAAACATTAGAGGTCACTTTTAAAGTGACAGAATTCAAGCTTGAAAGAAAAGCATTATGCAAATGAATACAGAGACTCCAAACCCTCACATGACATAAGACATCTGCTGATTTGCCCACTCCATCCATGCAGTGCCATTGAGGTATGTGCTCCACTCTCTCCAAATTCTGAGCAACCTGAAATACCAAGGTTAATCGTTAAATTGAGACAAAAACACACTGCACAATTCCTTAATGGACTTTCTTATCATCACTGTATTACTATAGGGACTCAGTAATGCTGAGGTTTGGTTACCCAGTGTAGAGTCTGAGGCATATGGATGGATTTTCCAGGACGTCCATCAATTTTCAAAACATTTTTCCCAACTCCATACATGTTTTTTCTTTCACATACAAAGTGGTGGCACCGTAAACTGACGCATATATGAAAAATAAATTTTCTTTTTTATGCATTTCTACCCCACCTACCGTGTAGTCGCGTGGTAGCGCTGCGCCACGCTGGAGCCGCTCCACCGGGAGATGAAGTACTGCGCGGGCACAGCGGAGAGCAGCAGCACGAGCTGCAGCACCGCAGGGCCTGTGAGCTGAGGCATGACTGCGCAGCTGTCACCTGGGGACGGAAACGCGCGTCAGGTGGATTTAGCAGGTGCGGGACCCGAAAGCTAAATCAGTCCAAAGTAGATGTGTAAGACATGTCTAAATGAGCCTTTAAGTTGCGGTACAGCGCTCCGTCCATTGTGAACGACACTTCTGGACAATACGTCGTTATTAGTTTTTTTTATTGACATGCTTAATGTTAATATTGTTCAACCTCACGTTATGGGAAGTTAAACCCTGTTAAACGACAAATGCCACAACAGAAAGTTAAAGGAAATGCAAGTTGAACAAAACAATTGTCAAAGCGCATGAGTAATTATGATTCTTACCTCGTATTAAAATCCAAAGTATTTCCTGCAACTATCTGCCACACATTGCGTCTGAGGGAGTCTGTTTGCGCCTGGAAACCAGAACAAAGTCAGACGGTTTCACTTCTGTTGTATTTACATAAACCACTCTTTCGTCCATGCCGCTGCCACCTGTGTATTTACATTTTTTGTCAAAATTGCCAAACTGGTAGTCTACCCAATCACTGAAGCCCACGGATGAACCGGCGGACCTTTAGCGGCTCGCCACGTCAGGAAAGAGCCGAGCCTGCGAGCTCCGGGCGGGGAAGTTGTTTTGACGCAGTTACGCTTTGGCGACACGAGGTGGGAGAGTTGCTCATTAATGCAACATTGCTATAATGTGTGAGTCGTCTTATTTTTAACAGGTTGTATTTTAGTACTACAGTATTTTATTTACTTTAGCAAGCAAAGCAAATAATTGCAAAAAGTGCTTTTATTAAAAAACAAAAACAAATTAAACCTTTAATTTGATTTTTTTTTTTTTAAACTGTCAACAACTTGTTGCTTTGAAATTACCCAAAAATGAACAGGAAGTAAAAGTGGATATGGAAACACAACTGTTTATTTACTTAAAATATTGGTATTAACTAACAGGACAGCAGTACTCCCCTACACATACATTCTAGCTTTATGCTTCTTTTTTGCATTAATTCTTTTATATATAAAAAGTATCCAAACTAACAAAGACATCCTCTTCAATCAGTTCACGTGACCCCTTTCCCCTTCCCTTCCCGCTCTGTTCTTTCCCCCATCCCACCTCCCATTAAAACTTAAAAACATCCCAAAATGCTTCCCAGTGGCTCACATGCAGCCACTTCACACACACATTGTGACCTTTAACCTCTGACTTCCAATGCTGTGATGCCTGGTCAGAGGCCACAAACAGCACAACTCTGCCACACATTAGCACAGGCCTGTGGTAAATGAATGCATGTGTCCTTTAGCATCAAAATGCAGCACGGGTCTCGTAAAGTAAGAGGGCTGATCTGATCTGCTGAGTCAAGGTGGAAAGCACTGATAGCTAAAACTCGTGAGGTCCACTCTGTGAAGCACTACAGACAGATGTGACTGATGTGTGTTTGAAAAGATAAGAATAAATTAATGTACCAATTCTGGATTATGACCAGTAACTTGCTTTTAAGGCCCCTTTGAAATGATTAGAGGTTGTATATTATCACTAACATGGTTAATGTAACCTGACCAGCAAAACTCAATCAGCTCTTTTACTTCGACAGATTTGAAAAAGACTGTTGATTAAAAGGAGGTGGTAGCAGACTAAACAAGTCTGATGTCCACTTTCAACCGATAAATGCATTCCTCCTATTAATTGGGAATACAATGGCTCCTATATGTAGCAGGCCAAAGATGCCGTTGGGAAAAAAATCATCCCTAATTCAAAATGGCTAGATCCTTGTCAATATCCTGCAAACATTTTGGATTCTCAAGCATTGTGTGTTTTTAGCTGGCTCGTGTAAACATGTTTAAAAGTGAGCTCGTATTTCAGGTTTGAGAAATCTGGGTGTAAAATTTTGCTTCCAGAATCTGTGCATATATGTAAATATGATTATTGGTGAATGCAATAGAAAAAAATCCAGAACCTTAATGTGCCTATGAAGAGTTTATAGATCAATTTTATGAATGAAAGTCATAAACGAACACTTACAACCAACAAAATTGCTGCCCACAAAATGAATACATTTATGGGCAAAAATCAATAACTTCCTATTTTGAACAAAAGAACCCCAATAATAAGATTTACTTTGATGTCAACAGTCACTTATGCAACTCAGTTTGGGATAAAACTCTTCATATACACAATATAAACTAAGCATTTGTGAAAGTGACAGAAAGAATTGTAAATTGTGTCCTCAGAAAACTGCAGCAGAGTATGACACCTTTCCAACAGTATGACTCCACAGATCTGGCCACTGAAACACTGTCCTATATGGCAGGGACACAGACAGAAAACATTTGACACATTATATGTGACAGAGTTCAACACACTCACTGTGGAGACTGTAAAACTAAGCTAAAATAAACACATTCAAAAGCCATGTCCTAAAACTTCAGTGCCCAAAGACAGAATTTGGCATTGAGTTATCCTTAACAGAAAAACAAGGAAAACAAAAACAATGATAAGCAGATGAGATATATGTCGATTAATATGTGACAAGGAAGACCTATGAAATGAATCAGGTGTATATAGATGCTACCATTCAGTTCTCCCCAGTCAACCCCACAAGTGTCAGATTTTGGCATTCACTTGCTCTGTGCTGGGGTAAAAAAAAAAAAAACAGAAATATGACAAAAGTGGAGACCGCCATCTTTTATAAATTCAGTCCTCTAGGTGTGTGTGTACAGAGAGAGAGAGTGACATAATGTTTGTCTCCTGTCAGATTTGTAATTTTTCTGTCCTCTCTCTCTTTCCAAAGCCTTCCATATAAGCCTGTCAGGTCCAGTCCAGTCCCCGGAGTCCAGTTCTCTGAACCCAGCGATAAGCGGAACCAGGAAGTCCAAAAAAACAAAATAAAAGGCCCCAAAAGGAGAAACTGAGGATATTATGCCAGAGTAGCAAAGGCACACAATCAGAAAGATGAATGTAGACTAGTCTCTCTCTTTCTCTCTCTCTCTCTCTCTTCGCTTAGCGTCCAAATTCTGTCCGAACCAGTTTGATCTGGCTCCATCCTGTTTACTTCAGGCATGAGAAAGTGCTAGAACATGCGAGACAGAATTGTGTGTGTGTAGGTGGGTGTGCGGGCGTGTGTGCGTGTGCGCATGTGTATGGTCACCATAGAAACATATCAACATTTAAAAAGTTCATTTTTATATGTTAACAATTTTAAAATACACAGGGTTACTCCCTACGACTGCATTGATAACCGGTCTGTGGTAAGTGCATCTCAAAGCTAGTCACCCAAAGCTCCACTCGCTGTACCTTAGGTATAAACTGACGATAGGTTGGTTATAGGATAATATATTGACATGAATAATGGTATGCTTACAACAACAGTAAATCTTTTTTTCAACTGCTATAAATACATTTCTTTGAGAGGTTTCACAACGATCAAACTGTATGCCACTGTTTGTACGCTGAAAGTGAACGACACGCTCTATTGTGTTGTAAAAACACACACGCTCCTTCAGTTACACACACTCTCATAGTCACAACATGATTTCGTACACATACAGGCACATGTACTTTTCAGGGCAGAGGCCAAGCACGCTTATACACACATGCACGCACACACACACACGCCAAAGACATAAAGGCACAAGGTATTGCTAATGTTGAGGACGCATTGAAACATGATCTATCTAAACATATAAATGACCCCTTTCACCCGACAGCTTCTAACAAAAAAAAAAAGAAAAAAAGATGCTTCCTCTTTCTAATTAACATGCAAAACAAGACCACACACACACACACACACCCACACACTCCTACGCACATCAATAGTAAACAAACCCCACTGATCTACAGTACCTACATTAGGTACACCATTTGGTATTTTAGCGCAGACAGACACGCTCAGGTCAGCCAATGTGTAAGACTTCCAAAACAGAGAGCCGATCATTACGTACAAATCTTAGAAAAAGCTAAGAGAGGGTTGTATAAAAAAAGAACAGGAACAATGAAGAGAGGGGCAAAAGATGTTGTCAGGCCAGCGGTCTGTAGTCCATCACAGACCTAATAATTTCAGCTCAGTGGGTGTCTTTGACCAACCCAGCAGAGGCATTTGAAAAGTTCAGAAATAGTAAGAGCAAGATAAGATGCATCCAGCTCTCATTGTGACTTTTTCAAGTACTAAAACTCTGTTCAACTACTGTTTTGCCCAGTCTGACACCAACAATGTTTAAGGTCAGACAAGGGTGAAGAGTGGTTCAATGGACAAGAGCAAGTCACAAGACCACCGACGCAGGAGTCAGAAAGCGTCCATCGGATCCAACATGGACCAATAATGTAAGAGGAGTTGGAACGAATGAACATGCGTTGTCTGAAAGCCACCCGTTGCCGTAGTGATGTGCTTACTGGGCTGAGAGGAAGGAGGGTTGGACAGGTAACTGCGCTGTTGTGACTCTCCATAGCCACAGCTTCAAATAGCAGCAGATGAACTGGCAGCTACCCAGATGCACACACACATCCACGCACACAAATGCATATAAGCACGACTTCCTCAACCCCCTACTCCTCCAACGCATAAATTAAGAAATCTTAATCTCTCAAGATTTCTTTTCTGCCAGGGCAGTCAGCCTCCTCTTCCTCACATCCTGCGTTTCTGTTCTGTTACCAGCCTATAAGGTTGGCTTTGGCCTTTTCTGTCAGCTTGCGGACACGCCCCTTAGAGGAGGTGCCAAAGGTGATTGATGAGTCCTCAAACAGCAGCTGCCTCTGCTCCTCCTCAGAGTCCTCTTCCATGTACCAGGCTGACCGTCGCCCCTGGTTACGTGTGCGCATGGACCCTCCTGCACCGTCCCCTGCCTCCTCCTTTGGAGACTCCTTGCGATTGGATCGTTGAGGAGCAGTCTGTGGAGGAGGGGTGACCTCTTCATTGCCTCTCCTGCTGCTCCTCCTCAGCGGCGAGGGCTCAGGTGACTCAGCAGGAGGGGTGGATTCATCAGTTCTTACCACTCGTGGCCGGCCACGGCGTCTAGGCGTCAATGCCACGCCAGAGTCCGACATCACAGATGTTTCCTGCGCAGAAGATGTCCCACCTTCGTCGCCTGTGGATTGGTCGAGGTCATCATCAGGGGTGGAGCTCCTGCGGTTACTGCTCCTTCTCATCTCCTCCAGTTCCTGCTTGCTCTTCCTGCCTCTTTTCTTGCCAGGAGGGCGACCCCGGGGTCTGGAAGGGCTCGCCGGAGTCGTGACTTCCGGAGGACTCACTGGTGGGTCCGTTTTGGATTTCCGCCCTCGTCTCCCCACGCCCAGGGTCATATGACTACTGTGGCCATTCAGGTGGACAGTGCTCTGAGATGAAGGGCTGACCGGAGAGCCTGAGAGGGAGGCAATTTATTCAAATGACAAAATATCAGTAGCAGGCAGGTGACATTAAATACTTAATTTACACCATTAACCATAAACATAAGCATCACAGCTAAATGACACCATCTCTTACCAGGGGTGTGTCGTACAGGAGTCCTGAGTTTCCGCCGGGTGCTTCCCCCACTGCTACTTTCTGCAGCTGTAGAGGGTGTCACCTTTTCGGAAGTTGTTGGCGTTGAAGCCGACACAGAGTTATGAGCCCTCAGCGAACGAGTAGACTCTGAAGATGGCAAAGAGGCAAATTGTGTAACATGTTGTGATCAGCTCCACATTTAACATACAGACATGAGAGTGGTGTTCTTCTCATCAACTCTCAGCAAGAAAAGTAAATAAGTGTATTTCCCAACATGTGAAACTACTCCTTTAAAATGTTTTAGTATTGCTTTAAGAGAGTTTACATGTGTAAGTGGTCTCACCTGTTGTGCTCTGTGTGTTGCTCGTGGCATTATGTGAGGAGGATGAGGCAGGTGGTGAATGTGCAGAATGCCGTGCTGCACTTCGTGTTCGCCCTGCAGCGGGTGTATCCGCCTTCCCGTTGACCAGCTGGGGGGGCTGTTTCAGGGGGATGCTCTGTCTCTGGGAGGAAGGTCGTGAAAGAGCTGGTGATGGCTCCCTTTTTGCGGTCACCCTGGATGATACACGCCTCTTCCTCTCTGGGCTAAAGATGCAGCATGATAAGGAAGAATACCGAAGATCAAACCTAATGCACCATAGGAGCTAAAAAAATCTAAATGAAGATGTCCTTCCTTCTACCTGGATGCAGTGCTGCTTGTGGGAGATTCACTCCTCCTCCTCCTCCTCTTCATGGCGTGCCGTGTCTGTCTGTCCGTAGTGTGTCGCGTCTGTCTGTCTGTGCCCTGTCGATTCAGTTTATCAGTGAGGCCGTGGATGGCCTTGTAGTCAGCCAAGATGGAGCTGACATGCTCCTCAAACAGCGCAGAGAGCCTCAGACTCATACTGTAGATCTGGAGACACATTGAAGGACACACTGAAATCAAATGTCACACTTAGAAAATAAAAGGAATACATGTTAAAAAGCACTGGCTAATTTCAGGATTTTATTTTATGGACTCATCAAAGTATGCATAACGGACGCAATACAATACATTAAATTGTATGTATTTTGGTTTCAGTGAGTGTATGTGTGTGCTTGCGCATGCGTGTCTCACCCGAGACTTCTTACTGGGCGTGTAAGCTTTGGAATTGCTGAAAATGAGCCGGACATCTTTACAGAGCTCAATGGGAGACTGGTATTTTCCTTCTGTTAGCGTGCTGAGGACGGTTCCAAAGTCCATTGGAGAGTCAACTATTTGCAGGTAGTCCTGGAAGAAGCAGAAGAAATTGGGAATTACAGGTTTCAAAAGATGTGAACAGAATAAGGACTAGACAAGAGGAAGACGGAGAAAGAGGATAGAGAAGTGAGAGATTTGGGGGGATTTGTGGTTTCATTTTGAGTGGACTGGAAAAAACCAGATCCAACAGCGAAACAATCCCATCCTTCTTCTGTTAACAAGAGAACTCTAGCCCACTGAAGCCGTGAGTCTGTTCACATTGTTTCTCCTTCCCAACTTATACTGTACATCCATTCGGTTTGGTCTTCATTTCAGATGCTGAATGGAGAGGCCTGTTCTTCAGATCAAACAATTCCCTCACCTCAAATACCACTCCTTGTGTAATTGAAAAGTAGCCACTTATACCCCAGACTCGAGTACCAAATGCAAATCAATGTGAGCCTAATGGAAATTCACAATGAGCTAAACTCAAATCACAGCCAGAGGAGTTTGGTTTGTTTATGAGAAGGTAGTTCACATGTGTGCACCACACTTAATACAGAAAGTAAGACTTTTGTCGCATATGTACCGGGTACTCCTGTAGGTCCACGGGTTCTCTGAAGGGCTCTGAGTCCTCACACTGAAAGATCAGGTCCAGCAGCTCCTTACAGCGCCCCCTCCATGCATGAGGGTCGTATGAAGGAGGTCGGGTTCGCAGTTGGCGCTGCATAGGTCGACGACCCTATACAAAAAAATGACAATACGCTGAAGTAACTATACTAGCTGATACAAAACAGCCTGCTGTTCTTTTGATGGATTATGTGACAGTCGGCTAACTTTATGTGTGAAAAGTGAAAGGTTAGAGTTTAGTATGGTTAGTTGTCACTCATGTGGACAGCCGGCTGGAACGTATGAGAACACACTGTTGCTGTGAGACATGCTACCTTGTGGTTTCGTGTGGACGTTCCAGGAGTATTAGTATCTTCGTCCTCCTCCTCCTCATCCTACACAGGAACAGGGATAACATTATAAAGGTAATGCATATTGCACTCTACTTAGCTCATGTATTATAGGCTGCTCTTTAATACAATACAGTATTTTATTATTTCAACGACCAGCTGCCTTTTAAGTATTAAGTATTAGGTTTCATGCATCATGGAGTCTTTGAGCTGCCAAACTAGATCTATTGAAAGCACAAATCAGATTATTATGACCACTGTCCTGCCCTACAAAGATAAAATGCAGTAAATACATATTTGGCCAAAACTGAGTTAAGACCAGAATGTGACTTTTTGACTTCTGTATTACCATATTAAAATTATTAAGACTTAGACCCGTACAATTCCAGTGAAAGCTCTTTACAGTTACTAAAAAATAAACAACAGCTCCATCACAAAAAGCTAATTAGACTGCTAAAACAAGAGACCTAATGCTACTTCTATTGTAAGCTAGCTGGGGGGAGAACCACTGCTAGCCCTAGCAAAAACTAAAATTAGTTTTTACCATGAGCCCTCTCTTTTTCAAATAATATAATACATTTGATGAACATGAGACATCTTGGTAATTCAGTTTTTTATCACATATAACTGAATCTCATAATGAAGGAAAAAATAACAGGTAACAAGTCTGGCTCAAAGATAACTAGCCTAGCTTAGCAGAGTGTAGCAGTAACTTCAGTCTGCTGCCTTTGACTGTAGTGGTATTCATGTGATTTAATGTAGTTAAGTCTGGTGAATGAAAATGAGGGCAACTTTCAAACCCTTTTTCTCAGCTTCATTGTTTCTGCTCTTCTGTCACAGTGTTTTAAGATATAATTACTACTGGTAATCAAAACTTTATGGGCAATGTTTTATGCATTAAACATTTCAAATTGACAGCATCTTGAGGCAGGAATTAAGACATTTGTGTAAAAGAGTTAAAGTGAAAGTATATAGTATAGAATATTCATATAAACAAATTACATTAACAATATTCTGCCCTAGTGAGAAACTATGTAATCAATATCAGCCAACATGTTCAGGATCATTTTAAGTCATATGTAAAAATTTATTTATGCAGACACACCTCATCTTCAGAGTCAGAGAAGGTTGCCTTCTTCATAGTTTTGTAGAGGGGCATGAGGTCTGTCAGACTTTGGTCCCTGAAGAATACAAGAGAGCAGAAATGAATTCATATCTGACAGTTCAAATGTTGGAAAGACGACAAGATGGAAATGGTCTTAATTGTTAACAAGAAATGTGCAACGTCAAATAGCTATAACAAAAACGAAATACTTGTTTTTGATAACTCATTAACTGATTAACATTTTGTTAATAGACACCGATATACAGGCTTTTAAATTAACAGTACTGTACATTTAACACACTCACTTAATAAATTGCAGCATGAGGTCAGAGACAAACTTGGCGGTAGTGACGATGAATGATCCTGGCTCATTGAATGTTTGGGCGTTGTGTTCAATATAACGAACCTCCCACATCAGAGACGACAGTCGTCTGAAAGGAAAACAAACAGATGTAGAGTTTGTTTATATATATTCTCTCTCTTACATACACACATTCTGTATCTATTCTATCATTTACCTGTAGAAGTGGTTCACCAGCCTTTGGCGTATAGTGCTGAGGTCAGTGACGTAGGCCACGACTGTGCAGTACGTGGGGTAAGCCTGTAGGTCCACTGGAAAGGCAAATGGTGCTGCCACATCTGAGGGTGATGAGTTTTGTCGGTAGATAGAAGACAGGTTAAGAGAGGATTATTACTGGGACACATCAGCTGTAGCAGGCAAGCTTTTAGTACTCAAAACAGCTTCAAGGTGACAGAGGAAAAGGAAGGAGAAGTTGTGATTTGTGACAAGGGTCAAGATCAAAATGGCAGGATGATGCCAGGGTTTTTAATCAATGTTTAATCAATAATAAGCCTACATGATTGAGTGCAGTAACGTTGCTGGCAATATAAGTGAGATAAGGGTATTTAACCAAGGTGGAAATCTTTGTTCCCTTTATCCCTTTTTGCTAAAGATTTTCCTACCTATTCTAAATATTTCTACCTAAATTTAGATGTTGAAAACGCACCTAAAAGAGTTAATATAAATCCTGTCCTGTGAGCCAACTGCAGCATAAAGCGTAGGAGTAACAGGGAGAGATCTAGAAGGATTAAGTGTGCCGGCCGTTGGTACTCGTGTGTGTCTTTTCCACAAACTGTCACTAGAGGGAGCCCTCAGACCAGCTTTCTTCCACTAGGGAGGATTGCAGTAATACAAAGTCTGTGCCTAATATGACATTACATCACTTAACTGGAATTCAAGCAAGCACCTCAATATCTGGCTCAACCTGTTAGCAGCTTATTCCTTTTAACATATGATCCGTGGCTCTGCTGGGCTCATGCTGATGAGCTCAGAGGGGTGACTCATGTTGTGTAGAGTCATGCTGCTGCCTCTTTACAAGAAACGCGCCCTCGTGGCTTAACTTCACATCCCTGCTTACATGACATAAGTGGACTTATTTTCACAGGGCCTTGATGACGCCATACCAAGTGTGCAGAGCTGGTCGATGGCTTTGATGATGCGTTCGCACTCGTCTGCGCGTGTGCGGCAGCCCCATTCCCCGTCCAGGGGGACGTACAGCAGCTCCTTCTGCTCATCTTCTATCAGTGGGACGCTCATGCCCAACTCCTCAGGGAACGTGGCTACACAAAAGAAGATTGCAAAAATTTCAAACTTTAGAAAACCAGAATTTTTACTTTGTAAAGTAAGGAATATTTTGTGTGCATGTCTGAGTTGTGTGTCCACCATAGTGTGGGTGTACTTTAGATCACCCACCATCATCAGGGATGGGCTCCATATCCCAAGGACTCATCTTCTCCGTGTCTCCATTATCCCAGCTGGATGGGAAATAGTGCTGATATGAATCATCAACATTCATCACATTGTTGTCTTTGTCTTTGTCATTTCTTTTCTATTTTACATAGGTGACGTGCAGCATTGCAAGCACTGACATTCCTCTCCCACACCCTAAAGTGGATGTCATTCTCTAATGAAGTTTTTCAAGAGAAGAAAAAAATAACTCAGACAAGAAAACAAAGGGCAGTGCCAGCTGGCGTCATTGTAAATCTCAAATTCAAACTGTCATCCGGGATACTTCTGTCAAGTTTCTTGAATGATTCAAGCCATGAGGTGTTTTTGCAGTTAATGAGCGTCGTGAGAGGAGGTGTCATACGCATAATCACAAGCAGCTCTGTGTCTACATTTGCCTGAATTTGTCCAAGCAAACAAAAGCCTGTTGCATGTAAACTATTTTAATGAAAGATTTAATATTGTGTTCGTGTTCTGTGGAAAGTCCAGCCTTTAAATCATTAAATCCTACTATTTACTAAGACACTCTTTGTGCCAAGAGACCCACTGTACAGTGGACCCAGTGGGAGCTGAGACAAAGTCTTCACACTTCATTGATTCCTAAAAGTCAGTCAGTCTCTAAATTTCAAGTGGAATTTCACAGGACTTTAAAGTCACAGAACTTACGTAATTATATTATTGATAAAAAAAAATCAGTAAAATTAGTGCTGCACAATTGTGCATAAAACAAGAATAAAGTTTTGCTCACTAAGAGATTATAATTTTACATCCATATTTCTACTGTAACCTCCCTGTACTTATGAGTGCATTTATAGTTTAAAGGGGCTGAAAACATTTCTGACATTAACTTGCAGTGCTGCAATGATAGCAAAAATATACTGTGTAAGTTCTATAACTATATGACTTGTCATTATCACCTTTGAAACTGAAAACAATGTGACACTCCACTTCCTTTCCTCACCACCACGTAGTTCTGTTTTTATCTATGCCTGTGCACAGTTTGTGGGTCATGTAGGGGAAAGAAGTCTTTTCATTTGTTGATGCAACTCACAGAGAAATTAGGAACAGTTGGAAACTGCAATTTTTTTTATGTGATCAGACATGCGTGCCTAGTGCAAACAGAGATGTGGTCATACCAGACATTGTAGCACTGGAACAGGCTGTCAGGATACTGGGGCTGGTAGGGCTCCTGGCTCTCAATAGTCCCAAACCACCAGGCATCATCAATCACTGACCGAAACCTGTCACCTATAGACATCACAGGAATATTTAGATCTTTACAAAAAACAGAAGTTGACAATAAATTGAGCTACACAATGTACGTGAAATATATTTTATATTTGCTTCAAATACTGCACACGTCTCCAGTTAGTCTGGTTTATTCAGACAGCAAAGACAAAATTGGCTGACCTATACTCCACTGCCGCTTTCTGGCATTGTCAAACTGCTGCCGCAACACCAGGAAGTCGATTACATCAGGCATGTCGTGGTATCTACGGCGAGAGAAATATGTACAAATTGCAACATCAAAGCAATAAAACAATAAATATAACACCCATATTAACAGTGTACAGCAGATCAGGAATGTAGAATTTGTAGTAGCACAGTTTGCCATTCTCAAACACTCTTTATTTTATAATGTAACATTACTGGATTAAATGTTTTATGAGTGCTGTCTTCTCTTGTGTCAAGATTAGAATTCATTTAAACTTAACAGAATAGATTACTTAGGAGGAGAGTTTCCCAGTGAGCAAAGAAAATCTGCATGTTCGTGGAAAATGTTAATATAAATACAGGATGTGACACATTGTAAAGCAGCACATGTGCCAAGACTTGAGATGTTTGATATGCAGCGCAATCTTTACACATCTGTGCTTGCTGCTCTAGAGGGATGCTTACTTCATAGAGAAGGACCCTCCAGTCAGTTTGCCGGTGTCGGGGTCCAGGAAGGAAAGCTTCAGACAGCACAGTGTGGGCAAGCCGACCTCGTACTTGATGCCAACTATCTTCATAAGCTCCTGCTCCTGAACACCACAAATGAAAAGAACAAATGACACAAACTCATTTCTTCTCAGGAAAGATCTTTCACATACCCTGGAACCTAACCGTAGTTCACTACACACACACACGCAAACTAGTTCTCACTTAAATAGATTTTCTTCTCACTGTTTTATTGTGTAGATACAGGTTGAGAGAGTGTTAGCAATGCTACAGTAAGTTTTTCCAGCTGAGAAAAAGTGAGAGTGGAGACAGATGCTTTAGCATTGTCATGCCTGGTTGTTCAAATTACAAAAAAAGATACACAAGAGAGCACTGCATTTCACACGCTATAGGCAACACAATCACAAAGATGCACACTGTGCCTGCAATGCATTATGGTCTGCCATCTGCACAGAAATAGCTATTTCTGCCTCCACACACAGAAAAGAAATGAAAAATACACCAAGTAAAAATACAACACCATAAGCTGCTGCTTTTAAGAAAAGTGTCTGATGGTGTTCTTTTTTTCTTTTTCTTTCAGAGACGGTTTCATATACAGGGATGAAACTTTGTACTCAGCAGACATTTGTCTTTTAGTGGAAGGACATTTTTAGGACAGAAAAAGGATTAAAGGCCACCTGAGAGTGAAAGTAGATAAAGAAAAAATACCGGTAAGAGTTTTGCTAGCTACTCTGACTCTGTGTGTGTGTGTGTGTGTGTGTGTGTCTGTGTTGAATTGCTGATAGCAATGAAACAACAGTGAATGCTAACATCATTGTAGGTTGCAGCTATGTGTCCTTAGGAAAGCTATGTGTCATTTGTTCAACTCTAGTGCGCTGCGCTTTGTAGCCATTACTTTGAAAATTCAGCAACCTGTAAGAGAAATGTCACTGAAATATTACACAACCAACATGTCATGTTAGATCACAAAACAGGGTCCTGCATCATATGTTTGCTGTATATTTATCAGAGAAGTAGAGAAAGAATACTTTCAAGTTTTTCACTGAGATTTTTATTTCAATGTTCTTAAAGGGGTTATTTGTAAGTTTTCTCTGCTGCCGAATGTGGTTTCTTCCTGGGAGTGGGTGGTGGTGTTTGTCGAATTGACGAGACCTTCAGCCATGGTTGTCTTTATAATTTATATCATATGTCTTTATAAAGAGGTTATAATACGTCCTCTGAGCAGCACTACGTCTTCAAGGCAGATTGGAGGTTACAGCGAGTCACTAGCGGAAAGTGAGGAAACGGGCCGGGGCTAGCTGGTTAGCATGCTAACTTCAGTAGAAGAAAAGATGTGACAGAGATAACAGATAACATAGGTGTTGCTTTCCACCTCTGGAGACAGCTCTTGGTGAGTTAAGCAACATTTCTTCTAGACTGGTAAGTAAACAGCTGTTTATAATAAAGCTATCTATGCAGCAATAGCCAAACTTTAACTCCTTTAATAAATGTCATTAACTTAACAGTCCAAGTATAATTCCCCTGTGTAAAGCCTGTATTTTGTTACATGGCTCCACTGTGATTTTTTCTTATGGGCTTCTCTTCAGTGGTTGTGGGCACACAAGTGAAGAGACAATATAAATCTCCAGAAACATAGGATGTAAAGAGCGATGTCTCTCTTCAGAGAGTCTTAAATCCATCTTTGTCAAACTGTTCCTTACCCGCAGCTCCATCTTGTGCCAGGGCTGCTTCTTAGGATTGATGCTGTAAATCTTTTTCTGTTTGGCCATCTCCACATAGGCTTCATGACCCTGTCTGAAGTAGTATACCTGCATACACACACACACACAAACATACACATGCATCATTTCAAATACACAACAGATCATATCTCTTTTAACTGTAGTTTCTGTATCTTCCTGGTACTTTTCCTGACTGTACAACATATTACTCTACTCAAAAATACAAAACTTATGGCAATATATTTACAAGATATGTTAAGCTGCTGGGATGGCAATCTCAGCTAGTGTGAAGACTTCTAATCTTGCTGCTATGTAAAACATGCGCCTGTGTTTTTGGTGTAAGTTTTCTCCATCAATGTGGTTCACATGTGGTTCCCATGTGGTGAGGACACTATAACAGAAACAGGCGCCATGTACCTCATCTCCCATCTGGGGTATGTAAGGACATCTCCGAGGGACCGTGTCTGTGATCCAAGCGGAGGGAAGCCACTCCTCCAGAGTCAACCCTTGCTCCTGAAACTCTGTCCTCTGAATGACACACAACATAATAAATACTCAATAACAGTTCATTCAAAAATCTGAAGTTTAGAACATTTTCTTATATTTTCCAAATGTATGAAAATTTTGCCTTTAAGGACCTACACTTAGTAGTTAGTTCTCATAATCCTCCCCTCATGTGTCAACATGTGTAAACACATGATTATTATAACCAAATGTTTTTTTTTTTCCCCTTTTCCTTATTTCTCATGCAGATGAACATCTAATTGACATTTGTATATTTATTACGTGAATATAAATTAATGAAACGGACAGCTTCAGTATTTACTGATTTAAAGATCAAATAACATAAACTACACAGAGGCTGTCTCCAGGTGTCACATGACACAAATGCGAACAGCAAGGGCGCACGCACGCACGCGCACACACACACACACACACACACACACACACACACACACACACACACAATGGCTCCAAAAACCTTATGCAAATATGACAGCTCGCAGTAGTAGGCTACAACTGTTTTAATTTTTTTCCATATGTTGTCTTGTATGAAAAGACACAAAATGAACACTATAAGCAGACTACTTGATTACTGTAAGGGAATTATTTAAACACCATTTGTACAGGAATGACTCTGTTTCAAGCTTTTTGATCCATAACAGCGATTGATCACTGTAACTATACAAATAACTATAAGTGGTTTCCACTGTATCTCTTATTATTATGTCTAATTAATGGCAAAGGCTGTAATTTATGCCACTTTCACGTCATCAAATTATTAGTTGAACTCTTATTTTTGCAAACAGCTGATGGGTAATAACTCAGAATCACACTTCTTACTTCACTTGTCCTTCTTCCTCTCGCTACAAGGAGGAAAATAACATTTCAGCCATTATTGACGACCAACCTTTCTCTTCTCCTTTGGCTGCTTCTTCTTTGGTAATGCACCGTCTTTGTCTGGTTTGTCTTTCTTTCTTTCTTTCTTCCCGTCCCTCTTCTTCTCTCCATCCTCCTCAGAGCCGCTGCTCTTCTTTTTCACTTTAACACTCTTCTTGGGCGGCTCAAGGTTGATCCCTGCATCTGCTGTCCAGTCAGAGTAATCGCTGGAGTAGTCACTGTAAATAAATCACAGAACAAAGACTAAACACACAAACATATCTGCTTGTGTTTATGATTTATGATTTGCATATGGTATGTGCATGTATGTGTAGGAGATAGATGATATGAGACATGTGTGTGATATACTGTATGTGTCTTACCTTGAACTACTGTGGTCATCTGGCCAGGGCTCTTTCTCCTCCTCTTCCTTCTCCTCCTCTGAGGAGTGTCCGTTGATTTGCCGAACCTCCACCTCTCCCTGAAAACAAAGCAACACAAAGAAATAAATTAAAAAGAATGAATGAAATACATGAAAATATTTGGAATATATCTTTAAGATGTCTTTAAAAATACTTTAAAAACACAGATCCAATTTTGAGGACAAAGTCGTCTGTTTTTTTAGATAATGCACTGTTGGATTTCAAGAAAAGTTTTCCCCATAGTTCCCACATAAAATATGAAACGAAATCAGAATCCAAGGCAGTAACAGTAGCGTATCTACCTCTGACGTGCTGTCATCGTCGTCCGCAGCCTCAGCACTCTGGCGACTCGTCTCCTCCATGGCAGCACGAGTTTGATAACCATGGTTACCTTGGCTCCTCCTCGCCTCATCAACTACACACTCTGATGTGGGATGAACCTGCAACAACAGAGAATGGATTGGTTAATATGAAGGACAGAAACAATAATAAGTCAGGTGATTAACACTGATAGCAGAATGATAATTAGGGACACAAGGGCAAAAAATTTAAATGAGGAAACAATAAAGCTGGATTAAAAATACAACGAAGTTCTGTGAACAGATGTGAAGATGTCAATAAAATGATTTAACGAGAAAAATAACCATATTTCTGTAAAGTGCTGTAAAACAATCATGTCTGTGAGTGTGTGTGCAAATGTTAATTCACTTACCCTACTCTCCTTGGGGAGAGAGTGGATGGTACGTCTCCTCCTTTCTGACTGATAAATATTGATTTCCTCCTCCCCTTTAGCTTCACGCCAGTTCACCTGTCTCCTAAACAACAACACACACACAGTTCATGATGTGTATTAAAGCTACTACTTCCAATGGAAGAAAATGATGTGACGTGTGTGACTGCTGTATGTATGTGTGTGTGTGTTTTACCTGACAGAGGCGTCCTCCAGCTCAGGGACCAGCACCCTGCGGCTCCAGGCCACCAGGTCTCCCTCTGTGGCCATCTGGCTGCGTGGGGCGTTGCTGTGCATCTGGCGGACACCCTCGATCTGGCCACTGCGACGCAGCCCCACGTTGGGTGGGGAGTGGACCTCTGTGGGCGAACCCACTGATCCTGAGGAGAGGAGACGTTAACATACTTCAGTGCCCATCTGCTTACCTTTCTAAGAAATAATAGAAAGATCTCAAAACATCATCAAAACAACAAGTTAGTAAATGGGAATTTCTTGCTCTAAAATCATTGGGCTGCAACTAAAAAATATTTTCACTATTGCTTCATCGCTTTGTCTATAAACTGTCAGAAAATAGTGAAAAATATCCATCAGTCCAAGGTGACGTCTTCAAATTGCTAGTTTCGTCAGACCAACAGATGAAAACCCAAAAGATATTCGAGTTACTATCAGATGAGACAAAGAAAAGTAGCAAATCCTCACATTTGAGAAGCAGGAACCAGAAAATATTTGGTATTTTTGCTGTAAAAAAGAACCATTAACCATTTTACAAAATAGTCTTTGTGTTGATTGACTAATTAATTAACCATTAACTGTTTCATCAATGAAAGTGATTGAATGAGAGATACAAAGAAAGACAAGAAAAAACAAATGATTCTAAATAACATGGAGTCAGTTGTTGAGGTAATTGTGTTTCAGTTGTAAAACCTAATGGAATTTACAAAGCGTACAATAAGGACACTTGCAAATAAAGACAAATGCAATTACTTAACATTGCGTATGCTAATGTGTGAGGATGGATCACCAGAGCCACAGGCACACGGATGACTTTGATCAACTGTGTGTTTTCATCACTAAATGCATTAGCTGACCAAAAAGCACATATCCCCAACACTCATGTATCTTCTGAAATCACCAACTCTCTGAGACACACTCCAAAGGTGTTTTATTGAGCTGTTTAGGCTTTCTGTGTCTCCTGCGTAGTTTTGCATAATTGGACATTATGTATGTTTCATATGAAAAATCTTTTTTAAGTTTTATAATACATTCATTCCAAACAAAGGGTAGGAAAGTAATCATTACGACTATGATAAATACATAATTATTATAAATGTATTGTGCAGTGTAAGTTTCACACAATTAATTATACAAATTCATCATATCTGGATTAACATAGTGTCTGCAAATAATCCTCCCCTTGTTTTAACCTGCTTCACATATAAGTGCAACATTCGAGTGACACGGGGTTTATACAGCTTCGCTATTTTTAACTCAGTTTTAGACACTGAAGTGGCATCTTGCATTTCCTTAATGTTTTCACTAATCTGTATAGCATGTGAACCACACTGAATCCACATTAAAGGGCTGCCCACACTACAATAGTATGAGCTTCCAGTCATGACTTGGTCCTACCTCTACTGGCCCTGACGTCATTTGCTCCTAGTCTTTGGTCTTGTTCCTGCTGCAGCCTCTGAATCATGGTGTCCAGAGGACTGGGACCGTCCACCGCCTGCTCACTCACCACTTGGTTCAGGCCTGACACAGACAGGAATGGAGCAAGAGAAAGAGACTTAAAAAGTGAAAGAGAAACAGAAAGAGAGAAAAATCTGGTAAAATTACATAAGTTTAAAAATTCAACAGGAATTACAGTCATAAAGATCGCCACTGCCGTCTAAAAAATTCCTACACTGTGCACGTCACAGTACGCTACCATCCACTTCAAAGAAGAAAAACGCAGTGGGGTTTTCCCAAAATCCTGGGGAGTAACCTCAATACTCAGAATGCTTTTTAAAAGTAGGTCACGTTCAGGTAACTTTATTCTATATACTGCGAGGTAACTCCAGAGAGCTTGTAGAGATTCCTGTTCCCCCACTTGCTACCTTCACCTGTCTTCAGTGTGCAGTACTAATGCATTTCATTAACTTCTGACTGTTTCTGTTTATATACCTGCCAAGATTATAAACTGCCTTATTAATTCTGGATTTAATTGCCAATGCTAGTGCAGTTTCAGTAAATGCCTCTCATTAAGCACATTTGAAGACAGATAACATTCTTGTCAAGTAATGAGCTACAAGAGCAGTATGATCAGCTTGACAAAAGTGTCTTTGATCAGCTGACAGATGGGCTCTGATGAGGCCTCCGGGTAAAGATCTGCTCTGATGTGTAAAAGCAGACAGGGAACAAGTTCAGCAACAACTGACTTCACGACCCCAAAAACGTGAAGGAGTGATACTACTGAGGGTCTGACTTCAGCCTCTGTACCTGAGGAAGTGACGCCCATCTGTGGGATCAGCTGCTCGTCCCTGCAGCCCTCTCTGCCAGGCACCAGCCGCTGGTATCTAGGAGGGTGAGGGTTTCCGTCCACGTCCACCAGGAAGGGAGGGGGCATTAGGTGTGGCGCCTGCTGAGTCTGCTCATCCAGCACGTAATTGTTGGCGTCCCGGATCAGCGGCCGATAGTCGGTATGGAAGAACATCTGGTCCGCTATCTGAAGCAGAGGTGGAGAGTAACAGGTGCATTTACGCTAAAGCTAATACATCTATATGTTTTCATTTCATTCTTCCCACATCTGATCTCAGGAAGTGACAAGACACGGGCATTTGTTCCTACTGATAACAACAATTCCTCAAGTTGTTGTTACACGTCCAGTAAAGATATGTGTGTAAACATGAAAGACGGTCCTGTCACTTTACCTTATCGTACTTGCTGCTGGAGCCAAAGCCAAAGATGAGCAGGTGTCCATGTGAGTCTGTGGCTGCAAAATGCTGCCCATCTGGACTACATTTGCAGTCAAACAACGCCCCATGCCCTTGGCCCTCGATCTATTCACAGAGACAGAGAGAGAGAGGAAGATAGGCAAATAGTGCACACTTTAAATCTCAGTATTACAATGCTTGCGGGGAATTCCAACCAACTGTCGCAGTTGTATGGCATGGACACACTCAACTCAAAATATCTAATACACAAGATCACATGCACTATTAAGTAAGCAACATGAATGCCACTTACAAGTGTTGCTCTACAACATTTTCCTTAAATATTAAATCAAAATAATTTATTTATGATTCACCAAATACCCAGTTTAAGAAAATTGTCAGGTATTTTTTTTTTTTTCAGATAAACAGCATTTCAGCTCAGCAGCATTTCACATTTCCAGCAACAAAAGTGAAATCAACAGAATCAGATGGATAGCAAGAGGAGTGATAAGTCAAAACCTGTAGACCACCTGTAGAAACTGTTCTGACCATCGATTACCTGTTGCTTTTAGTTGTTCTGTGGGTTTTCCTCACTTTAACAATTCAAACACAAGATGAAAACATTTCTAGTTTAGTATTTGCCTTCTTGTCCCTTATTCATCAAAAAGACTCAGAATCTGCCAAACCTGAAGTACTGAACCTTCAGTCGTCTCCTACTTAGGTATATGCAGGAAGGGCACAGTTGAAGGGCTACAGTAGCAGCAGCAGTGATTACACACAAGGTGTGTGGGATACATGATGCAGTAGATTAGCAGTGCAACTCAACTTTTCTGCCCAAAATGTCTTGCAGGCTTTGCTCCATTAAAAGGTATAGTTTTACACATTTGTAGATGAACTTTCTCTCGCTCTCTTGCTGAGAGTCAGAGGAGAAGATTGACACCACTCTCATGTCTGTCAGTGAAATATCAGTCCACAGCCGGCAGCTGGTGAGCTTAGGCTCGCACGGAGACGGAAAACAAGGAAAACAGCACGTCTGGCTCTGTCTAAAAGTAGCAAAATCTGCCTACCAGCACTACAGCTACCCAAGCAATAGTTTGGCACATACTTTGCGAAAAAAACCTTTTTTTTTGTCATTTTTACAGCATAAAAGTGCTGGTAGGTTCAGGCTAACTGTTTCCCCTTGCTTCCAGTCTTTATACTAAACTAAGCTGAGAGTAGAGCGCCATCCGTCTTCTCTGCTAACTCTCAACAGGAAAGTGATTAAACCTAAAAATGCCGAACTATTCCTTTATGTTTCAAACTATCTATGTCTATGATCAACACCAAGATTTTGGCTGACTGACCAGCTCTCTGAGTGACTCACTTGTTTTTAGACTGTGATTAATGCTGTCCTTGGTTACCATAGAGACACAGGCAGGAAATACAACAGCAGCTACAACGATTAACACGCTAGATGAGTATGTACAGCAGCATATGCACATGAGCATGCTGCCATGCTTTCACTCTACACTGGAACTGTGCCCATGGCCACGCATAGTGCATTAAAATGACAAGAGAAATAGCCATAATAGAGGTGAGAAACTAAGACAGCAGAGAGAGAAAGTGAAAGCACAGAGGGAGGGGAGAGACAGTTAAGAGGGTGAGAGGGAAAGAATGTGAGACAAAGAGTGAAAGGGGAGGAATGTGTGGAGGGACAAAAGCAAATACAACATGAAAAGCACATATCCCTGCAGTCCAGAGGGGAAAAACAAAGCTAATTGATAATTTGCTGCATAAGAAACATGAAGAAAACATGACATCTGTGTCATCCAAGAGGTGGGAAAGTATCAGCTTCAGTGTGAATGTAGCCGAAGACAAGTGGGGAAGACAGTAACAGAGAGACACAGGATAGACAAAAATCTTACCATGTTGAAATAGGAGCGGATCTTGACCCCTCTGGCCAGGTCCCACACAATGCAATTCCCATCATGCCCCGCTGAGAAAAGGATTCTTGGATCAAAGGGATGTGGCTCCAGAACGAACACCTCATCCTCGTGACCCTGTCATTAAACATGAACGTCTAGGTTTAGACACTCTTGAGAAATAAACAAAGACAGATAAAAAAAATCAATGCTGTTTCTTTCGTAATCGCCTGTACCTGTGATTTGACATGTTTTAGACATTAACAAACATACTTTGTGTCACTTGTATTCCTCTCTCTGCGAGTGTGTTTATTGGGTTAGCCTGGAGTTACTCTGAGATCCAACATTTCAGAGTCAGCTACCAAACCACATGTGTTTTAATGCAAGAAACAACCAGCATCATATTAGCTTTTCAACAATGTCCATGACTGCCTTTTGTTTTTCTTCTGGGCTCATCTGCAATGTTTTCCAGGCAACTATCATATGTCCCACATCCTTGAATGCGTCATTGGAGAGAGTTTCCAACAATCCCTCAAAATTTGTTTTTAGCAACAATCATGGAAAGTGTTAGAAAGTGTTATTGAGGTGTTAGAAAATGAAGTACAACTTATTGACAAGGAACCCATGAAATGCATTTAATGTTAAATTTATACTAACGTTCACTGTTTGTCTTTTTACCTCTGTGTCTCGTGTTTGTGTGTGAGTGTGTTAAATTGCTTCGTACCATCAGGACATGGACGAGGTTTCCCGTGGTGGAGTTCCACACCTTCAGCGTCAGATTGTTGGCTGCTGTGATCACCGTGCCGTCGTGGCGATCCCACGCTACCATGGTTACCTTCAGTTTAGTCACCTTGTCTTCCAGTGGAGGAGGGTTGTACTTCCTGAGGGGAAGATGTTGATGTCATGTTTACACCAATTAGGATCAGTTTGGTTTATTTTATACACAGAAATTAAAGTAAAACTGTTAAAATGGCATAAGAAATTAAAAGGATCCTCTAAACTATTTATCAAAATTGAATCTATTATCTTCAGTCACTTTTTTACACCATTAATGAGGAGCCAGCCAATCTGACAGCTAGACCTTATCTCTCTACGGCTCAAGATAATTATTCACAACCACAGCTGTTACATATGTAAACTGTGAGAAGCAAAATATCCAAAACATTTCAACATTTTCTTGTGACTTTCTGTACTTTTACAGATGGCACAGAAACATTGTTGAGTTCCTGTTCCAAAGACAGTTATATGTATCAGTCTAGTTAAAGTCTGAGGACTGAAATCCATGTGTTTTTCACTGTTTTATCATATCATCTAAGCATGAGAGCCATTATCACAAAACAACTACCGGTTTCTATACCGTAAATAACCATTGTGAGGGAATTTTCTCTTGCCCACCTAATGAATGACACACTCAGGGTGAAAGGTCAGTGTGAGGCCCTAGGTCAGCTACTGCATTAAATCTTACAGGCCTTGAGACGCTCAGGCGGCTCCTCCAGACGCAGCTGTGGTTTGCTGTTGATGCTGCTGCTGCCAGGGCTGATAGCAGCAGACCTTGGATGGTCAGTAACAAGTGGCTGGGTGTTCTGCGAATCAGCACTTGGGCGTATATAGTCATGTTTCCTTGTTTATTGTTAATGAACCAATAGTGTATTCAATCATCCCTCTTCTTTTAGATATTTGACCAATTATGGAGTGTAAGCTATCTGTAGTAATCTCTCTAAGTGTATAAAAATGATCCTCAGGGGTTCCTACTTCAGATTTGAGATGACATCATGCACAGGAGACTGTATTGATGATTCCTCCTTTCTCCTTGGGCTCAAGCTTCAATAAACATCCTCAGCATAAGACATCCTGGACTCCAGCGCTCTTCCTTCACCGCCAATGATAAGAATTTTTTCCCTAACAATCTGGCGTCACAAAGGCAGGACTTCAATATAACTACAGCCTGGTAAGTGCAAACTTTAAAGTCATGCCTTACCTTGTCTGTGTTTGACGAAATAAAAGAAAACTGTGTAATTTTGAAATTGGGAAAACAGTTAATGGCTAAAACCTATATTTTTAAAAGCAGTGTGATAATACTGTAATAGAAATTGAATTAAGTTAATTAAGTGGTTGTCAAACAGTGGTTGTGTGGTTGTGGAGAAGGTAAAAACAGGGGTGTGTGTTTCTGATCACCCGCTGGGCCACTACAGTGGCTGTTTTGTGATTTCTGGGAAGGCTCCGGGCCGTACCCGACACAGGAGGGCCCACCTGAGGTTTAAACTATAGAAAAGACGTTTTTAGGTTAGAAAGAAATAGATCTACTTTGTTTAAAACCAAGATTGGGGATCACCTGCTCTGTGTTCAGTGGGAAATGTAGGGGCTCCATTGGATTTCTGATCCCGGAAGCTAGGGCGCAAATAGAGATTAAAAAGGCTGTGTCCACAGGACAAAATATATTCTGATTTTGTCTAAACCTTCAAACCAGCAGCACTGAAAAAGGAACGAAGCTTGGAGACCTTGATGCACCTGAAGTGTTGTTGAATTCTATGTATGTTTGTTTGATGTACTGATGTATAATGAGCAACAATCCGTCCAAAGCAGAAAATAAGGCTGAGCCTTCAGCCAAATTGGTCAATTCACCAAAAAGTAAAAAAGGCAATGAAAATAAAAACAACAAATAAGCAAGAGGCAGTGAAAAGTAAACCTGTCGTTGAAAAAAATGTCAAAAACACACCAGCACCACACGTTGAAACACATTATCTAGAGACGTATTCCCCACATATGCCAGCAGGTGTGGCTGGCAGGTCCAAAGGATGGAAATATGTTTTCCGTTCTCATCTCTCATGTGTGAATGGACAAATGGTGAGTGGCCGTGTGAAGGAACATTTGAGGCAGATAAACTGAGAATGGCTAATGGCCTAATGTTGGTAACGTATCTTTATTATAAATTATTTATACATGAAGGAATGTATGCATATGTGGCTGATGGTGGCTAATCAGAGATAGGGAGTGCATGTGTATGAAGAGAGAAGCTCAGATGAACTAAGGAATGCTAAAAAAAATCAAATAGCTGACTGTGTGACTGCAATTCACTTGCCAATGCTGGAGAGTGTGCTGCAAACAAGAGCCACAGAAATGATGAAAGCCAAACAACAACATGCAGATAACGTAAAAGTTTGCGCCAAAGCAATGATTCATAACTGGATGAAACGACAAGCTAAAACTGTAAAACACCCCAGAGTTTGCAGAGACTTCTGAAAGATTCTGGGTTGGGTATTTCCAGAGAATTTAGAAAACAGAAAGACTGTTAAAAACTGCCCGAAATTGAGTGCTACAAACACTAATACACACACACACTCACAACAACGGGGAGACAGAGAAGATGACTTTTACATACATACTGCAGCCGTACTACAGCAGCAGAAAGACATGAGGCAAGCTGATGGGGCAGCAGCCTGGGTTGAGGGAGAGGAGCCGGAGCCTGAGCAAACAGACAGGATGAAACTTAGAAGTGAAAAAAAGAAGACCAGTGTAGAAGAAGAACAGGTAACCGGCTCTAAACAACCAATGGCATTAAAACGGCAGAAAACTCTATTTCAAGTGAAGACTCAGAGGCAGTTACTTAGAGCAAAGTAAGCATAGAGCCAGACGGAGAGGGGCAGGGTTTTACATGGACACAGAAGCAGAGACTGAACATGACAGGACGGACACGGACACACGGACACACACACACGGACACACACACACGGACACACACACACACACACACACACACACACACACAAACACACATACACTTGGACCCAGCAGAGAAAGAAAAACACACTTTGTCTCATGTGGACGAGGTGGTGCTAGAACTCAGACATCAAAGACAGCACATTTAAGTGCTTCAAAAATAATGATAGGTTAAACACCTGATTGCAAACCCTGGACCCCTGCAGAAATTATGGACATGACAGACAAAGCTCCAACTCCGATCCATGTCCTAATGACTATTGGTCCTTGCTAAATCAATGCTGCAATGTTTACAACTGTTTAGTACCTGATAGAGCTGTTCGATTATGGCAAAAATCATAATCCCGATTATTTTGATCAATATTGAGATCATGATTATTCAACACGATTTCTCATTGACTTTGGAAAAAAACTGAAAATAAAAATAAAAAAATTTCTAAACAAAAAGCGGTGTGTCTGTGTAATTATTCCCGTTATATCCCGCAAATTTGTCACAACTGTATGTGTTTCTGGTGTTCCTCAAGACGAACCTCTCTCTCAAAATGCATAAATGTTGAAGGTGCTGATGTAACACCTTCATTTTTGATTTCAGATAAGAGTCCCATCAACCTTATGGGAAGAGATTTGCCATATAAATTACATGCATTAATCCATTGTACACTAGAAGGTCTTGTTTTTAACCCTCCCTGATGAAAAAGATCCATATGCATTTCAGTTTTTGCAAACCACAAATGATTGTTTGTATTGCTGGACTCTGAAAAATTTTAACATGCTCTCCACTTTCAAAGTACCCAGTATCCAAGCGATTGCTAAAACCTCTCCACCCTGTGCAGCATTGATGTCTGCCATGAGGCCTCTTCTACATTGCCATTGTACAGTCGCGTTCAACCCTTCGGAGCAGTACAGACAGGTAGCCGACTGGTCTTTAAATCAACAACAAGGGTTGGTGAGTGAGCAATGATTGTTTATTGGTCCACAGGGGTGTGCTATCCCAGTTCAATTATCTAGCTAACAGTATGCACTATGTAATGTGAAAGATTATTTTCCCCATGTCACAGTTGCAATAACTCCTGGTTGTGAACCAAAACATCTAGGACGCATGGTAGCTCGGTGCCAGGCCTTGAGACAGGTGGTATCAGCCTCCCAAACCCAAACAAAACACACTTGGGGGAAGAAATGTACATGTTATCTTTGAGTGAGCACATTCAGCTACCATACAGCAATATTGTTACGCATCAGCCAAAATGCAATTCTGACTTCACTGCCATGTAACTTCAAATACTGCACAGTCGTTGATCTATGCTCAGCTTTCTTCTCTATTCCTTTGCATCCAGATAGCCAGTATCTGTTTGCATTCACATTCAAAGGCAGGCAGTATACCTGGAAAAGGTTACCACCGGGTTTTGTTTCAAGCCCTACATTTAACGGGGCGGTGGTGAAAAGAGACCTGGACGGGTTTGTATTCCCTGGCGACTCCATTCTTTTACAGTACGAACGAAATTCTGAAAGCCTCACCATCGAAGGAAGCCTGCCGTACTGACTCCATTCTGCTCTTAAAGGGACTTGCTGAGTGTGGCCACAGAGCATCATTAGCTAAGTTACAGTTTAACAGAGCTGAAGTCACATACTTGGGTCATATGTTGAAGAATAGGGAACGTCTCCTGTCACCAGAACGGGTGAAAATGCTGAGAGATATGCCTCCCCCTGCCACCAAGAAAGAGATGCTCTTTTCTTGGGATGGCCAATTACTGCAGGCATTGGATTTTTGAAAATGCATCAATGGATTCTGTCTTGAGAGCCGCTAAGTTGCTGACAGCGCCCCCTCCAGTACAATGGACTGATGAAATGGATAAGGCCTTTCAAGATCTATCTATCCACCGCTCCAGCACTTGGGTTGCCAGACTATCAGCCGCCATTCCATCTTCATGTGCACGAGACAGACTGCTTCACCACAGGCATCCTTGTACAGAAACATGGGTCTCACTACCGCCCCATCACGTATTACTCCAGCACTAACATTACGTTGCCGCGCTCACCACCCTTGAATCCGGCTAGTCTTCTTCCATTGACTGACAGTGATACTGAGTACGATTGCCCTACAGCAATGTAAGATGGTTGTATGATATGCCAACAAAACAGAAAAATGAATAGCACAGTGAGACATGACCATTTAGAGCCTCCATCAGGTCCCTTTGTAAGTATACATATAGATTTTGTATATATGCCAAGCTGTCAAGGTTACAAATATTTGCTTGTAATAACTGACCGCTTCTCAAAATGGGTGGAATGCTTTCCAACCCGAAAAGAAGATGCACAAACAGTTGTAAAGTGTTTGTTGAAAGAGGTGATTCCAAGGTTCAGAGTGCCAAGTGGAATAGATAGCGATAGAGGGCCAGTGTTTGTGTGAAAAATCACGCAGAATCTCTCAGTTATACTAGGAATCAAATGGCAACTACACATCCCATATCACCCACAGAGTTCATGACAAGTTGAAAGAATGAATGCAATCATCAAAGAAAGGTTGACTAAAGCAGTAATGACAGCTGGCCTAAAATGGCCTGACGTGCTACCTCTTGTGCTCTACTCAATTCGAAGTGCACCAAATGCAACGACAGGACTTAGTCCTCATGAGGTGTTAATGGGAAGACCAATGTCCACAGGGGTAAGTCCTCCTTTAACACCACACAAAACCACATTGCTCTGGACGGATAAGTTCATGACTGACTATGTAAAGAAACTAACAGAGATTTTGAGAAAATATCATTTGCAGGTGGCTGAGAGACTCCCCAAGCCATTGGATGAACCAATCCACCCTTTCAAAGAGGGGGATTATGTACTAACCAAATCTCTGGAAAAGTATCTTAGTCTCCTAGATGGAAAGGACCGAATCAGGTGCTGCTAACCACGTGAACAGCCCTGAAAGTCAAAGGCAAGCCAGAATGGATTTAAGCCATAAGTCTAAGCAAAAATGACACCAACTGATTATGTTGCTGTAGAAACACCTGAAAAGGTTGGAGATGGAGACGTTCTTTTTCTCCCACGAACAAGACGAACTCTGAATTCTGTTGTATTTGAATGTCCTACGGGAAGATGTGCTGTCAATGACTGTTATGTTACCTGCCCTTTAGTCTACTCTAGAGGCAGAGGGTACTGGACCGGATATGATAAAGAAATGGTTGAAACTGAACTGAGTGCACCCAGGACCATGAAGGTGACATTCACACCCGCATCAAACTCACACAGACCTCTTGAATTATGGTGTTTTACAAAACAGCAGTAAAGAGGTGCTTCAGACTGCAACCAGTGGGAAGTTAGTTATCAGGAGAAACCAGGTAAAATAACAAGCTGCAAGTCTGATCATGGTGGAATGGGGGGGGGGTTCATACATTTCTTGCCACCTCCTCGACTGTTGCTAATATGAATACCACTGCCACACAGACGATGAACAATATAGCTTGCAGTGTGCATCAATCAGCTAATAAAAACGAAAATTTGGCCCATAGTCTGATGGTTGACTATGCACGAGACTGCAAATCTTAGTAACTGTTGGCTGTGTCAAAACATGTCGACATCAGTTCACTCACCAATATCTAGCCCGACCCAATTCTCCAAAGCTGATTATGAACAATTTAATTGGAATAACTTAGCTACAAGGTTAAAGATTATGACTTTGAACCCTTTGATGATTGGATGCAGCGACTAGGTATTGATGCCATCACTGAGAATGATGACCGAGAGGATTAGGAGAAAATGCATCCAGAGACGAAAACACTCTGACAACCAAATCAGAGGTTGAAAGAAATTGTTTACTCTTTCCATATATAGCAGTTAAGTTTGATTTTGTGTGATTTGTGTAATGTCTTTAATACTCTAAATAAGTTTTTGGTTTGAATAACTCATATAAGCTGAGGCTGAACGATTAAGTTTTGAATGATTGTTTGTTGTTTTTCTATTATAATAATCACAGTAGCATGTAACTTAGAAACCTTATGTTTGATTGATTTCATGGGCCATGAAGACGCTGCTAATTGAAGTTTTACTCTGATGAAATGACATAATCAAACCCTCTCAGCACCTGTATTCATCGCTGCGCTCTTGATCATTCTGTAACAATGTGTGTAACAAAGAAAATCATGACGTACAATAGATTACATATTATCTCAGTAAATAAAGAATACACTGAAGGTTAATACATATCTCAACAAACACATGGGAAGAACAAGGATGGTTCAACATGATGGATTCCATACCACCATGCTTCGTAAGTGCTTGTAACCTCTCCATGGTGGTGACCCTCTACTGTACGGATAGTACACGGGTTAAAGACACACGGATACCTCAGGGTTTAAAAATAGGTCTTTCCTCCCTGTCATCGAGGTTTTGGCCTTAGACCCATCTCTAGGTTAGAGTAGATAGTGCAGGTGTCTTTTTGTCCCTCTTTGGTCAACACAAGGGGGGTTTTTGGCTCCTGTGAGTAGGCACATGTGATTTAGGACCTCCATCGTGAGCTCCTTTAACACTTTGGTGTTTCAGGGCTTCTTCATTCCTCTGAGGGTTTGCCTCAAGCTGCCCTTGTTGCTAACAACCATGTTATGTGCATTTATTCTTATTGTTGCCTCATGTTTGTGTTTGTATTCATTCAGGCAATAGAGACCTTAAAAGCCTGTCAGTATCATCTCCATTCATTCACTGTCGGTGATGCCCGCAGTGAATCTATATTCTGCCTGGAAGCAATTGGGTAATCAATCACTGTCACGCTTTATGCCACAGGTGTCACAGAGTTGTTCTATTTTTTTCTTTAAGTTAATCAGTTATGCCCTGTACATTATGAGGCACCTCACACAATGCTGAATACATAAATGCAGATGTATGTAATTGAAAGAAATACATTTTGCTGGTGCCACAAAGGGATTTAAGTCTCCTCTAACTATTGCTAAATAAATGTTTTTACTTCAAAACAGACCATCGTTTTCAGCAGGGATTCCTCACAAACAGTAGGTCTGGGACTTTTTGTTCACAAAATGATTGATTTTTGTAAAATTTAGCCTGACATTATAACCCGCAGGATCATCCCAGCCCACGGCTCTGAGCTCTAAGCACAACAGCTCTGGTGGAAAAGCTAGACTTTGACAGCCGTACACACACTTACCCGGGTAATTTGGTCTGCATGTCCAGCAGAATGCTTCTCCAGCCCTGAGGCTGCAGCTGCCAGATTCGTGCTGTACCATCCCTGCTGCCGCTCACAAACCTACAACACACACACACACACACAGATTTATGAACACATACAGTAATCATGCAGCAGCTTAACAGTAAATATAACACTTGGTTCTATTTCAACGTTCTGCAGTACAATGGCTGCTTTCATCTGCACACATCAGTATACACTAATTGTATGTGCCCTCCCCTTCTCTGTCTCTTCCACCCCTCCCCTTTGCATAGACAGCCAACCTCCCTCACTGCTGAGATTACAGCAACCCAGGGGAATTACAGCTGAGCTTGTTTTTCTGCAAACTCCACACAGGCACACATCATTTTACACTCAGCGAGTGCATGATTTCTGCAAGCGTATGTGTGTGTGTCTATGTGTGTGCGAGAGAGAAGGTGTATTAGAGCGTGTATCAGATAGTAAGTAACAGTGGTGTTTCTGCTGACACTATCAAGTCACATTACAACACCCTGAGGGTCCATAAAGACAAACAGCAGTGCACACACAAAAATTAACTACACCAACTATGTAGCCTGTGCAAACCTGTGCAAACTCACCTGTCACTGCAATGTGAAAATTGGATGCTGTCGACTTTGTCCTGAGTGAGAAAAATACAGAAGAAAAGTCAAAATAACACACACAATGAGAAACAAGCATTTCCTCTGCCAGTGTTCCAAATCATAACATCTTTTACTGTGTATTACAAGTAAATCATGTTTAACTCAAGGTCTGCTTACAAACTTTTCCAGAGCTTTCACACAATCTCACTGTCTTCCCCAGCAGATGGATTTTGCTCAGTTGTCATGGAGAATGATGACAACTGTCTCCATGACAACAACAATAATAATCTCCACAACAAAGTTAAAATCCAGCTGCTGAGGAAGACGTATGTAAGTGAATCTTGAAAATAAAAACCTGCTGACTGACTGATGTGGACACAAAATACAGTTTTTTATTATTTTTGCATGTAATTGTTTTAAAACAAAAACAGATCATGCACAAGACAAGCAGATAAATTATACTTGATGATTAAACAATGTACTTTCTAAGCATGTTACTATGACATGCAGAGAGTTTTTAAAAAGCACAGTTATCGTAAACAGACTCTTTGTTCACTCACTGTATGAGACTCAAGCTCAGAGATCTTCTCAGGTTGGCCTGAACCAAAGTAGTACACCCTGATGATGTGATCCGTGCTTCCTGTGGCCAGGAACATACCACCTGGACACACACACAGGATTAGGGTAATTTTTGTTAGGCTACTGCACGCAGGCATTCATTTACAATTATTTAAAAAAAAATCCTTTTTAGGGGTCCTTTCTGTATCTTTGCTTCTCTTCTGTTTCATGCCTGGGGCATCGTAGAATCACAATATCCATATATTTCAGTATTTATAAGATAGATTTAAGATAAATAATAGAATACATAATGGTTAATATACACTTCAAAGGTCAAACTGTGGTGAGTGCAAACTTTTCAACCTTAAGTCATTCATCAAACATTCATTGTCAATAACATCTCAAAACAGAAATATACTCTCAGCAACTGTGAAGCACACTTATTCCACATTTTCTGACAAGCAGCAGGCCCCTCTTCAGTCTGGCTCTCTATTGTGCCAGCTCTTCAGTTAATCTGAGATAATTGTGCACTTTTTTTTTTGTTTTTAGTTCCATCTCCGCTGGTGTGGAAGCATGCGTGAAAATCAAAGCGAGCTGTTCTCACCTGCGCTGAAGGAGGAGCAGATCATCTGGACGCCAGGTCTGGAACGCTCTGTGAATTTACTGGGCCTCTGACTGGACATACCCACGAGAACAGAAATCAACGGTTACAGTGAAATACAGCCACAGAGTCTGAACATATTGTATTGAATTTATATGATTTAAAGAGAGCAGGTTTCACATGTGGGCAGGTTTGCTGAATTAGGAACACTGTTACACATTGCATTACTTGGCATATTCAATACATATAAACAGCAGAAGTTCGCAATCCAATCCACCATAAACATGAAGTTAAGAAAGAGATAGTAGTCATATAAGTTTCACTGTAACAACGTATTGTCAAGATACCACACAATAAATAATAAAACCCTAAACATCAAGGATTTTCACCTTGTAACAAACACAGGTATAATAAAAAAACAATTACAAGAAAATAACATTTTCAGCTTGAGAAATATGTCATTTCAGAAGTTGTGAACAGCACTTGTGCAGGTGAGATGTTTGTGTTTCTCACCCGAACTTGAGCGTGCGTGCGTCCCACTGCCAGAAGCAGATGGTGCCGTCTGCTCCAGTGGAGGACAGGTAGCGCTTGGAACCACTACAGAGAGGAGAAAACTGCAAACACAACCAAATACAGGTTACAGCTGATCACTGTGGTAACTCAAATGACATAACTAACACTACAGCAAAAAATAATACAGGATTGCAATTACCAAACATTACAATGTAGGGAGAGGTGAGAGATACAGAGAGAGTTCTCCTTCTCTCTCTCTCTCTCTCTCTCTGTCTCTGTGCTATAGATCTCCATTGTTGTACAAAATTTATTTCAATGCTGGAAATAGTCCCCAACAAATGCATTTACTCTTGTTAGAGCAACAAACTGAAAACTGTAGTGGCCCGCTATTTCAGGAAATTACTTAGGCTTTAAAAAAAGAATGCTAATGAATAAACTAAACCAGTGCACTGCTTGGTCTTCTTAAGGGAATTTTGACAATAAGAAAAACAATGCCTGCCTTATCCTTTAACAACATCATGATCTTATAACATCGTTATGCACATTTCTGACCGTATCAGAGAGTCTGCTCCAATACAATACAATTTTATTACATACTGGGTATCAGCCAGTCATGTCATCAATCGCCCATATGTTAGAGGTTTCATCTTGACCTCATCTACTTAACATATAAAAGCTCAGTGGACTGCAGTAAAGTTTCAGTTGTTCATAATATAAATGTAGTTTTAGTGGCTCTCCATTCTGAAATTACACAGAACACGTCGTATTTGGCAGTATGAAATTAACCAACATGCAAAATACCCACATCATGCAAAATAACCACAATCAGCTTGGCTCCAACTTTAGTTTAACAAGAGTGCATCCAACCAGTTTGGGTGCAGTTTCAATAACATACTGTTACAGACACAGATGCACACACTCTACAGAAAGAAAGACAGCCCGAGGGCAAAGATTAAAAATATTTCTAGTGTCTTTCACTTCCTCTTTTTGGGCAAACCAAATATACACAGACAAACATACATCCAAAACCATCCTCCTACCTGTAGTGAGGTGATAGAGGCAGCATGTCCCTCCAGGACGGCCAAGGGGGCGCATGTCTGTAAGCACCACACTCTGATGGTCTTGTCACAGGACCCAGCAGCGATCATGGTGTTCTCGTAGCTGACGGCCATGTCTGAGATCTCAGCAGCATGGCCGCGCAGCGTTGCCAGCAGTCGTCCGTCATCTGTTCCCCAGATCTTCACAAGGCAGTCGTCTGAGCCCTGGGAAAAAAAGACAAATCCGTCAACATGGCTATCAGACGTGAATGAAGACTAGTATTTTAGATAGTTTGAGAAGTGGCGTGTCTTCCTCTGAAGCACACTTCGAGTAAGACAAATTAAACATGTCAAGTTCAAAAAGACTTTTAAAATCCATCTGAGCTCGCTGCAGCCTGCAGACTGTCAGCAGACTGGAAAACTTGGAACACAAACAGAGGAGAGACGGAGAGTCTTCAGATGCAAAAATAGAGGTGATTAATCTACAGTCTGACAAAGAGTGATAATGAACATTTTAAGGCACTAGATTATCAAACCATTTAAATGCTGCTACTAATTTGATTATTACCAGCGAAGGGAATAACACTGCAACTGTCATGCAAACCCCTTCACTATACTATCTCAGGTCAAGGACCAAGTAACACTAAGCATTTGCCAATTAACACATATATCGCTACCATGGAGTGAGTATATCTTCGATCATGTTTGATCCACTTGTGAGAACCCAAGGTTCAGATGCAAATTCGCACATCCATACACAAGAGAAGTTTGGTTGTCAGTGGTGGAAAATTAAATTAAATACATTAATAGACAGAAATGTAAATACACTAAGTACTTACAGTGTTTGTTCTTTTATTTTGTACTGTTTTCTTTTGGCTAAACTACAGTATATTTGCAAATTAAAATGATCATTAAACATATTTTGTAAATTTGGTTTATCGGGGGAATCAGGTTCTTGCAAACATGTTAATATTTCCTCAAATTCTTTCCTTTATTTGGTTTTTCACGGTGACAGGATTAAATACAAACAACAGGAACAACAAACGTACTGACTCACTACTCAGAACTGAGATTTTTCACACCACTGTGAGACAGACTGGCCTGCACTGTGAGCACACCTCGCTTCGGCTCAACTGCACTCAAGACGATAGAGTAATATCAAACTGCAGAGAACCACTAATGTGTGTTGGCTTTGGCTTCAGTAAGACCTCACAAGAAAATGTCTCATCTTGACAAAAGCTGTTGTGCGTTTCCAGCAAAAGTGCAGTTTTAGATGGAAGGTCCTCTTGGTGGAGTATTTAGTACTAAATTAGGAAAAGCGATGTAAGAAAAGAATGGAGAACAAAAGCAACTAAATTCCTGAGGGGGCTTCTTAAACATCCTTTAATCTAGATTGAGGTTCTTGATCAAGCATTTTCAATCAAGACATGAAAACAGCCTTCGGGGACTCAGCTGAGAATTTCTGGCTGTGATCCAGTTTGCCAGGGGTTAAAATGTCTGTGATTCAACACGGTGCCAGAACCATCTGTGCCCCGATTAATATCTCAAAATAATTTAAACAAACAGATAACCAGTAGCAAGATGTTAAAACTCATAAGAGCCTGGTTTGTGCAGTTTGTTAAAGCTAAAAATACAGCAGAGACTTAAGAGTGTAAGAATTCATAAATTTGCAGACTGATTGTCAAGACTCAAGTTTCAATCAAAATCAGCCATTTCTGACAAACGGGGGGGATAAGGCTCTGATGACAACATCAGATTGTATTACAGTTAGTTGGTCACAGAACATGCCGAACCATTCATTTTATAACTGCAAAACATTTTAAAAGACAGGCCGCGCCATCAGCGTCCACATAGATTTTAGAGGAAATGTGAGATGAAAACACCAACCCCCTCCTTTGAATAAATCATAATCACTCGCTTCATCACCAGTAGAGCAGAGCCTGACTGGAGCTGTTATTTTCTCTGGACTGATCAAAACACCAAGCGGTCCCTTAGTGATTTAGAAAAGCACAAGGACAAATTAAAGCTGTGGCAAGATGGTCGAAAAAATGATATGGCCAAATGAGAGCAATGCTTATAAAGGTGCAGGGTTTTGAGATGCCAGCGACTTGGCACAAACTTTCCTTGTTGCTATAGATGTGAAGTTATGTTAGATACTGTCACAGGGACAAACAATCCATAGTCCAGCTGGTCTAATTTGTCCTTCCCAATGGCCATGATAATGAGCTTGCAGCCGTTTCTAAAGCTATATTACTCAAATCCATATGGCTGTTCGCCAATCATTTGTTTAACCAAACCTATACGCACATGAACATTGATCACACATGATCACGGTGAATGTTTAGGCTAAACAAATTAATCAACTATCAATCAATCTGCCTGCCACTGCAGCAAAGCCCAAGTAAAAAGACTGAGGAGATCCAAAAATACAAAAATATATAAATAAAAATGATCTTGTGATGAAAGGAGACGGCGAGGCAGAGAGAGAGAGAGAGGGAGAGCGAGAGAGAGAGCGAGAGCGAGAGAGAGAGAGATAGAGAGAGAGAGAGAGAAAAAAAATGAGCTGAGAGAAAAAGGGGAGAAGGAGAAAGTGAGGGAGACTAAGAATGAATTTTAATTCTGGCACTTAGCCAGCGCCTCAGAGGAAACATTTTCTCCAGTTATGATGAGAAATAGCAAGAAGAAGGGGGGGAGAGGAGAGAAGAGAAAGGGAGGGAGAAAGGAACAAAGGAGGGGCAGTGCAGGATAAGGGACGGGGAGAGGAAAAAGAAAGAGAGAGAGAGAGAGATAACGGGAAAAAAGAGAGACAGAGAGACCCCCCCACCCCTCAGCAGACAGCCATTTTTAGAGATTTAAGAAGTGAAAGCTGAAAATGGTGTATAGCAGCAGGCAGTGTTTGACTCAAGGATCCAAACAGAAGGACGGCAACATTAAATCAACATTATCTCATTGTTCGTTCAATATTTAACAGATCGCCTGTGCTGCAGCTCCAACACCACCACATGGAGAACGAAGCTAACACAGCATAATATCTACAAGAAGAAATCCAGGGGGCAAAGGTCAGCATACTCCTTTTGACAACAAGGGAATTCCTTGTTTCCTCTCTTTAAGACATGATCCTCAACATCATAAAGCTGTGTATGAATTTCTCTCCTGAAAGGCTGAATTCAGCTATAGCTGTGAGTCAGCGAGTAAAAAGCATCCCACCCCGCTAAGGTAAACAGTAATTACCTCCTACCAGAACTGTTACAACAAGGAACACAGATGCCTGGTCATCTTGGTAAGCAAAAGACAGCTTGTAACAATCAAACACATGCACAACACACAAGAGGTGACTCTAAACAAACACAGAACCAACGCTAATGCACAAAAAATGTCAGGGAAGTCACTTTGAACAGGCTCCTTCAACACCAGCGCACGCACACACACACACACACACACACACACACACACACACACACAGGCCGCACACCACCACACACAAAAACCACAGCCTTACCGTGAAGATGCGCCGTCCCGTCCTGTCGAAGGTGACGCAGTACACGGACGACAGGTGTCCGAGGATCCTCTTGTGCATCTTCATGTGCTGGTACACAGCGGTGGGCACCAGCTGCCGCAGACGGTAGGAACCGTTCAGTCGACGGCCGTAGCTCGTCTCCACTGGGCGTCAAGCAAAGATACACATCAGTAAGGACAACGTGAAATGTGGAGAAGAGAGTATCCAGTTAACAAAAACTCACTTATTTAATGGAAGAAAGTAAAAATGGGCGACAAGTCTATTTATTCCTTGCACAAAAACACACTGTGATTTTGAAGGAAATCAATACTAACACTACTGTCAAATGCTGCTGGCAGAAGAGACTTTGGCAAGCAAAGATACAGTGTAGTATGTAAGATCTGACTCATAGACTAGAGATCAAAGGAACAAACAAAGAGGAAAAGTGGTTGAATTAAATTTTTTCTTTTGTAAAATTCAAGGTTTTTCTTCCATACCAATATTAGGTGGGCTCCCATAGATAATTGGCGGCTCTGGTGGTCGTCCACAGTGAAGTGCAGCCAGTGCTGAGCCCTTCCACACAACATGCTTGCAACCTAGAGAAAGAAAAACATAAAAGAAAAGCACTGATACACATTTAACACACACAGCATACAGATACTATTATGACTTGGCCTATGAGAGCTTTTCTGTATGCAGCTACACTTACATTTGCATCAGCACATGAAAGAATGTATTTACATGGGGTCTGTTAGTCTACGCGAATATGCAGTAAGACATAATATTTGCCTGAGAGGGCGTGTTTGCATGCGTGTACATTAAAGTGGCTCATGTTCACATGCACTGTACATCCACTCACTCTTGCTGGTGCGAAGGAGATTCTGCCTGCCGGCCCCCAGCAGGCTGGTGAGTCCAGGCACGCTGGCAGGGACCTCCCTCTCCAGCAGCGGACAAACTCTGGTGCAGACCTGCAGCAGGTGGTCTGGACTGATGTGCCGGTAGAGCTTCACCTGATCCCAAACACACACATATGTATCTGAGTTTGTAATCTAACTGATAAAGGGCAAACACCAGTCAGAGGTGAGCAGGGCAGAAAGTAAAGCGAAAGAAATTTGTTCAAACTTTTCCCAAAAGATGATGCATCGAGACATGAAACATCTACTACCTCTACTTTTTTGTTGCTCAGAAAAGAAGGCTCCCTATAAGAATTAACATGCTGCCACATTATTTCTCCAAACCTAAAAACCTACTGGACACTTTGAGAGATAAAAAAAAAACATCTTCAGTGGGTCTTAATTAAAAATAAAACACTGGCTGGCAAGTGAAAAAATAATAGTTAAGCATTTACAAGTAACTGTGGCCTGTAAACAAAAAGATTTGTTTTCTGGCTTAAATCCATTTAGTTTTAAATTCTGAAGCACATAAACAAAAAAATCAGCATCATTAGAAAAAGCAAAAATCAAGGTCACTCCCCCAAACGCCTTTTTGGTTTGCTGAGTACTTCAGAATTCAATTGGAAAATTGTCCTTTTATCAACAAAATTATTACTGCCTGCCAATTTCCGAGCATTTCAACACAAATAAATTGAGAGAGAATAATTTGGAAAAATTAAAATGATTACACACTTTTTAACTGCATGAGGGGGATAAAATGATATCTGCAACAAAATGAATGCTTCAATTCAGTTATGCTGTTTGTCTTTTAAATGGATATGGTTACAGTTTTCAACAGTACGGTGCAGCAGCAGCAGCAGCAGCAGCAGCAGAAGAGGGGGGCGTGGCAGGCAACATAAGCATGAAGCAGACTGAAAGCCACACTGTTATAAACACAGTGTGTCTCTGATTCCACTGACACATGGAGATGCTCCTGCATGGCCTACTTCTGAAAACACACAGACACACACGACTGAATGACTGGAATAGCAGCTCCACAGCACAGGGGGAGAGAGATAAACATGCAGCATGCAGCACTGTGTTTATTTCAGGATGCAGGATTATTTTAAATGTATTAATTTCAATCAGACATGCAGTAATCAGCTTTGTTTCAGACACATCAGATTTAAATATCTGAACTAGGTCAAATAAGCCTGAAATGAAACAATTACTCTCTCTCTCTTTCACACACACAAGCACACATTTCTCCATTCCTTTATCTGAGCACTGACACTAACACTTATTCTCTCCCTGAGACACAGACACAGACACACACACACACACACACACACACACACACACACACACACACACACACACACACACACACACAATTAATGACCCCTTAATTGCTTTCAACATCCTTGCTGCTTCAGAGACGTGATCAGTGTTTCTAAGCACATATCAGCCCACAAGCCTCTCTCAGGTACACGCAGAGCCACGACGAACACACACACGCACACACACACACCACTGGAGTGATGTGTAATAACAATTTGCTCCATTTTACTTGCTTTTGAAGGGTAACGGATAACACTGCCCCAGCCACAACAGCACCACCAGAGAGCACATGGTCCTGCACACACGCCTGCAAGGCACCTTCTGAATAACCACCTACCTTATATTTCAACACACTGCTTAAAAATCTATAAATATCTTTGACCTAAAACGTTTTTGTCTTTAACATAGATTTATAACATTAAATAGCACCACCATGTTAAAATTTGCAAATCACTCATGCTAGAAAATGTATAATTAATAAATTAATATAAATATATTCATAGTCATAATAATGTTTTCATTTCATTCAAAAAAATAGCCTTATATTTATGTGCATTGTGTTCCTGATCAATTTTATATGTAAAACGAAAAGAATCACATTAATCCACCTTAATTAATTAACCACAATTAATACAGTTAATTATTACAATATCTCTGAAATCAGCGTTGATTCCTCATAGCAGCCCAACCCCCTTCTGTAGCAGCCCAGACAAAAACCTCACACAGCTGACAAACAACCGTGATCCATCGCTCCAGCCTCTACACACTATCTTTTAAATATATATATATATAAATATATCACTTCTAATAATTAAAAACCCTCCGCAGCATTTCTAATAGAGGAAATTATGCACAATAGACAGGAGGCAGGCTGAACGGCTAGGGAAGGGAGGAGGAGGAGGAACGGAGAGCCGAGTGAGCCAAGCAGGAAGAGAAAAAAAAAAACACACACACACACACACACACACACACACACAGAGGCAGGCAGAAAAACACTGTCAATAATTTCTTAAACGTATAGATTTGCATCCAGTTCAAGCCACACTTCATGCGATCTCGTGTTCAATGTTCATCTGCCTGCCTCTGTGGACGTTGGAGAGGTAATCCACAAAAATGTAGGTCTTTGCGGATTAAATAGGCCATAGGTCGTTATTTTTATATAAGTGTTCAAATAAAACTTATAAAACAGCACAAAAATGGGGACGAACACTTTCAGCAGACTGGCTAAGAAATAAATATGTACGCGATGATTAATTCTCTCCACGCCCCCATGCGTAAACGGCGCTTTCAGGCGAGCCCTGTTTGTTTACATGACAATTAGCATGTCAATTAATAGCGCGATTAATAAGATGTCAACTCAACGTTACCTCGCATCTTCACATAAACTGATCTCCCTCTCCTCTTCCATCCGAGTCTGGACCTCAGTCCCCCACAACTGCTCTCCAAAATGACTCCACAACAAGCGGCCAGCAGCCTCCCCTCAAATGGGAGCTGTAACTCCAGCATTACTGAATATACTGTTTATATTCTCCTCAAAAACTCCTGTTTTCTAACTCTTGCCCCCTGTGTGTTTTCAACCCATGCACACAAATTATGGTTCTTGCAGGACAAGAGCGCCTCCATCTCTCTCTGGCTTGTGGCGCAGGGAGTCCCTCCTCCGGATCCTGGCGCTCCTACACCACAACACTCATGACGTATCAACATTTCACACACATTTTTCCAACAACTATTAAAACCTTTAGGATATGCATGGTACCAAACTCGCACACCACGGTGCACATGAGGCTGGGACCCGACCCCTTGATGCCCCAAAACGGCCCCAACTTGCAGCCAGCTCGCCCTGCAAAGTCCTATTCAGTTTTTTCTTTACCACCTGATTTAAAAATTGCGGGAAATTCAATTTTTATTTTGCTCTCTAAAAACTTTTTCCTCAGTTATAGGGCTCCCTTACCAAATTTTCATACGTCCCGGGGTGTTCCTGCCCCGTCCAGTCCAGTCTTTTGGGCAGCAGCTGAGGTGGAAAAATAGTGTCGAGTGTGATCATCCAGTTCATAAATGTATCGAGTGATGTTTTAAAACAGTAAATGATAAATCAGAGTAAAAGCAACATCACAAAGTACAGTGCAGGGAGAAGCATCTCTCTCGTACTGCTGACTGCTTACCTCCTTCTCCTCCACCTCCCTTATCAGGGTCTGAAAATAGGATACAAATACAAAATTACACCCCATGACAATTTCGGACATATTATAAATTATTCTTAAATGCAAAAACACCAACCTCGGCTGCTTTTTGACACGGTCCAGCTTCTAGAAATCGGGCTATTAGGAAGTACAGTTCTGGTATGGTTGGAGGGGGAGAAGAGGACGGGAGCTGCGTTAGAAGAGGGCACCGAGGAAATTGTGGGGATATTAAAACAACCATGACATATTTTCCGATCTCCTTTACTCACCAGAAGTCAACTGCGCGATGTGTGTACTGTCTGAAGCCATTTTGGTGTTGTTTGCCAGGGCAGCGCCAGAGCCTGTGTGGTGGGTCTAGGTGGCTGCCCTGTAGCTGTCACTGTTTATCCACCAGGAAGAGGCTGCCTCCATTCAGCTCTGCTCACACAAAGTCCCGGCTGCGTCGAGTATTCCTCCGCGAAGCGGCAATTAGGGCGCGCTATACGTTTCACCCCATAAAACACCGTCTTCCTCTTGTAAAGAACCAACCGCCACGACATTCTGGGGGTAAATATCCCTCGGGGTGAATTTTAGTGGCGGTCGTTCGATTGTGGAGGCATGTTTGTTTAAATCCCCCTCCCCCTCAAAGGAAAAAGCGCAAGCCCTCTGCGGAGGAATACCATGTGTTTCACGCACGCCACTGTAGAGGGGAGGTAGAAATGGCAGCGTGCTAAAGGAGAGGATACATTGCTGCAGAATAGCTCTTACCCCGTAGCTAGCTGACATTTATCATGTTTTAATAATTACAGTCTTATTCTTACATACATTTAATTTAGTTGCGCATTGATACACCGTAAATTCGGTTGTATTTCCTGTATTTTTACATGCGGATGTAAAACATGGCTACCGTGTTTGAGAGGGATTTATAGCCGATCTAACCGCTTCAGCTAGGTTCCATTAAATAATACAGCTAGCTGTGATAATTCTGTGTGTTCTCGTTGGCCTCGCTTGTTAATACTGTTGGTATTGTGTAACAAGATGTCTAGCTAACACACCCACTCTCTCTGGGAGCCGTTTGGTGGGGAAGTCGTCCATTTCTCTTCCAAATACTGCCAGGCAGTAAAATGGGGGAAGGGTTGGAGAAGAAGGGGAATGCAGCTTAATGAATGAAACCTCGTGAGTTACAGGAATTTAATGGCAATGAGACATTTATGCAAGATAGACTATCAAGGAAGATTATTCAGAAAATAGTTACATGACTGACAGGACACTTTCTCTGAGGTTCATGAGACACCTGTGAATAAAAAAGGAACAACACTCAGGTGCTATTTTTGGACAATCAAATCATATTATATTATGTATGTGAAGGACATAGCGTATGTGTTTATTGAACAGCTATTTTTAAGGCAGTCAACTTAAAAAAAAACCTCAAGTCTTTTCTTACTGACCTCATAAACTGCTTTTCTTATTTGAAGTAAGACATCAATGAAAGCATAAGTAATTACTGTAATTACTACTCGATATTAGCACAATCTCTTTACATTAAGGTTGAAGTGCTTTGAGATTAGTTTATTAACTACAAAACAATCCACCTTGAAAGTGAGGCTAATACTGTTTTGTTGCAGCAACCAGGAAACCCACAACCTTAAATTCAGTGTGCACGTGTGAACGTATTTCAAACACCACTGAAAAGGTATAGCTTGATTTTTTTTTTCTCCACACATTTTCTTCCCTGTTCTTTCTTTACACCTCTGTATAAACCATGTGAATGTGAGCAGGTGCTTACATGGTGTAATTTACCTCAATAAGGTATTATTTTATCTTTGTATACAATGTATATTGCCAAATATTTTTTCGATTCAATAGTGTCATTTCAGAAATCACAGACACTGGTATAGACACAACTCTGCTATTAACGTTGCGTACACGTCACTTAACAGAGACATAAAGGAACAAGCCAGTTTGTGTCTGAAAGGACACTGATGACATTAAAAAACACCAAAACTTATTTTGAATGAAAATAAAGAAATTATCAGTTTTTTAATTAACAGCTTTATTGTAGCTTTTCACATTACATATGTTTTTCTCGTGAATTGCAGACACCCTTATGTCATCAGTTTACACACACTTACTGTTCCTCTCATTTAAACAGAGTAATTTAATTCTCTTTAAGACTTAACAAGACTTGAAAAATCAGATGAATATTCAGTATATAAAACTTATATACATGTAGCCATATCATGCCCTAAGCTGGTATTTGTTTTGCAAAGGTGACAGGCAGTTTGGAATACATGCACTTTCCTCAAAATCCCATTTTTGTTGCCGTTATTTACATTGTTATATTCTTTACTTTGCACTTGTGGGTTAATTGTGGCTGTGTCAACCACTAATAATACAGACACTATATCAGACAGGCAGAAACTCTACAGAGGATGTGATCATCCAGTGGCTACATCAACTGCCATATATTTCCATGTCAAAAGTCTTCTGGAACATAGGTGGGCGTATTTTTTTCTTTGAGACAAAACAGGAGGCATATTTTGCCATTTTTGCTTCCACTTATAAATACTGACCCTCCACTGGTTTGACGGGTTGGTTTGACACTTAGGTTAGCTGTGCCAAATGTGCTCATGTCATGTAAGGCTGAATTTGTCGCTTGGGGTGTAATCCCAAGAACAGTGAAGCAACAACACCTTTCATTACAGATACTGTACGTAACTAAATACAGGACATGTAATGAAAATAATAATTATAATAATGATGATGATGATGATAATAGTAATAATAATGATAATGATAATGTGATACTTAGTTGATGACTGATATTTTTATTTTTGCATGCGGCCCCCTATTGATCTAAGAAACTCATAGAAAGTTCAACAACTATACAGCAACCTGACAGCTGTTAGGGAGCTAGTACCAGCTTTAGATGTGTCACCCACTTGATGTATGGTCTCTTAAACCTCTAGACCATCCTGCAATCTGTACAACATATTTCACAGGCTTTATGGCTTGGAAATAAAAACACACTGTGTTGTGGAATAGGGCCAGGTTTGAATTTTTAGGCCCAGCCAATCTCTTCCAGGTTACCTTTCATCCTGACCCATCCAGTGTAGTTGTTATTGTGCTGACTGACATGGCCACAAGGAGGCAATCTCACTCTGTACCACTCAGCTGAGCAGGGGGCCATAGAGGTGTCAAAGGTTATGGGTTCCGAGGAGAAATGTAATCAGTTACACATTTTCTCTTCCTGTAACATAAATAGGAATTCACTGATGTGCTTTGAGCTTGTCTTACCCAACACACAGTCCACCAGGAGATATCTAGTGTTTGTAAGGGACACAAAAGTTCTATAACTGCTACATCTTCTATTATTCTGAAACTCTTTGAGCTTAATTGGTGTTGACCAAATAAATCCTTGCTCTGTACCAAACTGTATCCTGTAGTTTTTACCATGTCTCATGTATATTTCTGCAAATACACTGTGAAGACTGCTGAAAGGTTTGGAGATTTGGTTAGATACAATACTCCATTCTCTGTGTGTATATATATATATATAATATTCAAAAATGCCACAAAAACTGAAAGATATTATTCCAGGAGGCTGATATCTCTATGCACCTGCTGTGCTGTTAAGTCATAGCTTGTATATAACCCTGCTTGTACTGTACTGCCCTTGTGGCTCTACTGCAAGCTGGGATGGATTTATCACCATTATTCACTGTCATCATCTTCTTGTAGCCACAAGAATGCCAGCACAAAGATTTTAATCATCACTATGGTACCTGTGCAGCATTACTTTAGATATCAATGATATGGTATAGGGGTTAAAATGTGGGAATTTAGGGAAGGTGAGAGATTTTTTACTTTGAAAAACAAACCTTTCAAGTAAATATTTATATGTATTCAGCACTTTCCTACTGCTGTTACATCCTTGTTAAAAGAGGTATCATACTGTTTACTGAGGCTCCTGATAATACATTTTAATTGGCCTCTCCAGTATCTGTGGTATTCAGACATCATCACTCCACACCTCCTCATGTTAAAAAGGGGAACATGTCATTGGTCTATGAGTGTGAGTGACAGCTTGTCCCTCAATAAAGAGACTGTATGGTTTCATCAGGTCCCACCACTCTGGCAAATGCTGACCTTTCACTTCCTGACACAGCAATTGTATTTAACACAGCCACGTGCCCCTGGCGACCTCACACATACACACACACATACACATACACACACACACACAAAGATATACACAGACACACAGCGCTGGCTTTGTGTTTGGTTTCAAAACTAACTCTGAACATGAGCACACTGAAAAGGAGCTCTAGAACTGAAGCACCACACATGCCACATGCAAACACATGCATTGAGCTTTGCACAGATTACCTGAGTTTTCCAAACTACAAAAACCAGCACGGGTGATGGTATACGATTACAGTATACCAGTGGTTAGAACAAAAATTTGGCATAGCTGTCTAACTAGAGATAATACACATGCAATGCACAACATACATAACTCCGCACACGTAGTTTTGTTCACCAATAAGAGAAGAGACACAGAAAAACTCCCACGTGACATCAACTTTTTCTTTTATTTCAAAATATTCTCCCAACAGGATGAAATTCAGAGAAGCCCAGAGGGTCCAAAGCCAATAGAGCCGTCTAGAACAGAAGCACCACTCATTATTGCTATGTCACTCTGCTGCAGGACAAGGCGTTCGGGGGGCTGGGGAGGGTGGGGGGCAAAGTGAACAAAGTCAAACACAGAGACGCACAAACACATTCACTCCCGCACACGTACGAAAGGAGCTATGTGAAACACAGTGGCGGTAATTCCGTAAAAGTAAGATTTTTAAAAAGCTGCAGATGTTCTCCATGGCGACTACGGACCTGGTTTCTTGCAGCTCTGCATCCACATTGCTGACACATATCCACAAGTCCTCAACTTTACCATCAGGGGGGAGAATGGAGCATCTCTGAATCAGTCAGAGTGCCCGAGAATAGTGATCATCTTTTGTAGAGAAGTATAACTACAAATATAGGCAGAGCTGGTTTAAAGATCATAACAGTCGTGTTTACGGCCCCCCTTCAGGCAAATTGAAGAACATCTGCAGCCATCTGATAAAACCACTTCATTCTGTCTTTCTGCGTCTGAGAGGCGGACTGTATAGCGATGCAGAATGGAGGAGGGAGGAGAATCGAGCAAAAACCATACTGTAGGTGGAGGAGCTGAAAGGAGTGTGAACACATGGGCATGGGGCTGCTGGTTGTCCATCTCTACTATCACAAGTCTAAAAAAAATTCAGCATGGTACAAAAATCGTCAGTAAAAAAAGATGCTTTGCTGCCATGGAGTAAGAGGGGACGAGTCGGTGGACGCGTCCGTGTCTTTACGCCTTCTCCTCAGTGGCATCCTCCGCTGCTTCAGTTACCTGGTGGAAGGAAGAGGAGAAAGTAAAGGAGTTACACGCTGGGTCAAGTCTTATTCTCTCCACAGGTAGTTTCCCCTGAGAGTAGCCTCAAAAAGCCAACCTACAACTTTCACTTGGCTTGGTTTGCTCTGCCAAGACTCACCTGGCAAGTCCTCAGTGGGTGTAGACCAAATTCATTCTGCATGTAACTAAATCAGCCTTTAACCAGCTGCAAGATGAAAGGTGATCTTGTTCCATAACCTGAATGAATGTGAAACTCGCTTGGCTGCGCCTGGTTTTAGCTTGATGGGTCTGTCGCTGGAAGCATCTTTACCGACTTATCTAAGTAACTTTGCCTCAGCCTGTGCCGCAGATCTGAAGTGGTTTGGGGTTTTTACTTTGGGGCAAAGTAATCAAACAGCTTTGCAACTTCTGGGAACAAGGCAATGGTTTTCAAAACAGAGAAAGACAGCAACTGTTTTGTAAGCATTAAAATTTAACCCGAAATCTTCTCTGAATATATTCATGGAAAGAAATGGGTCAGTGGAGTATCTGAAGCGTACTTTTATGCTAAGCTAACTCTTGGCAAGTGGTGATGGTTTCAGTTTTTTGCACTAAGGTTTAAAGATTTTCACATATAACCTGTAAACTGTTCTCCCAAGGAGAGAGAAAGTAGTTCCAATGACAACTGTTCACAGTTAGGTCTGTGGAGTATCAACAGTGTCTGCAACCTTGTTTCTGAAAAGACCAGCTGCCATTGAATTTTTCAAGGGCCATTTCTCATTGATTTGAGCATAGAACACACACACCACACATCCATCTGAAAACCCTAAGCAAATAAAACACAAAGCTACATGACTATATACCACTAAAAAATATGTTTGTGATTAGACTGAACTTACTCTTAAATGTGAGACTGATACCAGCTTCAAGTTGTCAGCTCAAATGATCCTCAGTGAATATTTTTCAGACTAAAATGTGTCCACGAGATTGGCCTTTTTGACAGATACACTCTTGCACAACACACGAGAGCGCTCACTTTCTTCACTACATTGCTCTTAAAAGCTACTCACTGAAACCCATAACTCCTCTGGTATCAGCGGGAATCAACATTATCTCAACAAGGGAATCCGGCTGTGTGTGTGTGTGCGCGCGCGTGCATGTGTGCGTGCACAGTCTTACTGGAGTGAACATCTCCTGTCTGTTACCTCTGCCTGCAGACTGGTGGAGCCAGCTGTCTATGAGCACAGTCAGCCTATCATCCTCTACGTCACAACTCTGCGAGCAGCACTGAACCTTCCTGCTCGTGTGTAAAAAGTTGTCCTTGGCCCACTTCACTGCACACAGCGAGGAAACCGCCACACATCCTCACTTCTTCTTCACTCGCTTTCTCTCTCACTGCACTTTCTTTCATCCTCTCTCTCTTGCCAGCACACACAGCACTGCAAAGCACACTGGGTAAATGTTTGCACGATTCATGTACAATGTCAGTGTAAATTGTACCACATGTTAGTGTTCAAAACACACCAAAGATGGATTAGAAACACTCGACCATACCCTTAACTCTGACTGTCTCACTCTGCCCTCTCACTGACATCATGGAGGGGGCCGTGCTTCTGATGGATGACACACTGACAGACGGACGAGACACATAGATCTGTGTGTGTGTGTGTGTGTGTGTTTGTGTGTGTTCAGCGTGCATATGTGTGAGAGATGTGATTATTAGTAATGTGGTTAAGCAGTGGGTTATGGAGGAATATAGGTGTGGTGCATGCATACGTGTGTTCACGTTTATACACAAATTGACAAAATAAGGGCATAAAAGATTGTTATTTTCTTGTCTCTCTCAGAGTCAATGTATATTTTCCTCTTTGAGATGTATTTTATTCTTTCGATTTTTCACTCTACATACCTCATTGGTCTTGGTCTCTCCGTTCTGGGCAGGGCCGTCTTCTTTCTTTCCCTTAGGGCCACCTTTCTTTGCCTTCACCCCCTTATCATCTGCCACCTTCTGTACAGAAAACATTACAAGAACATACACTGCATATACACATGATGCTGACAGATGTTATCGCACATGAAAAATGTTCTCTGTATGATGATCTTTTGTATGTGTGTGGCTCCTCATTTGGATTTTTTCTCACTTTCACCCCAAAATATCCAGATTTGTTAAAAGATTGTTCCAAGTGAAACTAATTTCAACCAAAATTTTAACATTTGTAAGTTTTTTTCCCTCAGTTTCCTGCTGTTAAATAACAGTCCTGCCCCTCATAATAGAAAGGGAAGACAAAATGATGATTATAAAAGTTTAAACTCGAGAATGTTGGTGCTGTAAATTACAGTTTTATAACATTTTCTCAACTCTTTAATATTTGAAATAAATACCAGTTAATTCCAAGATGTTTGGAGAAAAAATAATGAGCCCTGGATACTGTAGGTGTAGCTGAAATATAATGTGTGAACTGCAATATGAGGAGTTCTGTGTTTGTTCTCCACATCCAGCAGCCTCTGTTAAGTGCATAAACTGATAGACTCTAGTAGACTAGTAGTGAGAGGCAACTGTCTCCCTCAGACTGTTGCAAATTTATGGGTATTTAAATAAATCATTGCAGGGGTGGCTGTGTGTGTGTGTGTGTGTGTGTGTGTGTGTGTGTGCGTGCACGCGCTCTACCTTGACGATGGCCTTCTTGGGCTTGACCTCAGGCTTGGGTGGAGGAGCAGGTTTCTGCAGATTACACGAAAGCCAGTTAGGACTGACCAAGCTGACATTATTAATAAGTTTATAGTGTTTGGAGAAATATTAGTTTATCTTTCCGCTCTTGCAGAGTCTTTCACTACCATTTAATATAATATTTCTTTAGCCAGAAGAGCATCTTAGAAAATTCATTAGGATGAACAGAGCCCACAGAGGATTGGAATGTCTGCACTGGATCCCACTGTAAATGTTAATAATGATGAAGTGCTTGTACTGTATTTCCTAAGCAATGGGATCTGACAATATCCCCGTGCTAAGTAGTTTTAAATATCTGCCTCTTCTAAAAGTGAACTAACCTCAGACCACTGTGCAATGACTATATCAGATGGGAGTTTAAACTCTAGCCAGTCAGTGTGAGCAAGTTTGCTTCAGAGCTTTTTCCAGGCTGCTGAGTGTGGACCACGTTACCCTGAAGCCACGAGCTACAGTAACACTGCTGTGAAATCAAATCATGTGATTTTTTCTCAGAATATCCCTGTTTTCCTTTAGCAATTACGGACACTCTGCACATGAGACGATAAATGAAAGACACAAGTTCCTCTTACTTTGAGGCAAGTGGAGCTTAACATTTACAATTAGGGAGAACGATTTGAAAAACACAAGAAATTAATTAATTGAATTGAAGTTGAAGGCATTCAAAGGAAATTTCAAATCAAATCAGGAAACATGCAAACATTTTCTGATAGTATGTTTCCTGAAAAGTGTCACAAAAGCTTAAAGATGTAGGCTGACATTTTGGGAAAATACACTTATTCTTTCTTCGTCTTCCCACTCTCACGTCTGTCTGTTAAAAATGAAGCTACAGCCAACTTAGCTTGACAGTTAGCTTAGTTGGCTTAGCATAAAAACTGGGAACAAGGGGAAACAGCTCCACAAGTCATCTGGCCGAGAAAGAGTCAATTTGTGGCTTTAACACTGTGCGATTAGTCAACTAAACAATAGAACGCTGCCACCCTCACTAGTAGGAACCAGAAATACTAGTGGGTTAAACTATTTTATTAATTTACAACGGTGATTAACCGTTGCGTCCAAGATGTTCCGCAGCTGCCCGCTACTAGCCCGAGGCTGCAGCGCAGTTTGGCAGTATTCTGATCTAGAAAATTAAAATAAGGTTGTATGTAGACTAGCTGACTAGTCTAAATTTAAATTTCTGTTTAATCGAGAGTGAAATAAGTTGTTAGGAACAATCCTAATAGAGACACTAGAGTGCTATCAATCTTCTCATCTGACCTGCTGCAGGAAAGAGAATAAGCGTACACCCCAAAATGTCAAACTATTCCTTTAAAGTGCACATGCAAATGTACAAACACATGCAAAGACTCAAAAGGGATGAGTTCAACATGCAAATTACAACACAGATAAAAACACATGGTCTGTATGGCAGGGCTGCGCGATCACCTAACGATACATTTGCTGGATAATATAATGATGGCTTCTATCCATAATCATTAGTTTTACCAGGATTTGGATGCAAACTTTTCCAAGTATAGTTGTAGTATTAGTAAGTTTAGCTGAATTATAATAATATTCTACCTTCATTAACTCTTAGAATATAAAATTGCAATATGCACCCTTGTAATCGTGCAGCCCAACACATCAACAAGGTGTTGCTACAGACCACTCTGAGAATGGACAAAGACAACAGAGAAAAGACATGCATACCAAGCCAGACGCAAAGGGGAGCATTTTTATGGAATTTGTAAAAATGCACTGATCAAATCCATAAACTGGGTGAGGACTTTACTCTGAGCTTTGGTAATATGCCACTTATTATCTCACAAGGCTGAGGCGGGAGGAGGGGGGAGGCGGGGAGAGGAAGGAGAGGACAGTGACAGAGGTGAAGACAGGGAGGGGAGAACAAAACTTACCGCTGACAATCTCTCTGACCTTCTGGTGGGCTACCGGAGCAAGGGATGATGACAAGAGAGAGAGAGAGAGAGACAGTGACAGAGAGAGAGAGAGAGACAGAGAGATATCAGTTGTACCTCTGCGACCTGATCTTGAGCTGATCTGTTTGGTGACTGCTACAAGTGTCCTAATCATTAACCTGTCATGTGTCTATTGTCTCACTCACTCTCTCTCTCTCACACACACACACGCACGCTCACTCTTTGTCAATACAAAAAAACACAGCACGCAAACACACGCCTGCACGCCCACGCACAGCACACAAACACACCCGAAACATTTACCTCCTGTTTTGTGACTTTGGAGGCCTCCTTGCCCTCAGGACCCTCTGGAGACTGTAGTTAATAAAGCAACAAATAGAGAGACTGTTACCACGGTGAGTGTTTCCAGGTGCACACACACACACACACACACACACACACACACACACACACACACACACACAAGACAGCCCCCCATCCATAACACACACCCACAGCATGATCTTACCCCTCTATAGTTAAAAACTGGTGATTAGGACAATCGGATTTGGTTCATTAGGGTTTATTCTGTTCAGTCATGCATATCATTATTGTGGTGAACAAGGATGAATGATATGATGAAGTAATAATAAGGTAATAATGCAAATCATAGAGCGATATAGCTTCGGAAAAAGGTCAATCTTGGAGGCTCTTATTTTTCAGAGGAATGTCTTTCTTTTGAACAGAAATTCCACTTACCAATACTAATGTAATTAAAGTGTGATTTGAGCAGAAATAATCAATTATCAACATAAAATGAATCTGCAACTATTTGATAATCGTTAAATCATTTAAGTTATTTTCATAGATTAAAAATGAACTGGCTTCACTTTTGAATACTTGCTGGTTTTCTAGTCTTTTATGATAGAAAAAAATAACCCTAACCCAATTTAAAGACTTCAGCTTGGTTGGCGAAAACAGTGATGGGAATTTTTCAACTGTTTTCTGACATTTTACAGACCAAATGATCAATTATTTGATAATGAAAATAATTGTTGGGTACAGCCCTGTTCATAACACTTGTTCTTTTGATCACAAAACTTGAAGTCCTGCAAATAATAAAACCATACTAAATAAACAAAAAACTGCTGAATATAAATAGCAACCAACATAATAAGTTTTCCTCCTGGCAGCATCCTCATCCTGATCCACCAGTACATTATCAGGTAGCCTATTAGAATATTTAATGAGTAATATATTAAGGATTTCAATACATATGTGTACAATACAAAGAGCTCAGAATCTTAAAGGTCTTAACTTTCATCATTCAAAATTAATTTAGTATTATCTGGATTGATCTATAAGTTTGTATTTTTGCTTTAAATAACAGAATCAATGGACAACTCTAATGTTTCATCTGATTAAATCTAAATCTGAATTTTTTTTTATCTCAGTTGGAAATCAAATATGTAATTGGAACTTCATATTGTCTGATGATGATATATGATGATGCCAGAGGCTTGAAGCTGTGATTATCATTTTAATGGAGGCTTTTTGTTTACATGCCCAGAACTGAGCCCCCCTAAGAATACTGGAATATAAACATAGATTCATTTAGACGCAGTTATTGACTAACAACACACAGTGAGGGCTGTCAGGCTTCGTTCAGATGATCCTATCATTAACATGGTGGCTGCAGGTAGGTAAGGACAGAGCACAGGAGAGTCCACCCCCGCCATAAAAAAAAACAAAAAAAACAATGTTAGTTTAGCCTGCAGGTTGGCAATCGCATCATTTGCATATGGGCGACCTCCGCCCCTAGAGGCCCCCCATTCTCTGTCCTCAAAGGCGAATCTGCGCAGACAATGGCAGTTTTTAGATGGTAGAAAAGCCAGTTTCCATGTATGCAGTGATACAATGCACTGGAGCTCGTCGTGCAATGCTGTTTAGACAGTGTCACGGCCTCTTTTAACACGGCGGCAATTGTCTCTGATCCCCTCTTTCTTTATTCCTTTCTCTCCATCTGATTATTGGTGTGTTCAATCGGCTTGGCGCCGACCATTCATCGCTACTGGAGAACTAAAATGAGACAGGGAGGTGGTGATCTTTTTTTCTCTTAGATTACACATTATTCACAATCTATAAGTCTCATATATGCGTGAAACGCGCCCACAAGAATTATCATCACGCACGTCTCCTACGGGACTTACGCATCCATCCATCCGGCGGGTCCGTCTGACTTTCACCAGTGCGCACAGTGGACAGGGAAGTGACAAATAAAACGACCACAGGAACGGCCATTGAGATGAACACAGGGACATTTATAGTGTAAAAAGATAAAATGTTGTTGATGAAATATCTCCCATACAAGCAACGACGTGTTAAATACACCTGAAAGGCTGCGGGCTGAAAGACGCTTCCTCAAACTTTGGCATCACCTCACCTGCCTCAACGTCGCCACAAAATCGCGCACCGCTATTTTCCTCAAATGCAAGAGCAGAAAAACTACAGTGAAGTGATCCGGATGGCACAAACGACACTCACCTTTCTCTTCGGCATTTTACGCGTGAATTATTCTCCACCAAGCGCAGAAAAATTAAGGTCAAGCCTGAAGGTCCAAGAGAGGTGAATTTGAACTACCTCGAAATACAGGATCAATATCTAAGCACCTTCGATAATATGTTGATTATATGCACTCCCCAAAACTCTATACCTCCCACAGCTATTGGACAGAGCGGTCAAAAACCTCTCCTGTGCTGACTCCCGATTGGCTAATCGCGTCTCTATGTAAATAAGAGGGTTGCGGGCATTGGTCGAGATTTATCAGAGGCTGCCTGTGATTGGCTCCGCGCTCTTTGTGCGCAGATCCCACCAGACTGCGATGGCTGAGAGGGAAAGTGAAGATAGGCCAATGAAAGCGGGGCCGACTCTCGGTGGATCTGGGTAATGTAGGATGAGAGACAGAGAATGTTGTAAATAAAACACAAAGGACCAGAAAAACGGGCACAAAGGCACAATGTCGCCCATAGACCAGCTCCAGAAAAGCATTGTGTCTTGTAGGGTTTCCCTGTTATAAAGAACTAGAGTAATCATACACCATGGCTTTGCACAGAAAAAAACACCTTGTCACAGCAAAGGTACCAGTCCCTGTAGGAACATGATACTGAGTAAAACAATACAATGGAAGCAGTTCACTCTAAATTAGACCTATTAGATCCTTCTGGACACTGAGGGTGGTTTCTTTCATGATTCTACACATTTTTAGTCCATGTGAGTGTAAAACTGTGAGACAGGAGTATTTTTCCATTTACTATTAGGCTGATACTATAGGGGTGTTGTCATGTACCAATATTGACCATCACAGTGATATTTAAAAAAATGAAATATTGAAATTGTGCTAATAATACACACAAGATAATACAGTGATGGTAGGCTTTGTGGATGCTTTGTTCATTGTTCGTCTGGTTGCCTTTTTGTAATTGTTCTGTTTGGACACTTTTGTACAGTTATAGTTACAAACTCTCTCCACCTCCCTGCACTTGCATTTGAGTCTAATTCATTTGCCAAAATAAATAGATAAATAAAGACAGATTTTCTATAGTATTGTTATCTGGAATTCTTTTCGATACTTGTCTAGTGAAAATCTGATGTCAAGACAGTCCTAGCTGATATCATTGCTATTTACCATTTATACCATCACTTTGTTTTTCCTTACATTTAAAATCTGTACCTCACCCTGTGGAACTCACTGGAATCATTGTTGCGTAACATAACATGAGGCCATAAGGGATGCTGTGGCACTAAAAACGCTGCAGCCTGCTGTGAGTTAATGAATGGATGTAATACATATAGGAAACACTGTATCTTATAATGATATTGACAAAGAAAGTGTATTTAGTGTGGATAGGTCACATCATGTTAAATGCTCAATCCACTTAATATTGGTAAATACTGGCACATAGTGATCCAGTGGTGTGTATAGTATCCATGCTTTCTTTTGTCTTTCTTTTTTAAACCAGGATATGTCTGTGTCCCGATGGGACGTTTAAATGCTTAAGTTTTCTGTAAGTTCACAACCCACTTGAGTTTTCTGGTTCGGCCTTGCGTCCTTTTACGCAGCCCGTTTGGTCGGCCAGAGGGGAGGCAAGTTCCTGTCTGCTGAGCCAAGGTGCCCAGTGAATGGACAGCTGAGATTAACCCTAGAGTCTCAACAGTTCTTCAGTTTCTCTTCTCTTCAGCCTAAGTGGCCCTCTGAGTGCTCCTGTCATTCTGTTGTGATTTTAGGGATATATTAAACCTAATACCCTCTAACCCCACGTGCAGAAGCCCATTCTTTTATTTCACCCCCTGATCCACATTAAGTCTGTGTACACCACTGTCTTATATGTGTATATAGCAACTCTTTCATCAGTAATACATAACTTCTTTCACAGGTTAACAGACAGAACCACTGTCCAAAGGGTTACTAACACAAGAGAGGATAAGATGTCAGTAGATATGTTTTTCGTTATTCTCATTTGCTGTACTTTAAATCGGGGAAATTTAAATTATTCCTTACTAAATTGTATTGATGGAATGTTCATATTAAAGACTGGTTTTAGTCTCAGTGGCCAAGTTTGTGCCAGAACCAGCTGTGGAGAGCACAGTTTCATTTTCTATAGAGTTTGAATATTTTGTTTCTCATCATGAAAGGTGTTTTACTCTAAAACTTCAGGACGGACTCCTCCTCAGAATTATGGATACTTATTATGATAAGATAGATACGTGCTGCCAACTCAAAAGATTATGTAGTGGCATACATTTTGAGGTTTAAAGTTGGATAGTCAAACCCTGCCAGAGGAACGTTGCTAATTTTTCAATTTACAGCATAATAAAGATCAGTGCTTCTATGCAACAATGAACATCCAGAACGTCTTCTACACAACAACAGCTTTCACTGTATTCCACAATGTGTAAGCGTGTACATTACAGCAAATATGTCACCATTTTAAACACACAATGACGGTAAAAAAAAAAAACACATTCTGCAAAGAATTGGACGAAAGCAGCCGCAAAATTCTTGTGCAGAATCACAAAAGATGGAGAAAGATCTCTGACAAATCTCACAAAAGACAGAGCTTTCCTGCCCAAACAAACAAAACCCCTTCATGTCTACATGGCTGTGAATACACAACTGTGTTAGAAGTCAACCCAGAACACACAGGAGCAGGTAGCTTGATGGCTGCTCCACTGTTCCCACATAGATTCACCCTGTCAGCTAAATGGATGGCGAAAACACAATGAGGAACACGTACAACACATACAGGCACAAAAGGAATCCACTATGAAAAGAAATAGTCCCCCCAAAATTATTTTCGAAACTTTTATTGTTTCAAACAACATTAGTTGCGCGATTTTACGTTTTTTTTTAATACACAGTTGATGACGGGTCTTTCTTTTGGATGCTTTTCTTTTGTGGTGTTTCCTTTTCATTTTCCATGTTGAGTATTTAAACCTGTCGACCTAATACATGAACTTGAAGAGAGAGAGAGAGAGCACAGACATCTTTGAGCGACATACATCCACAGAAACACGCCCAGTGAATCAATAAATAAATTGTGGCACAATGACTTCACAAGATGCACAACAGTTTGGCTTAGTTAAGCCTTCTGCTACACTATTTACAGAATAAGACAGAAAAAGGTACTGAATTACACATCGTAGTCAAGAAGGTGAGCTCCCAATGACAGTGAAATGAAAGTGTACTACCCTGTTCCTTTTATTCAACCAATGTTCTCCCACATACTCAGAGTATTTACTGATAGATGTGCTGTTGTCTGCTTGATGTAATAGGTCAAATTATTCACCAGTGGAAAAGTAATTTTTGTTGTTTGGACAAAATTAAAATCTCACCTGATGGTGACACCAAAAGAAATCAATTTGAAGGGGACATAAATGTCTAAATCCATCATCAAACCACAAACATTAACATCAACCTGCTTGTGGCACAAAGTGTCAGGGGACCACTGGGGACCATGAATATCTGCATACAACATCATGGCAGTCCATCCAGTATTTTCTGTGATATTTCAGTCTGGATCAAACTGATGGACGTGCTAGCCGCCAGCATGGCTAAAATGACTATGTGTGACACGTATGATGATGTGTGGTGTAAAAGTGAGAACTACTTCCTTTGAGGAAACCAAATTAAAATACTGCCCCATTTAAGCCACGACAAAAAATGTTTGTTAGAATAAAAACCACATATGCATGGGAAGGAAGTGGTTCAATCAAATTTTTGTCATGTCAGTGAACCTAAATTGCTTAAATCTTCATTGCCATCTGCATCTCAGTTTGTGAGCGTTCTCTGAATTAGGAAAAAATATTAATAAGGGAGACGTTTGTGTGGTAATGTGCATGTAACAGATCTGGTGGATAATACATGTAGTGTTCCAAACATGTCAGACTATTAAACCAAAGATCCGGTTTCCTATCATGCAGTAGTTAAAATGATGTCACACATATCACATCTAATTGGCCAAATGCTTGTAACTTCAAAATTCAAAATTATAGCTGGATGAAAATGCCTTCCAGTGAATGAATGAGTCAGGAACTTGCTCTGCGGCCTTAAGTTTAAGGAGGTTGAGTTTCTTTGAATTGATTCTGCAAACCCATTTATGTCTTTATTACCAGGCTATTCAACTGTAATGCCCTATTGTTTGGCCGTCTGTAAAGCTGCTGCTGCTGCTGCTAAGTGAAGAATTTCCCCAAGCCAGTGTTAGAACTTCAGCTAGAGAACATGATCTCTTGAGAGAAATGTCTCCTGAGGGTTAGAATAGATTATAACATTGTTATTTTGTTGTGCTCTTGTGTTTAAAGCTCATAATAATATTATAAAGGGCCCTAAAGAGCTTCTCACACGAAACTAAAATGATTTTTGAGTTCATTCTTGACCTTGGAAACAACAGCTTTTATGAGCTTTCAATCATACCACTTGGTCTTCATTGGCAGGTGGAGTGGCACAGGACTTCAAACCTATGTTGGCTTAGTAAAAATTGGAAACAGTTGACAAATCATTCTAGCCTAAGTGTCCATTCACAAGCTATTGTGAAGCTTTTGATGATAACTATAAATCAAGGTCATAAAAAACATTTAGCTTCCAGAAAAGTGGCAGAGCATTGCATTAACAGCAAATGAATAGGCTCTAATGGAGAAAATGAAAATGATGCATTCAGGGAGTCAGCTCCAGTAAAATGATCTTTCTCTACACAGGGATGGCGGCGCCTGTCAGAGGGTCAGAAATAGGCAGCGACATTACTGAGATGCCATCTTTCTTTATAACACACAAGTGAGAGGAGCCTCTGTATGGGTACTTTTACACAGCACGTGGCTGACACCTTGTGGCCAGGTTGTGTCATTATTGTTGCAGGGCGGCTGTTCCACTGCGCGTTCAGCATTATCATATGTAAGAAAAAAAAATTGCTGACGGAATTAGAGCAGAGGTGTCTTTGAATTGCACTATTTTTAGCACAGCGTGTCGGTTTGAGTGCACATCTGAAAATGTAACATTCCATCAGGCAAAATGAACGTTTTATTATGAGTATTTATTGTTCATTTATCATCATGAGAGCAAAAATAAGCCTGTCAAATTGTAACCTGACTGACACCAAGATGTCTATTTGTACTGCTGGACCCCTCCTCCCCCCTCTCTCTTCCCCCTCCTCCTCCTCCTCGTCCTACATTACGTCATTGGGACCTGTGCACTTGTCGCTCGCGGAGAATTTGGGGGATGCAGCTCTTCATGAGGCGAAGAATGCACTTGCAAGAAACACCGGGCACCTTTTCGACTTCGTATGGTCTGGTTTGGTTTCGTGTCAGTAAATAAAAGCGACAGAGAGGTGAAAACACACGGGGTTAATAAACAGGCCGCGCTTCCTTCTGTTTATCTCGGTGTGCAGCGCGAGGCGAGCCGGTGCAGGATCAGATAACGAGGTAAGCTTGTTGACAGCGCAGCACTCTGCGTGTTGAATTTGTGCGTTATTTTTCCGCCTTGATGTCGCTTCAGCTGTGTGTGTTTGTCTCATTGTTGCAGGAAGAGCTGCGTGCTGTTTTAGCTGTTAGCTCTGCCGCACAGAATCCTGTTTCTTCTTAAAGCGTGTGACTGGGAGAAGGAAGGCTGCCATTATTTAATTTGTACTGAAGTCGCACTTATATACAGATGCACTGCAGTCACTATATCTTCAGTCTGCCACATTTTCAGTGACATCATTGCTCTCCTGACCTGTAATGTCTTCAGTGCTTGTGCATGGTTTATTTAGTGTAACGTTAGCTGTCTTAACTGTATGTAATATAGAGCTGGATACTGATGTGGTTATTACCTGGGATTTATTGTATCTTAGTACTATGATAGAGCCTTAAAAACCGGACATTTGACATTTCTGAACTAAGTTCTTATTTGCTTGATCATCATATTCACACTAGAGCTGCAAATGATGGATATATTCATTATTAGTCTGTTTTAATTAGTTTTCTGATGAAATGATTAATAATTTAACCCACAGAATGTCAGAGAATTGAGAAGAGCAGTTTGACTTCAGCAGCAAAACCATGATACAAAACTGAAAATGCAACATATTTGAGAAGATGGGATCAGCAAATGTGTCATTTTTTTATATTACGTTTGCTTGATTGATGACTTAAATTATTAATTAATTTCTCAAAATCTTGTGTGGAGTATGTTGTAACCAGTAGTCCTTTCTAAGTACACATTATTAGTTCATTTTCTTTTCTTTTCCTTTACTATTTTCTGACAAAGACAAAAATATGAATAAATAATCAGCTGATTAATCTAAAATGAAAATGTTGGTTGCAGCCATATCAGAGGCACACTATTGTGTTATCTATCACTGTATGCTGCAGCATTGTGATTTCCCTTCACTGGAACTAATGGGTAAAAGCCAAATCTAAAAAACATCCCTAGAACAAAAGTACATAAAGTATGTGGGTTGGCATGTCCATATACTTCTGGTCACATTGTTTATATTTCCAGATGAGTAGTGAATTGCTCAGCCTTAGCAGTGTTTATGTGTGTCTTTAGGTTGTGTCATCACTCACTGCACTATGCTGGGCTGCATGCTGCGAGGAGGCTGCAGTCCTCTGGTCTGCTTGTGGGCCTTGCTGCTGCCTCTGGTCTCCCTCCATCGCTTGAACCAGCCTGGGAGCAGGAGCCACAGTGTGAGGGACCGGCCCAAGCTGCTGCTCGTGTCTTTCGACGGCTTCCGCTGGGACTACGTTGACCGGGTCCCGACGCCTAACTTCCACAGCCTTATGGACGAGGGGGTGACAGTGGATCAGGTGGAGAACGCTTACATCACCAAAACCTTCCCCAACCACTACAGCTTGGTGACGGGTCTGTACGCGGAGACGCACGGCATTGTGGCCAATGAGATGTACGACCCCGCTCTGAACCGGTCCTTCTCCATGGAGACGGACAGTATTTATGATTCACGGTGGTGGGAGGAGGCAGTGCCTCTCTGGGTGACCATCCAGAAAGCTGGAGGGCGGAGCGGGGCTGCAATGTGGCCCGGGTCTGATGTGAAGATCCATGGCATGTTCCCCTCTCAGTTCCTCCAGTACAACGCCTCAGTCTCCTTTGAAACCAGAGTGGAGCGGATTGTTGAGTGGTTCTCCGCACCTAAAGAGGAATCGGTGGATTTTGGAGTTCTGTACTGGGAGGAGCCCGATGAGAGCGGGCACAACCTGGGACCTCAGAGTTCCCTCATGGACGTAGTCATTGCCGGGATTGATGAGAAGCTCGGCTTCCTCATTAACGAGCTAAAGAAGGCCGGGCTGTATGAGCAAGTGAACCTGATAGTGACCAGTGACCATGGGATGACGCAGCTTTTCACTGATAATATCATAGAACTGGACGAGTACGTCAGCAGAGACCTGTACACCTGGGTGGATAAGAGTCCAGTGGTGGGAATACTGCCCAAAGAAGGTATCACTTTTACAATCCAATAGTGACACTTTGGGAAATGTACTTATTTGCTTTTTTTCCCTGAGAGTTAGATGAGAAGAATGATACCACTCTCATGTCTGTTGGATAAATATGAAGCCAGAGCCACAGGTAAACAGGCCAATTTTGTTACCTTTGGACAACAAAATCTGACCACCCGTGACTCTAGAGCTCACCAACTGATGCATAATAGTTATTAAAATGATTTGTGATTGATGTGAGATTTATATTGAACCAGATGGGTGCAGTGTCTTCCTAGCTAAGCTGACCAGCTGTCACTGCTGGATTTGTATTTGCCACATTTTCTGATAAAAATGTTAAAGGTTTAACCAAATTTTTGGTTATTTTGCTTTTCCCCAACAATGTATGCACATTTCAGGAACATGGCCCTTTTAATCTAGAATCGTTTCTTTAGTTATAGATCAATATTGGTAAGATTTCTCAAATGATTATTTGCTACTCATCCTGAGATATCATTTTTGTGTCTGTGTATCTCTTCCAGGGAAGCTTGACGAGGTGTATAGTAAGCTGGTGGATGCAAACCCAAACATGGTGGTGTACAAGAAGGAAGAAATTCCCAACCACTTCCATTATCAGCACAACGTCAGGATCATGCCCATCATCGTAGAGGCCAAGGAGGGCTGGACCGTCATGCAGAACAGGACCGGGCCCTTCATGTGTACGTTTTCAAACCTTATAGAGCTGCGCTGAGACAATATTCTGGTTTGCAGCTTTACACATGAAACGGTTTCTGTTGTTGTCTCAAACAGCAGCTTCTATCTGCTCTATTAATAGCTGCACAGAAGATTTTTTTTTTTTTTTCAGTCATTGAACCAGAGCTAGCTCATGTTATACCAGCTGTAATTAACAGAGAAAGCCATAACTTGTTTTCTCTTAGAAACAGCAGAAATGTGTGAGTGGGTGTGGATGAATCTTCTTGTACGGCCTCCGAGAGCGGTTATTTTTCTTAATCCATTTCATATCAGGCAGGTATGACGGAGGGCAGAGTTTTTAATGCAGCCGCAGACTGCAGCAGCTAATTTTACTGCCTAATTCTTCTTCTCTGGTTGAAAGACTGTTAATCAGTGAAATGACCTGATGGCTGGAAGAAAACCCTGCTGACTCTCAGTATTCAGCGACAACATGGTGGGAGACTGTAGTATGATGAGAAGTTGTTTGTACTGTCCAGCTGTTTCAGCAGCTGGCCAAAGGAAACAGTGATGATTACTATAGTGTGTTTGATCACGTTACACCACCCAACCACAAACCGAGGCGTTGTTCTCGCAGTCTGTTTACAGTTTGTGATACCTCTGCTCAGTGTTCATTAATTACCCACATCAGTACTGTGAATGTGGCGAAGTTTTGTTGAACAGATGATACCTTAAATGTGGCTTTGTGGAGTGGAGTTCTATTGTGTTACTTACTGTGTATCTCTAACAATAGACATGCAACATTTTCAAAGCCAATGTTTGAATATTTTGAATCCTGCATTGTTTACATCCGCGTTTACTTGCAAACAGTCTTCTTCTTCTTCACTGGCTTTGCTGGTGTATTGCTAGATTGGTTTAACTCCACCATCGATCTGCCAGAAACCATGGCAGTTGTGTCGCCTATATGCTTGCACATTTGCATCTTCATGCATGTATATGATACAAACATTCCTCCATAGTGTTACTTCGGGTCAAAGACTCCATGGGGTTCCTTCAAAGCTAGATGAGTCTGAGAAGTTGTACCTGATTGGATGGTTGTTAAAGCCACTGATGCTGCCATCTCAGGCAGCACTGATTAACTGTATTGATTTCACTCACAGCACACTAAGACAATTTTGTCAGTCCTTCAGCAAGGTAAAAGCACTGATGAATTTTAGGAGCAGCAGTTAGCCGGTCTAAGCTTTTATCCAAGATCTTTGTGCTTGTGTGTTTTGATTTAATCAGTTCTGCTTGCTGTGATTGATTTAGCAGTAACCGGTCAGCTGGGGCAAAACGGTGATGGGAGTAAATCATGACAGAGAGCAGCACAACTAGATCCCATAAATCTGTGAGGAAAAAGTGCTGCTTGTGATTCATGGGATGTGGAAACTGGAGAGCTACAGATTAACAATGCAAGAATAATTAATATCAGAGTATTGTGCCTTCTTATGTCAATGTATTTCTTGTTTTTTCTCTCCAGTGGGAAACCACGGCTACGACAACACCTTACGGAGCATGCAGCCTGTGTTCGTGGCCCGTGGGCCAGCCTTTCGCCAGAATTATGTGAAAACCTCCATGCGCTCTGTCGATCTTTACCCTCTCATGTGCCACATCCTGTCCATCCGCCCTCTGCCAAACAACGGCTCCCTCTTAAACGTTCAGGACCTGCTGTTCCCAGAGCTAGCTGCACCCACGCCCAGCGCCCCTCCCAGGGTCAAGGAGTACTCCTACACCCCCGTCGTGGGCTCTTTCATCAGCGTGGTCATGGTGCTCAGCTTTCTGGTGTTCTACGTCGGACAAGTGACGCTCAAACAGCTGCCCTCACTAAAACACAGAAGCAGGGAGATGTCGCAGCCCTTACTGCAAGAGGACTTGCACCTGTAGGTAGGAAGAAACGGAAAGGATGGCAGATATAAAAGAAGAGGAGGTATTGCTCCCCAAGGTAGTCCGCTCTGTCCAGAAGCACGCTCTGCACGCCTCCCTTACACCAGTAATCGCCTTTGTGCTGCTCTTTCATTAGGTGGAGATCAAGAGAATCTAATCTGACCTGGTCATCATGAGCAGGACAAGATGCACCTCTACACAAGTGTGAGGGAAATGTGTATGGTTCACTTCTGGTGCAGGCTTAATCAAGATAATAATAGGGCGTTATAGTGGCTTTGCTTTGATTGTGAATTTTACCTAATATCATGTCATCATTTTCATTGTCACTTACAGAGTAAAAAAAATTCAAAGCTAAGTGTAGAATTTTAACCTGTGATCCTCGCAAGTATGAACCTTTGGTGGCCAAAACTGTGACTTTGATAATATTAAGGTGCCAGTATACTTAAGAAGAATGAATTTGTCTGGAGGTTAAAGTGTTTGTAGCTGTGAGGAACAGCCACACCCAGAGGCAGGGTGAAGAACTCGCCATCGTAGAAAAGGTTGGAAGCAATAATTTTTCTTTTTAAAAATGGGGATAAGTGCGCACACTTTTAGACAATCTATCCCTGATGGCATTCATAGTGTTGCACTCATTTGTGCGTAGGAAAAGTGTGTGACAAAAAAAAAAAGAAGAGAGAAGCTGAAATCCTGCCTATCTTTTGTGACCTGGCCAGTGGCTGCGGGAAGTGGGCGCGATTATGGGATTGTTGGTTTTGGAGAGTTACAGGAATTGTCAGACACGGCAGAACCCACTTCTTTTGAAGCATACTGGCACCCTCACTTCAGGCAGTAGATTTGGTTATTTCCACATTTTCAAATCTATGCAAAGCAGATTTGTATTTTGTGAGCTTAAGACGGATCAAGGCCTTGTCGGATTCTTTTTTGCCACCAACTGCTCTACTTGAGGTCTGAGCACTGAATTAGAAGTTACTTTACGATATAAAAATGCTGTGATTAAGCTGAAGTATTCAAAACTCAACTACTTTGAGGAGATCGACTGAGCTCGGTGTTACTTTTTGAATGTTACTTGGAAGCAAATGTTCCACTAAAGACTCACTCAATGTGCCAGGCTTCTGCTCATGTGTGTAGGTCATTCCATGAGCCAATCACATCACGACCTTGCTCTTCAGTAGTCAGTTACCATTTGCCTTTTAACTTAACAGAGAACATCTCTCTAAGGTGTGCAATTGTTAGTGTGTAAGTTGGTCTATCTTTTTTTTTTTTTTTTTTTTTTTGTAGCATTTGTGTTGGGAAGGCATTTTTCTGTATAGATGGCTGTGAACTGCCCTCCTCTTCACATGTTGACCCGTCATAACCATGGCCATTTGTTGGTGAAATGTGAAGTGCAATTGCTATTGGTCAGTATTTCGTCGTAGGGAATTTAAGGGTTTTGTTGTTGTGTGGTTGAGAAGACTATTTCGGCATGACTTGCAAGAACTGTTCCCCTGATTTGCACTACAGGATAGAAACGAAACAGAACGAAGGGGCAGTAGTTGGATGCTTTTTTGGTCATGTATAATTTGCACTTCCTGTTCGTAGTTGCTATTTGAAATGATAAAAAAAAAAAAGTTAGGTGCCTCTTGCCAAAAAGCTTTTTGATTAGCATAATTATAGAAAGTCAAGTAGAAATCCAAATCTGCCAGTAAATTATTCTAATATTTTTTCAGCATCTTTTAAGAAAGAATTGGTTCAGTTTTCTTAGTATGCTTTTAGATGCATTGACTTATACCTGTGCCCAAAAAATGACAGACATCACTGTGAGTATTTACTTTTTACAAAATTTAAATTCATAAATTGAAAGCATTTATATGGAAATTGTTAATTTTCTGAAAATTGTCTTGTTTTATGAAAGAAAAGTGTTGTCTGATAATTTTTCCCCTGACTTGACAGAGAAATTAAGAAATATCCAAACTATATTTAAATAATTCATTTGAAATTGTTAGAAAAAGAATAAATATTAGATCAGATTTCTCTCAGTTGATTATTACCTTGGATTTGAAATATGGATATTTAATATGATTTACAGATTAACTATCTTTGCCATGTTGATGCAATTAAAGAGTCTTCTGAAAATAAAGGGACTTATGTGAAACTGAACGGGTTGATTTTCTGAATGTTGTTAGGACTTGGGGACTGTTTCTCCTCTTTGACTCGTCTCTCTGATTGACAAAAAAACTGCAACACCCTCACCCCACTCTTCAAAACTGGACTGGTACAACTCATTTCACTATTAGTAATTAAAATAAGGCAAATCAGAAATAATCTCCAATTTAAGCCTTAGTATGTGAATAGAATGATCATTTTCAGACCCCCCCCCCCCCATAGTTTTCGGACAGTCGCTTAGAAATGTGGATTATTATTAACATTTAAAGTAAAATTTGAAGTTGTAAGAACAAACCAAGCCAATTTCTTGCTTCAAAAAAAGTGACCTTGACCTATAACTTAAAATCTTAAATTGGGATTTTTTTATAAAACAAGAAACTTACTTGGAGTAAGGTTGTGATTAAATGAAGAATATGTTATAGGTTAAATGAAATATAACTTTTATGAAGTCTGTATCTGCTCTGTGCGTTTTCAAGGTATCACACTTTACCTGACGTCTCCTCCCAGGTAAATGTCCTTGAAGGCATAGTCCTCACCTTCAGCATGAATCTGTTTTTAACTTGGAGGATCAAAGGTCTTTTATAAGTTATCGCTGGAATTTGCTCAGGCGCTCAGTCAGTCAGAGGCAGGCGGACTGTGTCACTACTTTGATCCCTCCAGCTCTTCTCTTCCACCTTAAACTTCAGCTCTTTAAAAAAAAACAACAGCAGCAAAACGAAACCAGCAATCATGGACAACATCTATGAAACAATAGATGAGGGGAATCTGCATGTAGAGCGCCGTGATGGAGCCGACAGCCCCGACCGGGAGCCCAGATGTGAGAGCTCAGGCGAGGCGAGGGAGCAGCTGTACAGCGAGGTGCATGTCCACGCCTCCGCGGGAGAAGAGCGCGGCTCGCCGGACTATATGGAAATCAGGGAGGACAGACACAGCTGCTCGTCCCCTTCATCCAGCGACGACGATGAGGTTAAAGAGAAGGAGGTAGAGCACAAAGTAGCGGCGGTGGTGGAGCCGGAGCCGGAGCCTGTGGCGGAGTTGAAGGTAGAGCAGGTGAACGGCGAGGCGCACGACGGATCCAGGCGCTCATCGGCCTCCTCAGCATCTTCCGCCTCCAATGGAGACCCGTGCGACGACCCGCCGGTCCAGCCGAGGTTTCTGGAAGAGGATAACGCCGAGGACGGGATGCTGATGGCGTACACCCACTTCAACACTGACCCCAAGCCGGAGGAGTCTGTCGACTACAGCCTGAAAACTCTGGAGAACGTCACTCTGGATGAGAGCAGCGCTGCCCCGGCTGACCCCAGCCAGCCTGAAATCTCTCTGTTCGTCAAGGTAAGGCACAGATACAAGATGGGGGAGTCCCTGCTGGGGTGACCCAGGTCAAGCCTCAGTTTGCCTCAGCCTCAATGTTCAGCATTAGGACAGCTGAGGACAGCTGCAGGGAGGCCGGGCACCAATATACGCCAGATTTGCCAAAAAGCTCCTTGAAGCAATTCTGTGTATTCTCTGCTGTACTGGGGAACAGTACAGTTTTTTAAATTTATTTATTTATGTATTTTATTCTCTAGCACAGTTGTCATGTTTCTTTGGTGTTATAGTGTTGGTTGCTCTTGATGGAACAACAACACTGCAGGGTGTAAACTTTTAAAAGCTTAAACAGATGTAGCCTTAAACCAGCTGGCATATTCTGCATTTGGAGACAGAGCAAAACATTTTATTGATTTATTGATTGCAGCCAGTCAGTAATTGTCATATTGCAGGCTAATGAGCAGTGAATATGACAATAAAACAGGCTCATATTCTTTTCTCCTGTGCATATAGAACTGTCCTTGATTTCCACTGTAGAACAGTGTTGTGTTACCTGGTATATAATTGCATATGAAAGTCAAAAACCTACACACATTAGCCTCCAAAGTCATGATATAATAATAATCTTATAAAAATAATCTGAAGCACTCCCATCACTGAATAATAGACCCAAATCTGAATAAATTTAATTTGTTATGTAAATGTGCGCAATCAAGAAATGGGACTTGCTGGATTTATTTTTTTGTTGGCCATATAAAAAAATATGAAAATTGTATATTCATAAATATCTACAACAAAACAATTGATTTCAGTAACAAAGACAGAAGCAGCGATCTCTGTCAGTGTCAGTGACTTTAATATGTTGGCAGTCTGATGTAATAATTAACTCGTTTCCTGCAGGGCCATAGAAACCAGGGGTGAACTCCACGGCTGAGCAAATCTGACTGTGTGTTTTGCTGCATTTCTGATAGAGCTGGTCTGTGAAGTGTACTATCAGCACACGCAGGGGTCACTTTGCTGATTGGGCAACACAGATTGAGAGTCACTGGGCCGGACTCAAGGAGCTCTGTTTGAGCTCACTACAGCCCTTGTAATAGGGAATGACAGTAGTGGGTTTATGCTGAATTTTAAAATTGCCCTGCCAGGCTATGGTTAGATAGAATGGGTGTATTCAATCAACACAGATGAGTTGTAAACAAACAAAAAATAATTGCTACAATCTGGCCTGGATGATGATTTCTGAAAATAATCAAAACTCACTCCTCTAATTGTGACAGGGACTGGGGTGAAGTCCAGAAAGAGTATTATCCTTTAGCTTTGCCAAATTCAAAAATTATTTCTTCCAAAGAAGTTTCATTTGATGGATTATCCTAAGAACAACATACTGAATGTCCATTGTTCTGATTTTACCAAGGGAAAATTCTTAGAAAAAACTAATTTTATCAGGTCATACAGAAACTTCATTCCTCTGGGGAATTACAGCACATTAACATTAAAAGGACATTTTTGCCACATGCGGCAGATACGCTATCTTGATGTTGTTGCATCACAATTGTGATAAACACAAACCATAGCTCACCAGAGAAGTGACAACATACTTGGCCCCTACTCCGCATACCACACTGTCCTCTACTCTATCTGGCCTCCCTATCTGAGCGAGTCCAAGCCGTGGGTGGATTTCCCAACAGTCTAATCTTCAGCAGTTGCCATAAACCAAACCGAGCTGTGCTATAAAAGTAGGGAGGAGACTTGGAAGATCATCCGTCTGTACTGGAAGTTTATGTGACTCCTCCCCAGCTCTCTTTGATAAAGCCGGCTATTACAGAACACACCATCAGTACTATCACTAAGAGACATTTTCACTGTGGACAATCTGTTTTAATCTTATAAAGTATGATAACAAACTCTGTAGATCACACCATTACCACTGTACAAGATGCTCAAGTTGTCGCTGTCAAAGTGAGGATGGCCGCATAATCGTGTACATAATGTCACTGATGGTTCATCTCACAATTGAAAACACAAGTCAATGCATGTATGGACAAGCCTGTTTGGCTTTCACATTTAGGAAGAGTGTGCCATTACAAGAGGAGAGTTCAAACACTCCCTCCGTACACCACTGGCTCCGGAAAGATAGAAAATGTCTTGTTACTGTTTGATGTCCGGGTGAATGATTAGCCCAACAAGTCAGTAATTTGAGCTTCCCTTTGTCTCAAGAGGAGAAAAAAGCAACTCTAAACCATTAACATTTTTATGACGTTTTTATAATGTTTGTAAAAGATCATAAAATCAGCTAAATTCAGTATCTTCTCTGTGCTGCAGCAGAAGAAGTCCCTGCAAATTTTAATTTTTTCAAACGCAATGAAATGCAATTATACTCATATTATATGAGGTTTTCTGTTTATTGATGCCATATTTAGTAGCCGAAAGACTGTGGAATGAGATCTAAATCTGAAAAGACTTCAGGCTCATTATCGCATGTTGTTTTCATCATGAGCGTGCTGCCCGTTGAGACTTTGATTATGCCTATACAATTAAACTCCTTCTCACCCGAAAACCTAAAATAACACGTTGAGAAACATTGTCCCTCATAAACATGGATAATGAACTCTTCCTCCCACAGTGGCCCAGTAACTGCTTTGTGCTGCATGTGGGACTGTCTGCCAGGAGAGGGGGCTGCTCTATAAATAGAAACAGTTGAAAAAATTAGCTCTTTACCCCATCTTTCTTTCTCTTTCTGCTTTCATCTAACTTTCTCTCTGACAGATGTTTTTTTCTTGGATACATCTGTCAGACAGAGTAAGCCAAAGAGAGAGTGTCACTCATTTTCTTCACCATGTGCTGATGTGTGAAGATATTTGCGGTCAGACCTGCTTTTATTTTTGTTGCCCTATATAGGCCCTTTCTGTAAATGAATGCCAATTCCTGCCTTAAAACCAACGCCAAGTATCAATAATTCAAAGATGAGTGTTCTCCAGGTCTCCTGCTGGTGATCAAATATAACCTGCGCCATCCTGTCCTACGTGTGAACGCACATTAAATATGAATGATGCTGCTCACGCGCTCATATAAAGATGGAGAGACAACCGCAGAAACAAGAGGTGACATAAATATCATCTCACTTTTTGGGCAATGTTATGGGATGTGGTGATATTTTTGACATGTGTGTCATGTTCAAGGAAAGGTTTCTTCAACCTGACCTGAAAAAGAGAAGCAAATAAACCACATGTAGTGATGGAAAATAATGAAAAATAAAAGTGTGAGTTGATCAAAATGGGGAAAAAAGGGGGCTGGTAAGAGAGTAAGTAGTGGTAGTGAGTGTGTTCAAGGGGAGTGTGGTTGGAGTGGTGGGAAGAGAGAGATGGGGCTCCACCCCCTGGTATAGACGGACACCTGTTTTCCCTTCTGTGTCAGTGAGAGCTAGCTCTGCTCTCCATCTGTGTCTAAATCAGAGCACAGGGCTCTACCTGCCACCTGGACCGACTCTCAGCCTCACCTGCAGGACAGAAACAAGGGAGGAAAAACCTTTACAGGAGAAGAAAAGTGGTGGAAATCTTAGAAACCTGGAGGAAACAGAACCAAGCCAGCTTCTTTAGTTGTGAGGAGTCACAAGAGAGGATCACTCAGAGAGAATATCTGTGTTTTTTCTTTCTTTTCTGGAGGATGTAGACCTCCAAGGATAAGCAAAGGACTGTAGATAAAAAAAAAAAAAAAAAACGTACTAAAATACTAAAGAAAAAAGGTGACAGCCAGAATTAGGCATCATGTCCACAAACGGTCAAGACAGAGATCCTGATATCGAACTGTTTGTCAAGGTAAGACAGAGACAGAACTATGATTGCAGTATTTTCTTAAGTTTTTGATGGAAGATAGAAGCAGTACATGAGGAGAAGTTTCTCTGTAGCATCACTGTATGTTGTGGAAAGCTCATGTAACTCAATAGTACAGGTAAAGTTACAGCGGCACCGGCACACTCTGCTCCATGTTGACCCAGGATTGTTGTGACAGTGATACCGAAGCTGCTTGTTGACGGTGGGAAGCTGTGGTACCGCTACCCCAGTGAAACTTTTTTACAAGAAGTATTGCATCATGTAATGGACTAAGATGTTTTTAGAATTTTACATTGCACGGTGTGCTAATGCTCTTGGAAAATCTCCTGGCGTTATTTCTGCACAGGTATTCGCTGATCTATAAATTATCACCTGAAATAGAGCGGAAAAACCAGTCTGGAAGCATCACCTTCTGCAGATACAGCACAGTTGTTTTGTTCTTCATAACTAGATGAACTCCGGGCCCCCAGAGAAATGTTAGAGGCAGGTGAATATACCTGAGGCAGGTGAAGTGGAAGCAGGTGGAAAAGCTGATGTGGTGCATGGATGCAATGACCCAATTAGCTGGTGTGAAGGCTCCTTTCAGCCAGTCCACCTCCTAGGAAACCAGTCAGCTGGGTAACTAAAAGTTCACAGACACTGACAACATGCTCGGCTTGCATCAACCCTTTAGCCTCGCTGTCACTCTTTCATTAGATGTTATTCTTAATGAAAGCAAACTCACGATTGGCTTTGCGTAAACTGTGTTACTAAATACAGAGCAGGACAAGCCGTTTATATAGAGTGGTTTCCAAAGTAGCTGCAACCCTGAAATGACTTTTTTCCCTCCTGCTGCCATCTGAAATGTGACCTAGATGGACAGAGAATTATCCTGCATAGCTGCACATCCTGTGTAACAGTTAGACTTTCACAGCACTATCTATTCAACATGTCATTACACAATATACTATCTAGGCTATTGTAGCATTCCGTTGACTGCACAGTTAAATCTTAGCTCTTTTATTTGAAGGAGAGAGTATCTGTACATAGGAAAGCATGCAGCAGCGTTATCACAGGCTGTAACACTTCACACCAGTGCCCCCATGATGAATCTCAGGACTGAGACATAAACCTCCTTGAGTAGCAAGTCTTCACATGGTACAGTCAGTAATGGGGTACTACAGCGATTTTACACATCACAATTAAATGAAAAATACTATGCACCCTAGCAGTGGGACACCAATTTAAAAAAAAAGCAATTGGTTGCATTATGGGAAGTGTAGGGTGCAGCATTTTTGAGTCTTGACCAATAGATGGAAGAGGAAACGTCGGGATATTTCGGCCTCTGCTGCAACAGTTTCGACCATTCTTTTTTTTATGTTTTGAGTTCTATAACTTTATGGAAGCATAATTCAAAATAACTTATGTGTTCATCAAATTTTCATTTATACACTTGACATTTTGCCTACAGTCTTCATCAAGGCTGCTGAAAAGTGCAGGTTTTTTAAGAAAACATTGGGCGAATAAAGTACTTTCGAAAAAAAAAGAGTTAATGGTCAAATATTGCAGTACTGATTAATCACAGACAAATGCAAGGGACGTAATATATATATATAATATATTTTAGTATACATGTATATATATATATATATATATATGTGATGGATGGTGTGAAGTAACATTGCCTTCAGTGGACCCCTCTCATCATCACTCAGTGGCTCCACACACTCACAGCACCCGGTTGTGTGTGACAGCTTTTGTCCCCCATGTTCTAGATGTTGATTGGCTATTATCAGCGACTGTGTATTGTGTTACGGCCGTGCTGCTGAGCCCAGCCATAACAATGCACAGACCGAAGCATCACATGCAGCATGACAGCACTGAGAGCATCAATGGCTGGCGCGCATACAGTTGGCTCAGCTACTTTTAGACTGACAGCTCTGTTTTCTGGTGTTTGCTGGGAGCTGTGCACTGAATGGCAAAAATGTTTTTCCACTTCATTGTCCTATCTTTTATTGTGAACTGATATTAGCCATCTGAAGACCCTGCTTTAATGATAGTAATAATTAAATTGGACATATTGAAGCTCATCTGCTGGTTTCTCAAGTTATTTAAAGAGTTTCATTTCCAAATCATTAATGCATTAATGAGGGAGAATATCTCCACTTGTCAAATCTGTGCTCACCCTGCTGACCTCCAGGTCAGTGCTCTTATTTTGCCAAGTGTTGTGACTGCAGGCCAACAGCTCTGACCTGCACTCTGTGCCCCAGCGGCCAGTGAACCAGGTGATGGAGTCACTATCTATAATTCAGCTGAGCCAGAGGATCAGATGTCAGTGTTGGTGCTCCACTGTGTATCCATACATGCCGACACACGATATCATCACTTGAAAACAGCTATATGACTGAAAGGAAGTGTCAGAGGAAAAAATAACTTGTTTATTTTCATGTTCTACCCTCAGTTGACCTTGTATGTAAGATTTTAAATGCTGGAGCAGTTGATGAACTTATTTCAACACCATTTGGATAGACACATTGCTGTTAGGCAAAAAAATTATGTTTTGTTTTTGGTCAAAGGCTTTTACCTGAGGGCAAGACTATGATGCTTCATTATGGCCAGATCTTTATGGACATTGTTTAGTGTAAGCAGTAGTGGACTGTAACTAGGTACATTTAATTACAAGTAGTATTTGAGTTACGTGTATTTTACCTGTGTATCTCCATTTAATGCTATTATCATTATCATCATTATATGATATATTTTATTCCACTACATTCATTTCACAGCTTTAATGAGATTTTACATACAAGACATATGATACTCTTTTAAGATATGATACATTATTATAGATTAAACTTCATGTACTTCAACAGTATATGCAATAGTTCACATTAATAATAATAATAATAATAATACATTTTATTTATAGGCACCTTTCAAGGCATTCAAGGACATCTTACAACACAAATCACATATATAGTAGCAACAGACAGTATCCAACAAGGCATTAAACACAAATTAAGTTAGACTAAATATGTTTGTGTTGAACACTAGCGCTGGAGTCAAACAGAATAGGCAAGTTTGAAGAGGTGTATTTTGAAATGGGATTTGAAGGGAGGAAGAGAGTCAATATTTCAGGTGTAATGTAATGTAGATCAGCTCCATCTTGACCAACAACGATAGAAAAATGCATCATTAGTGAAAATTCTATCATATAATAAATAGTAGTATAAAATTCACAGAAGCCATTTTTCTGCCTAGTCTGTACTTTTACTTTACTTTCTTATACTTTAAGAACATTTTGCTGATAACTTGCTTATATGCCTTTGCTTACTTGTAATGGAGTATTTTTATACTGCAGTATAACTACTCTTACTTAAGTGAAGTGTCTGAATACTTTTACTAATAGATTAGAGCATGTGGTCAGATTCCCAGAATGTAGTTTTGGTTTGACTCTGTCTTTATCATAAATCTGTAACAATGTTTTAAGGGTGATGAATTTATGTGTTTGCGCAGTGTTTATATTTATACGACCTATGAGACTTCTCTTAACAGTCAGCAGTCATGGTAACAGTCACCTAATAATCCTAACGTGTTTTAAGGGCGTAGATTTGGTCTCAACATTGGTAGGGATGCAACAACCCCATAACCCCTCCAAAACAAAGAAACTGACTTTTTAACGCTGTCAACCAAATGTTTTATTAATATATAGGATCTTAATTTACATTCAGAAATGCCCATAAGCAAATGTAATATATGTAGATGTACTGAATTTCCATATACGAAATATATGTACATAGGAAATAAAATCATGTATGTATATACAGTATAGACTATATATGTAAAAATGACATATGGAACCTGTTTGAAATTGGAACAATATCATATATTGACAGTATGTCTAGTTGATGGAAACATGTAGGTTTAGTATGTATGTTTATATGATAAACATATGTTACATAGATATATATCCATCCCAAAGCCTGTCACTATATGTTCATATGATATATGCAAATGTAAAAGATTGACATGTATGTTTAAATTTGATGAGAAATTATAAAATTATCAAACAAAATCATACAAAACATATAGAATTTTAATAAGTATGTTGTTTTAATGAAGTTGGATTTTATTATGGTTGTGTCATATATGTTATAAACTTATATCTTCATATATCCAGAGGGTATATACATGTGATAATTACATATCCTCTTATAGGTGACACATATGGTAAAATCACTCTTGATATATTGACATATATGTCATATATACAGTATGTCATTAGTCGTAGTATATTAAGGAATAAAACATCATAGTATACTAAGCCATAAAAAGTCATATTATAGTAAAGCATTAGAGTTGCCAATTAACCTAATGTGCATGTCTTTGGACTGCAGGAAGAAACTAGAGTACCCGAAAGAACCCACACAGGCACAGGGAGAACATGCAAACTCCACACAGAAAGGCCCTAGGCCTGGGGTCAAGCCTAGAACCTTCTGACTGTGAGGCGAAAGTTCTAGCCACTACTCCATAGTGCTGCCGCACAAATAAATCATTGTATAGTGAGGCATAAAAAAGTCATAGTATAATAATGCAAAAATACGTCATATTATAGTAAGACAAAAAAGGATCATAGTATATTAAGGCATAAAAACATTAAAAAAAATGCCATAGTACAGTGAGGCATAAAAACATCATAGTATAGTAAGGGATAAACACATTATATTATATTAAATATAATGTCATTATAGTAAGGAATAAAACATCATAAAAATGTCATAGTATAGTAAGGCATAAAAATGTCATAAAAATGTCATAGTATAGTAAGGCATAAAAACATCATAAAACATCACAGTATAGTGAGGCATAAAATGTCATATTTTAGTCAGGCAAAAAAAAAGTAAAAAAACATCCTAGTGTAGAGAGGCATAAAGCCGTAAGGCATCAAAAGTCATAGTATAGTGTGTTTAATTGTCACAGGCAAGGTTTCAACCTTGCGACCAAAGTGTCACAGTCATAGATTGAAGTTTTCATAAAAACAACAATTACAGAAAATTCTTTATTTACTTAGAATGAAAATACTTGTGTACATTTGTAAGATCTGTGTTCAGCTTTATTATGACCATGTCAGGTTTTTCTTGATTCAACTCTGAATACTTTCCATACCCTATTGTTTCTGTTGTGGGATTGGATTACATTATACCGTGAACTGCACTACACTCACTGCATATGTGTGAGTTTGCATGTATACACCACATTTCCACTATGTGCCCTGACTTATTTCCTGTTATGTTGTGTTTGTGTGCAGGCGGGCAGCGATGGAGAAAGCATTGGAAACTGTCCCTTCTCTCAGCGTCTCTTCATGATCCTCTGGCTCAAAGGAGTCGTGTTCAACGTCACCACTGTCGACCTGAAGAGGTTAGGACGTGGAGATAGAAACTCTGAACACAAAAACACACTCACAGCTTCCTCTTGACATACTTCTTTCACTCTGTGCTCTGTAGAAAGCCGGCGGATCTGCACAACCTGGCCCCGGGGACACACCCTCCTTTTCTGACCTTCAACGGAGAGGTCAAGACCGATATCAACAAGATCGAGGAGTTCCTTGAGGAAATGCTCTCTCCTCCAAAGTAATTCCACTGGACAGTTTTATAACACATAGTTTACAGTATCAGATTATGTTACTGAGTACACACACACACACACACACACACACACACACACACACACACACACACACACACACACATGCTGCATTTAGTTGATTTATTTCATTTCAGCAACACCGTTGAAAGGACAGGAAACGCTTGAGTCTAGTAAAAGATGGCTGTGTGTGATGAAGACTGATGTTAACTGATATAAGTGTTTATTGTTTATGGCTGTTGTAAATCTTTGGTGGATGAGTGTGTGTGTGTGTGTGTCTCAGGGAGGTTTCGCCATTCAATTCCTGAAAAAAATAACATAAAAACAATCCAAATATAAGTTCTTCATTGACAACAGCCGCAGCTTTTGTGTAATTTTAGGAAGGTTTATTGTGTTTTGTTGTTATTGAAAAAAAAAAAAAGTCGGAGCCAGTGAGTGAGCAGTTGCAGAGTAAAATGTCAGATTAACTAAATCTTTCTTTTATTGGCTGTAAAGTTTTTTACATTATAAATGGACCTCAGTGTGAGAGAACTTAAGGGGCGGGCGGCCAACTCGGTTTGAGTGTGTAACATGTTTTCAGTCTGAGCTGAGCTCCAGTCCAGGTGTTAATGCTATCCAGATGGTTCGGTCTGACTGCGTCTCTGACTGCGTCTCCTGCCTCTGTCCACCCCGTCTGCTTAGGTATCCTAAACTGGCCGCCAAGCAGAGAGAGTCCAACACAGCTGGAAATGACATCTTCGCCAAGTTCTCAGCCTACATCAAGAACACCAAACTGGAGGCCAATGCTGGTGGGCTGCTCATTCTCTGCCATTTACACTCACAGACACACACACACACACACACACACACACACACACACACACACACACACACACACACACACAACAAGATGAAAAAAAAAAAAAGAAATACATGACAGCCATTACTTTTTTTCTCCACTAGGTTGTAGCAGAGTCCACTCTTTGTAACCCACAGTGTTTGCTGTGCTGCCACCTAGTGAGATTATCCCTACACAGGTTATGTCACTGTCAGCATTATGTGCCCATGCGTGTTTCTGTGTGTTTAGTCCTGGAGAAGGGTTTGACCAAGACCCTGAAGAAGCTGGATGACTACCTGAACAGCCCCTTGCCAGATGAGATTGATGCAGACAGCATGGAGGAGGAGAAGGGCTCCAACCGGTGCTTCCTGGATGGGAACGAGCTTACTCTCGCAGACTGCAACCTGCTGCCTAAACTGCACATAGTCAAGGTAAAGAAGGAGTGTGTCTGAGGAAAATACATTTAATTGTTAACTGGCTGATAAGAAAAAGATTTAAAGCGTAAAGAAAAAGAGTATTGGAATTATATTGGATGTTATGTTATGTCCCCATGTTTGAGGTGAAATCCATCATTTAAATAATGACTCCTGATTACCAAAACACAGGAAATACTAAATACCCAAGTTGTCCAACACTTTGGACCAAACACCTGTAGCCTCAGCTTTACTGCTAGCAAATGTTAGCATGCTAACACACTAAACTAATATGGTGTAAACATTATGCCTGCTAAACATCAGTATTTTAGCATTGACATATTAGTTGATGTGAGCATTTAGCTTAAACCAGCGCTCTGCAGTACAGCCTCACAGAACTGCTAGCATGACTGTACACTTTTACTATTGTTGTTTTTTTGTTTTTTTTTAATAATTTGAATTAATTTGAGTAAGTGTAGCAAATTACAGCATTTTTCTCTTTCTCTCCTTTTCTCTGAAAAAATCACCATGCTATTGCCAACACTCACTTACTTGCACAGCACAGCAAACACCCAGGAGGCTGTTTAAAGTCATTTATTCTCACATTTATTAACTGAAAAAGCAGCAAATGAATCCAGTCGACTGAAAGCAGGAAACAAATGGAGTGCACTGAACATAACAACTTAATGATGCAGGTTGACTGTTAGAACACCCAAGTGTGGATTTTAAATGTCGACCATTATTAATCAAGCGTGTCTTTAGTTAACACTGAAGTTACAGTTTCACCTCCTCTCCTCTCATACTGTAGGTTGTTGCTAAGAAGTACCGTAACTACGACATCCCCTCAGACATGACAGGTGTGTGGCGGTATTTGAACAACGCCTACACACGTGATGAATTCACCAACACCTGCGCTGCTGACTCTGAGATCGAGACCGCCTACAAAGATGTGGCGAGGAGACTGGCCAAGTAAACTCGCCAACACAAGCTCAAGCAAAATAAACTAGCAGCACAACACACAAAAAAACATCACTTTCAAACTTCCATGTGACTGATCTTTAGAGTCTTCTTTGGTGACATTTCTCTAAGAGCCTGCGATTTCTGTCTGTTGTAGCAAACAGATCAGATGTTGCAGACGTCTCTATCGTAGGATGGCTTACACTGCTTTACAGCTCCAGATGTGATGGATGTCAGAGATTCAGTACATAGTGTATATGGTATTGTAATTACAGAAATAGAGACTAACAGAACAGAAGTGGAGCAAAATATAAATCAAACGTGGTATGCTCAAGTCACAAGTTTGAAACCAGATTCAAACTCTGCTGCTGTGAAACTTCTGTCCCAACCCTTTTCACTCAAACGTGATTGTGTCTGTCTGTATTCATTTCTCATAACACAAAGCTCTCTTTCATACATACTCCACCGGTCCACACAGCCAAACATTTTACTAGCTGCTGATGTCAGGGTTGTTCACTTTATTTATTCCTAAGCCTACAGAAGTCGAGTCTGACTCCGGTGTTTATTATCAAGCTCTGGCTCCTGGGGGGAGACGCCTTGCTTCATCTGTGATTGATGCTCTTAATTGTTTTGCTGAATATAACTGTTTAATCTGCACATTTGTTCTGATTTTCATTCATTCCTGTAGGTGTTGCTGTAGTTGTTTTGTTTCCTTACCTTAAAAAAAAATTCACTCCTGCTTCTGGAAGGTTGATTTTAAGAAAGGTTGATTTTAAAAATGAGATGATACGCGCGGTGACATTAGTTCAAAAGAACAAAAATTAGCGAATGAGGGCATCTATAGCTTAGAACAACTCCTGTTTCTGAATTGTTTGCATGCATGAATCTGTTTTCAATCTGATATAGAGCCTCTTTTTGAGATATGAAAAATCCTCGACTACGTGCCTTTGTCTGGAAGTATCGAAAGTCCACGCCAATGTCACTGATGGACTCATTCAGAAAAATGTATTGCAGCCAGAGCTTAGACATTTGTTTTGCCTCCAGCTATTAGTGTTCAGTCTAGGTATTGATTTTGTCTTAAGTTACAGATGATATTATGAATGGAGAGAGTATTTATTTAGCAGACCCAATCAGGCCTGATTAGCTTGAGCCATTAGTGCTGCGATGAAAAGCGTCTTCCAGGCCAGGTCCACAATGGTCAGGAGCCCTGCCCTCCAGCTCTTCATCAAAGAGACATTTCCTCCGCTCTGAGGAGTCTATCAACCTCCACAGCCTAAAAGTTCAAGTTCAAAAGTTTCATTGTCCACGCAGAGGAGGATGGAAATTTGTCTTGGGGCTTATCGTCTTTGGCTTGGTGTCAGGCTGCAACTATAGCGAGACTTCCTTGAAGAACCATAAGGCTCTTGTGTGGTTTGGACAAACATATGATATGAAATTGGAGCATGATGACTGAGAGGCTTGCTCGTTGCAAAGCTCTACAAATAAAATAATATTTTCACAGATCTGCTTCTGCCTTTTCTTTTCTTTTCCAGCTAGGTGATCAATCAACACTGATACTTATAGGTTGTCATTGGAGGGAGGGAGGGGTGAGCGGTCTGTCTCGGTGATAGCAAAGGTGCTGGTGAAGCCTGGATCCTGGTCCTGAAGTCCTGAAAAAGGGGTTAAGTGTGTCTGACTGAGATGATCAAATCCAGTGGTGCAGGTCTGTTTCTCCATCCATAACCAAGAGGGAGAGAGAGAAAGAAGGAGAGAGAGGGAGAGAGAGAGAGAGTGATGACCGTTGACAGGCTTAAATAGAGGCTTCCATGCCAGGGATCAAACGCCATCCCTCTTCTCCACTCTCTCATTAAGACGGAAAACCCGAGCACCGCCATCCGATCTGTCTCCATTTTTCCTCAAAGGAGTCTAACTTGAAAGATCTGCGCCTGTCGGATTTACAATGGTGGGCGAGTGGTGTTTACTGAGACGCAGCCTTGCCAGAAACAACAGTCAAAGAAAATAAATGGAGCCTGCCTAGTGTTTCCACAGGAGTAAGGAAATATGGAGCGAGACTTGTGCCTTGCTGTTTGGTAATTAGTACCTAAACATCCCTGTCCTTGGATCCCATCGCTCACATCCAACATTTCTGCAAGCTGGATAATATACAGTGGAGCATTAACGTCAAACACGTCTGGTCATGGGGCCTGGCACGCCACATTAATCTGTTATTACGCTCCCAGTGGATCTACCAGTCGCTGGCCTTGGCTCGGCCACCGTAGCACAGGGAGTTCGTATAGGCTGACAGGGACTCACACACAGAGCACTTTTATAGCCAGGTTTAGTAAACCTTTTCAGCTCAGGCATAAATTGTGTAAATTGAGTCTTGCTACGAGACCCGAGCTGATTAAAACAAACTGGTGTGTTTGACGTGTGAGGACCTACCAGAAACAGGCCTGTGATCCAATTAAGGGCCAGACCCATAGTTTTAAGAAATACTGCCATGTAGACCTCAATGCCCCTTGCAAGAACAAGTCAAATTCAGCTGCTGCTCACCGTAGATATTGTACCCAGGAGACGGACACACGTGTTTCAGCCTGAGGTGAAGTTTGCTTTTCTCCTCTCCTGTTCTTGTGCGTCAGTAGAAACCGTGTCATTTAGCAGCATCAGTGGAGGAGAGGGCTTCATTTCTTTTGTTATCTCACACGGTTCCTCTTCTTCACTTCATGATCACGCACATATGCCTCTCATGTATTCCCTTTTCACAAGTCACAGATCTTCTCCTCTGTTTTTCTGAAAAATTAATGCTTTTATAAATGGTACATTTACTATTACTGCTTTATATTTTCATTTTAAAATGATGCCATCATATTTTTCTTGTGTCATACAAAAAAATGAGCAGAAATTCAACTCTCCTCAGCCACTAAAATCCTCCTTCCACTCACTAACTGCTGTGAATCCTACAGCTGGATAAAGACTGACATGTGACATCAACATCAACCCGTTCGGAGGGTGAGAGCTGAGGGCCAACAGGCCAGAGGAGGAAGCGTCTAATCAGAGCACGGGAACCATGTCATAACAGGAGATCAGGTTTAAAGGAGAGACAGAGCCGCGGAGGACGAGTCCTCGTCTCTTCCACTCTGAGACAGAGAGCATCTCAGAGAGTATCAGATTCTCAGCAGGTCCCCCAGCCCTCCTCCGCTCGCCTGCCCTTGGAGGTTTGAGTGACTTGTGGTGAAGCCTGATGGGGATTATTGATCTGCCTGGCGCGCGCCTGCGGTTTCGGCGTAAGACTGACGACCTCACCAGAGAGAGTTCTTGGCACACGTCGTCCCCTGTCTCAGATCAGTGGGGGAGCCGTGCGGAGGCCGGGACAGGCCTGTCGTGGCCTGAACTGAGCACGGTTTGAGCTCGGAGCCAGGTGATCAAGACATTTTTCTCTGTATTTAAATAATCAGGCCCAAATTTAGGCTGAAGATAACAATAAACATATCTGATTGGCTTTTTGGAGAGGAGTCGTTGAAATGAGTAACCATGTCTGCAGACAGCAGAGCCCGGGGGTATTTATGCTCTTGGTTAGATTTACTGGTTAGGGTTTCAGTTCCAGTTGTGAACCACATGAAATAATCCATGGTCACTGGAGAAGGATGTGGACACTGTGCTAATTATGTGAGATGATGATGTCAGGTATTGATACCTACTAGTGAGCCAGAACTTTTCTCTCTATGCTGTGTTCCAATGTATATAACCGCACTGCGACCACACTCGCTATACGACCACACTCACATCCACATGTCGGACATGTCTGGATCCTCAGCAGCCCTCACACATCCGCACTGTCAGGCGGGCCCTCACTTTATCATTCATAGTTGTAAATCATCGCTTCGCCTGCAGGAAACACGCAGCATTTTATTTTCCAGTCATAAACCATAAAACCTGCCTCTAACACGAGTTATGATCCTTGGAGACAGAGAGGATGAATGTCTAAAGCAGAACCAGACATGATGGCGGGCATCCTTCATCCCCCTTTTTGCCTGGCATCCCCACATGGCTATGGTCGTGTGGTGGATTTTCCAAACAGCCCCAACGTGATCTAAATGTCACCAGGGTTGTATGTCATTCAGCAGTGAACGGGATCTGTGCGACTGCTCTGAATTACCAGTCCATTAGCTCTCAATTAACACTCGCCTGATAAAGTTTTAACAGCCCTTCATCTGACAGGAAGAACACATAGAGTTCCTTCATGCTTGGTTTCAGGCAAAGATGGGGCCCATGCCCAAATTTTTGAAATTTTATTGCCTGGCTGAAACCTATGGAAAAGGCCTGTTTTGCATGAATATTTGGCAGCGAGCTGCGGTTTATCCTGTCTTATGTTCTGTACACTCAGTCGTGCTGCAACAGTTTGCCATTTTTGACAGTTGAGATGGTGTATAATTTGAAACACTGACATGAAGCGAAGGCCTTGGACAAAGAGGGCTTTTGTTTGTGTGTTTGGTCGCTGTCCATGGTCCTGACACTTGAATTTTCACAGTAATTCCTTTTTTTTTTTTTTTTTTTTTTTTTTTTTCTTCAGGCAGTGTGGCCAGTATCAGATTGCATAATCTGAACTGGCAGAACTCATTAAATGTAGGCTTTTTAGGTTTCATAAGTGCACTTTTCTCTGAGTTGGGTTTCACTTAGCAGCAAATGGTTTCATGGAATCAAATGTTTCCAAAGCAGGCTAAAGACACAGGCATGCTTTAATCTAGTGATGAATGGACTCTGGTGCAGGATGTCAGGCTGCCTTACAACCTACCATGTCTGTGAGGTTCTGGGCTGCTGCCTGGATGCAGCTCGCCTGCCAATTGATCATTTCTTTTATTACAGGTCAAAAGACAAGTCGTCGTTTACAACCCCGTCTCTGTGAGGGTGAAGAACTTTTCATATCTGGTATTCATTTACAGCGCAAAAGCTCTTGAGCAGGCTAAAGTCTACAGAGACGAAATGTGGGGTGTTGGAACCTTAGTAGGAGTACCAATAACATAATAAGCACTAGTTTGGCCACATCCAGCCTGCTTTTGGCTGTATGGAGCACCGTATGGGTGGGCCCCTCACCCCAGTCCCTAAGGTTAAATAAAAAAGCCACTAGAGTGCGCCAAAGTACACAGTTATTGTTGACTCAGTTCGAAATTTTCTTGGACTAGGAGGGCGGTTGCTCAATTACAATCTGATCAAATTAAGATCAGTTTTGTGTATGTTATGGTGGGCATGGGCTGATCTCAAAGATGGTCTTCCTCTGAGACATTCAAGTGGAACGCCGCCATTTGTTGAGATCAGATGACAGAAGATTAGAGGTTCAAGGAGGTCAGGACTTCATGCTGATTCAACATTTAGGGGACGCACTGGAGAGCCCCCTGCCCTCGGTTTATCTCTGGCCTAAATGAGATATCAAGATGCATGGATTCCCTGTTTGAGGGTAGACACACACACACACACACACACACACACACACACACACACACACACACACACACACACACACACACACACACACACACACACACACACAGCCCTCAGCCCTGTTAGTGGAGACGGAAACATAGGCAGAGATATACAGCTCTGTGAGTGGTATGGGACCCTTGAGGATCACTTCCCGCCTGAGCTGCTCCTCTGAAACGTTTGTAGAGGTCAAGTAAACAGTTTGTATTGGGTTGTCAGCTCTGTGTGTGTGTGTGTGTGTGCAAAGTCATCTGAAAGGAGTGGTTTTGTCTCCTCATAAACTCCTGTTTGTATTTCTCTCTGTTGATTGCATAACATAAGGAAGAAAGTGGAGTCTGCTTTGTGCCGCTGCTGCAAAACTACTTATAACCTGGTATAAAAATCAAGCGCACATCATCGCTGGCATCATGTTCAACCATCAAATTTAACAGGGACAAAAACTCTATACCAACCCCGCATAAATGAGTCTGCCTCCGTGCTGCTGTCTCTCCCGTGCATGTAGGACATTATGCTAATTTCTCTGGGTGTCTGGGTCCCGTTGCTCCTCCGGAGTTCATTATTATAATTGCTAGACATGGCTGAGAACGCTGAGAATGTGAACCTGAAACCAGCGGGAGCTTTTTCCACGCAATCTATATTCAGGGAAATCCCGAGAATGTTCCCAATCTGAACCTTAAAAAAACACATGGGATGGTGTAGCTCTCCCTTTCTCCTCTCTCTCTCTATTTCAACATGTGTACGTGTGTGTGCGCACACTTAGATTGGCTCTATTATGTCTTGGAATAATGTAAAACAGCTTCCCTGGTTCTCCCTGTCTCTGTTCCTGTCTCCATCTCTCTGGTTTCCCTGTGCACCTTTGAAATGAAGCCATGGCAGTGGCAGTGGCAGTAGTAGTCTGGCTGAGCGTGCCGGGGGCCCCCAGCCCGCCTTAGTCCCCGTCCAAAGACAATGTTGGTGCAGACGGACCGGCAGACCAGAGATGACACCGCTAAATGTGCTTACAATGCAAAACATGCTCACAGATCTGCTTGTTAACTGTTTCAGAGAAGATTAAACAGGTGATGACACGGCTTAATGTTCTTGGAGAATTAACAGTGTGCTCACTGGTGGCCCTTTCTATTTAAATGGAAATTCATCAGACAGGGGAATCTAATCCAAATACCCAGACAATAGGGTGGATACATAAACCTTTTTACATTAAAGATCTGCTCTAAAAAAATGTTCAGTTCCCTCTTAAAAGCAAACTTCTCCTTCTCCCTCACAGAAATATTCAAAATCTATGAATATGCAAATAATGTTCCTTTCAGAAGTCTAACTACTGAACACAAGATGCCTTCTACTTCCACTCTCAGTGTTTGTGCACTGGAAGTTACAAGTTTCCACATCACACTTGTGTAAATTGCAAGCTGGACCACCATTGGCGTCCCGTGGTGATGTCACAACATCATCACGTATGCAGGAAACATCTTAAACACTTAAACAAGGAAACTTTCAACTTTCCCCTTCAAGCAAATAAATATGAAAACAACCTTCTATTATCAAACTCAGCATATACAACATTCATTAAGTAACAGTAAGGAAAACCCCTTTGAGAGCAGACAGAAAATGTGGTGGATAATCTCTATACACACATACATATTCCTTTTCATATCAAACAAAAACAATCATTTTGGTGGAAAGAGGAGATTAAGAGGAAAGAGGAAAAATTAAGTTACAAAATTCCTATTTTATTCTTAAAATAAACAAAATGTACAATCACAATGCCAATTTCACTCACTGTTGTCAGGTCTGTTTGTCCCTTTAAAAAAAAAATCACTTGATGAAACGTACCAGCAAAATCTAATGGAGTCTCCATTAGTTTCAGTTTCCTGACAAGTGTTCATGAGAGAAGAAGCATAACAATAGACATAACAAGTAAACTTTACATAAGAGCAGGGTAAAGTACGTTTCCTGGATTATCATACATGTTGATCATTAAATAATACAAGGTCTTTGATGACAGACTGTACGCAACATTAAACCAAAAGAAAGAAAATGACGAACCTCTTCTTTTCTGAGGAAGAAAAGAAAAAAAAAACACAACACAAACAAAAGCACATGAAGACAGAATGGGATGTCAGTGCTGCGTTGATGTGTAAACAGTTTTTAAAAGACCATTTCCTGTTCAAAATTGGGAAAAAAAAGAAGAGGTTTAAATAAATTGCAACAGATGTGCATAGTTACTGTGGAGACACTGGGTAAATTTGTAATTGGAAAAAAGCTATAAAATCACAACAATCTAAAAGGTTTTTATTTGCTTTCTTATGTTACACTGTAACAGCAAAAACACTTCTCGTTTGGGCTGAAGCAGTCGGGGAAATGTAGTGTGACATGTTCAATTCCATTAAGCGAGTTCAGAACATCCTCTGCAGAGACTGGGAAAGAGGCACTGCGTGCAAACCTTCAATGAAAAGCTTGAAGCCTGATCCTTGGACAGGGCCATGTTTTTCTCAGCTTTTTCAAATTGGGTTATAATATTACCTACATGCACTGAATATCATATTGTATGAAAGCAAAAAAAAAAAAAAAAAAGAAAAGTTTTTTTCAAACAAATACCAACTGCCTTTTGAGATCAGATTCAACTCCAATGTAAATGGCTTGTTTGGCCAAGTGTTATCCATTCGGCGTATGTGTGTGTGTGTCTGTGTGTGTGACTCCAGTGGCGTTATATCTGCACTGAGGACCAAAACCACGAGCCCTGCTGGCAGCCAGCCACAAGTGCTGCTAGAAATAAAACAAGAAATAAGTGCTTTATGAAACAAACATACACAAGTCTCCCATATCTTTTGGTTACCAGTTTGCTGCCAGCAGCTGCGTCCAATCACCTTGGTTTTTGCACTTTTTCCTTTTACTCCAACGCTTTTTCAAAAAATCTCACATAGTAATTTTAGATTGGAAAAAAATAAATCAGACCTCCCACTTATCCTGGTGCCACAGAGAGATTTTAGACCGTGACACTGGCTAGTGAGGATGGTACAAATGTATTTGGTAAACCATGTCAACAAAAGCAAGAAATGGAAAATAAATAAAAGTCTGGAGGAATGTCACAGCCCATTTTGTCTTTAACTGTGATATCTCCTTCTCAGTCTCAAAGACTGAAAGAGAAAAGAAAACGCAAAGAAACAAACAAAGACAAGTACCCATGTGTGTCACACACTAAGACAAACTTTTTCAAAGCTATCTTTTGCACATGATATGGAAGCTACAATAGACTTGGCATGTTTCCCTATGATCTTGACAGAGCAAAATGGATATGAAAAAAGACATGCAGGGATCACCCAAGGATTATTCCAGTCCTGAGGAGTTCATGTATCACAAACTGAGTGAACCTTAAAGTCTGACCTGCTGCTTTGGAGCGCGCCGCTAGACGAGGCACCGCCGCAATCATCTTTGGGCTACATGTCAATTCGTGTATAAATGTACCATTTTTTATGTGGACAAGAAAATACATATGTATCTGTGTGCATGTCAGACTAGACAAACTAAAGAAATAAAGCAGATTTTATCCCCAAATGGATAATTATTTTCCCCCATTGAAGCTCTCTTCCATGGTATGTTGCCAAGAGGCACAATACGAGTTATTGCTCAATAAATACCAAAGGTTTAATTCCAAGCCAAATGTGTGTCAACGCCTAGCGAGGATGTGGGGCTCTTAACGTGTGGAGCAGTTAAACTGAAAGTTACACCAGAAGAAACATGTCGCAATACACTTTGGAAATTACATTTCATATTTGAAACGATTTAAATCTTTGGGTACTACAAAAAAATTAAACCTCTCACTCTGTTAAATTACCTATCAAAAAAAAAAAAAATTCATTTTAACTTAGTCATATAGATGCATCAAAAATATTCAGATTACACTTCTTTGACTCAAGTTTCAAATACATTACATAATTTATGGCTTTATAAGTTAAAACTAAGAAAACGCCTCAATCTACATCGTTTCACCCACAATATACAAGTTAAATTAATTGATTTAAAGCAAATTTACTGTCCATACCACTGAAGGTAACATATGTGTTACTCTCATCACTTGCTACTCAGTGCTTAACTTGCATCTTGATATTGTCGTAGTACAAAAACATGCTCTGCAAAAAGCCTTACTGAAATACAAACACTATACAAAAGAGGCAGTCTCTTACAAATATTGTTGAAGCATCCCTTAGCTTGTGGATTATAATAAACTAAAATAATGTCTCATCCACTTGGGCCTAGTAAACCAAAATTGTCTTTCTCATTATTGCTGTGAGAATGACTCCCTTTGTAGTGCCTTGGTCAAAACACATTCCAGGAAGACAAGTCCATACAAGTTTGGTCTTTTTTTTTCTTTTTTATCTCAACCTTAATTTCCAAGTAAAAGGTAGAGATAGCTGATGAGAGCTCAAAAATCCCCTTTTCAATAAAAAAAAGGTTTTGTGCTTTCAAACCATGACATCAGTTGACTTCCAATCTCCACCCCCTGGCTTTCTTCAATATGGCCTCCAGACAGCTTCATCCATGCGGCCTCCAGGGTTGAGAACTGTTGGGGAGTTACTGTGGCTCCCGTCGCCGTCCACCCCTCCCTCCGTCTGGCTGGGCAGGTTGGGGTTCACCAGGGAGGTGCCCGTGGAGGCGCTAGTGCAAGGCGGGATCATCCGGGAAGGTGAGCGATCCCCGCCGGGAACCATGGAGAACTGGTACGAGCCGGATGACGCTCCATAGTAGAGATAGGGTGTGCTGCTGGTCTGAAAGGGTCCGCTCTGGCTCTGGGTGGAGCCTGGGTAAGGAGGGGGAAGGTAGGTGTGGTAGTGGGCGCTGCCCAGCGACATGGCGGAGGTGACGGGCGGGGTGTAGGTGAAGGTGGCCGGGTAGTGCATCCGAGGGCTGGAGAAACGAGTCTCTGTGAGGGAGGAGAGGCCCGGGAACTGACGCTCAAACTGGCCAGGGAATGGGCTCAGGTCGGAAGAACCTGAAGAAACACACACACACACACACACACACACACACACTCACACACACACACACACACTCACACACACACACACACACTCACACACACACACACACACACACACACACACTTTTAGGATTCACTGACATCAACAGAGCAGCAGATATCATTATATCATGTCTATGTTCTATATATTATATCAATAATAACACTTCTTACCGGTTTGTCAGTTTTGATTAAGTGAAATGTGGCACTGGACTCTTAAACTATTTAGCACTATTGAATTTAACAAATAAGTCCCCTGAGAGATGAAACGGTAGTAAACTGAATTGTACGTAATCAGACATTTCATGCCAGAAATGAGTATTAACCAATCTGGATTGGCTAAAGGATTGTGTGGGCACAGTTATGAAATACGATTTATTCATAAATATCCATCAACTTCTGTGATTGTTCACTTCAACTCCCGAGTTTTGATAAAGTTAAAAAGCACATCAGCAGAGTCCCACACATGAATATGTCTTAATATGTTTACGCCTCTGCGTATTTATATTTCTGTGTGTGTGTGTTGGCGTATGTTTATGTGTATCTGTATAACTGTTTATGCATGCAAACACACACTCCATCGTGCAAACACAGTGTGTGTGTGGGTGTGTGTGTGTGTGTGTGTGTGTGTGTGTGTGTGTGTGTGTGTGAGGGAGGGGGATGTATGTGTGTGAATACTGTATGCACATAAAAAAGCAGTTGGGATGAATCAGGAGCTGCACATGTGGAAACACTTTGAGCAGAAACAGTTTCCATGAGATCCATAATGAGGCAGGGCTGAGCTCTGATGTGGCTCCTCTCCTCGCCTCCCATCGGCTCCAGCATGTGTGTGTATGTGTGTGTCCGTGTGCACGCGCGCCCGAACGAGTGTGCAAGAGAGAGAGAGAGCTGAGAAGGAGCTGCTCCATCTCACCCTTCGTTCCTCTCTTCGCTTCATCCCTTAAAAAATACCCAAAAACCACTAACTGGCTGCGGCGAGCTTCGCGCTGGGCGCAGAGTTTAAGGAGAATAGGAGGTCCTCCCCCTCTCGCGCTCCCTCCCGTCTCCTCTCAGTGGTTTAGTCCAGCCATGGCGCTCTTATCATAAATCACCAGGCGTCTTCCGTGTCACCATGTCTGCTGTGAGAGGACAGGGGGCGGCGGGGAAGAAGCGGTGGGGGTGGGGGGGACGCAGTGTTTATGTGCAGGGAGGAATTGCGAAGCCCGGTTTGTCGCTAGCGTCAGATAGCATATGCTGCCAATTAAGGCCTTTAAACTTCCTCTTTCCACAAGATCCGTTTGATTCTAATAGAAATAGTAGGTGATTGTCTCTGCTGTAGAGGAGCAGTGTGATCTCAGACATGACCGGCGCTGTTCAATAAACTCCTGACTCCTGCTTTTAACATTTGGACCTATTTTAGTGCTCAAAGGGGCCGTGTGATGATGAGCCAGATCGAACTTTATTGGTTTAAATGAAACCAGAGTGGAACATATTTGGAGAGATTTTACAAAGTTTGGAGCATCATTTCCAAATTAGGTGTCTGACTTGACTGATGAACTTTTGCAACTGCTTCTTAGCAGCTGTAACATTTCAACAGCAGAGCTGGACTGTGTGAAGGTGTGTGTGGAGGGGGTGGGAAGGTGCTGTGTTTGCACTGGAGCATCCATATCAGCTTCTGCTTGTACTTGTCGGTATGTTCTGTGGCTGGATACTGTTACAGTGCAGCCTGGCGAGGTGTCAACATGATCTCCAGAGATCTGAGAGCCTTAGTCACATCACTTACGATGCATTAAGCGCTCGAGGTGTGCGAGTGGGTAAAAGGTGGGAGGCGAGGTCTTGGCCCGTGTTTATGCGTGTGCACGTCCTCGCACATGCATGTGTGTCACTTTGAGAACAAAGCCTGAAGCTCGTGAGATGAAAGCTGAAGGGGAAGACCGAACTAATCAAAGCTGACAAGGCAGCTGGCTGGATTTTAAACCCTTTCTAATGCAGAGTCACACGGCCGCGTCGCGTAATCACTCACCCTCGCTCGGGGCATACACACACACACACAGAGGAGGGTGCAGTATGTTAGCACAAGGAAACAGAAGGAAAAAAAAACAGGGTAGAAAAAAAAAATAAAAACCTCTCATGGCAGTGAGTCAAACAGGTGTACGGGGGAGAAACTTGTCTGGCGGCATGTAAGGATTTTAAAGGAGCTTTCACATTGGGGGAAAAACAGAGACAAATTGGAACACAGATGCCGCCGTTACAGCAAACAGACTGGCTAATGCAATTACCCAGAATGCCTTGTGAGAGTAGCGTATCGCTATAAAGACACTTTATTTGTCAGTCACGAGCCTGTTATTATCCCTGGGCCTGTTATTACCCATACTCCTCTGGGATCAAAGGCTTGGAGCGAGGAAAAAAGGAAACAATCGTTTTTTCCTCCACTGTTTAAAAAACGCCATCCAAACCGCTCTCTGGATAGACAGTCTGACTCTGACAACATACTTCATTCCTCACGTTCATTTCAGAATGAGCTAATAGCAGCTCGCTGTGGTGTATTAGTCTTCTACTAAATAGTAGCACATCCTTTTTTTTTTCCTGTAGTTCACCGAACAAGTCTTTGTTTATGTTTCTGCTTTTGTCTGAGTGTGAAAATCGTGTGTGTGAGCGTCTGTCTTTCTCTCCCCCCTTCCGTCCCTCCCTCTATCGCTTAAGAGAAATGTGTGATCTAGATTATTTGTAGCAGATCAGTGAAGCGTGACCGGACAAGGAGCCGGGCAGTTTCACATGGTGGCAGAGAGGTGGTTCTACCTGGCAATCGTCTAGGCACGTCACTGATGGCAGGCAGGCCCGTGCCTCGGCTGGAGGAGAGGGGGGTGGTGGAGTGGACTGAGGGGGATGCCATTGGACTCAGGTAGGACGGGTACGTCTGTTCATATGACCAGGGAGGAGAGGACTGGGACTGACGAGGGTCTGATGGGGAGAAATTGAGCGAGGGAGGAAGAGGAGGAAGGAGAAAAATAAGCCAGAAAGACAGAGAGAGAGAGAGAAAAAAAACAGACAGGAAAAGAGAAAGAATAATTACCAGAGGCCAATCAGCTGCTTCAGCATGTTCGAATTTTTTGCTTAACTATGGAGCCAATTGACAACAGCATTCACAACAACTGCAGACATTATTAGTGACTGTGTTTTTCTGCGCTTGTGTTTAGAGGTAAGTATCAGTTGGGCGTGTTATGCAACATCCTCTGTAATGACACATCTGATGTTTACTTTCGAAGAGAAGATCTTCCTGTTTGCCTTATAAAACATTGTGCTTGCAGCTGAGGCACAGAGAGCCTTGCTGGCACTTACCCAGGGTGTAAACACACCAGTAGACCAGCCATGAAAATAACCGTTGCACATACTTCAACATTGTGTCTGTGCTGCAATATAAGTGCAAAGCATGAACGTTGATGGCGATCGCATTATGTGTAAGTTTTTCTTACGTGTTATGTTGATATTTGTGAACTAATTTGTGATTTACAATCTGTAATTCAGTGATTCCCAAACAGGGGTACTTGTTCCCCAGGGGGCACTTCTGTGGTTGTTATGGGTTGTGTGGAAAGATTGCAGAGTTGCTCAACTAATAGAAAAAAAAGAAAAAGAAAAACAACAACAACAACAAAACAGATAAATAATAGAAAATAGCTATGGTAATGAAGAAACATGGTGAAAGTTGAAATAGCTAATGGATGGATGGCTAAAGTAGATAGATAGCTAAAAGTAATGGATAAATCAAAATGACATAAATTAAATTAATGACAAAACTGTTAAAATGGTTAGCTTAAAGCACTACTGGATAAATGGTGCAAATAGTTTGCTAAAATTAATTAATAGATAAATAGGCTAGCTGAAACAGCTAAACATCATGGATAAATAGTAGAGCGAGCTTAATGAAGTGGTAATGGATGACAGTTGAACGTCAGGCTTCTGCCACTCCAAACAGTAGCAGTAAGAAAGCAAAGGTGACCAAACTGACCAACCTTTCACAGATCAATTGATGAAAACTCTTAAATAATTAATAATCTTAAATAAAATCAGGTTTATGATAAATTCAGAATATATTCGAACATGAAGGGTGTCGATGACGGTGTAGATGAGACGGGGCTGTGGGGGTACATCTGACAATCACTGCTCTAATCAATACAACTGCACTCCTAAAATTCAAACTTCACCTCAGAATATTTACACCTGAGAGGCAGTTTGCTGACATGGTCCAGCGGATAATACCCTCCATTCACCACCACACCGCTACGCTGTTTAACCATCCTTCAAACGATCCACTAAGTAACACTACAAAGCCGTGTCAGAGAGTAACTAGGAGCTAAATGACGACCTGTGACGAGTCTGCAGAGGTGTGAGGGCGATCAGGTAGCAGCCATCCCGCACCGTGACAGATGGCGTTACCTTCTAGGACGTAGATAGATTGAGTGACGGAGCAGAGAAAGACAGACGATCTCAGAGGCAAAGTAAGACACTGCACAAGGCGTTCTGTGGCATGAACCGCCGGCCCCATCAGGAGCGGCCCAGGGCTCCAGTTGGGGTTTGATATTTCGCCTTCCATACAGTAAATGTTGCTCAGCTTGTGCCTCAGCCTGCTCGCTTATTCAGTGAATCTCTTTAGGACACTGTTTAGAAAAGTGTAGCTATATCCCCCCTTCTCATTAAATTCTTCAACACTGCTATATTTGTTTTTTCTCTGCAGTTTGTGTGTAAAATACAATGTGAAAAACCGAAAATGTTTAAAATGCTCAGAAACACAAACGTAAAATGTGGGCCCGGGCAATCTGTTTCAAAACAATTTTGTGATATTATTAAAAATATTTTTCTGATTTAATATAATGATTTGACTTTAGCAATTTAACTTAATTTAAAAATCACAATATGGAAAAAGCATAACACATAATTCCATATAAAATAATCAAATTTATGTTCAAAAGTAATGAAATATGTTCTAGTTTTTTTTGAGTGAATTTAGTAAAAATAACAGTGAGATCATATCACAATGACATGATTTTAACTAAAGTCGAAATACAATAATACTGAATGATTGCCCAGTCTTAATTAAATGTCTGGTATTCTTGGAAGCAGGAAACATAAAAACATGATGTCACATAGCAAAAGAAGCACAATAACAATAGGTTAAGCCTCAAATGATTTTCACTCTGAGTAGAAAAGGTTTCATTGTTCGGTACAGGAGAATATGGTGCAATATTTAAACTTATTTCAATGACACAACACACTGGAAGCACTGTTGACCCCTAACCATGTAATCGCAGAGGACAGAGGTCAAGCTCAACTACAGAACAGTAAGCCGACAGAGACTCAGTGCTTTGCTTCACGAGGGTGGATGCTTGTTGTAATGGTGCTTGAACCCAGTCCTTCTTGGGTGTAAGGTAAGAGGTGATGTTTCGGTGCTCACCTGTTATCTGCGTCTGTCCCTGCGGGTTGAAGGAGTTGGCTGCCGTGTTGAGAGTTGGCCGGGGGGCTTGAGTGGGAACGGTGACCCTCACCCTCATCCTCTCGAGCTCACTGAGGCGGTCTGAGAAGAGACCAGTCTTTGGAGGGTCCTCGAGCTTTTGACGATGCCCTGCAGACACACACAGAGTTTTTCATTGGATCAGAGTTGCACGAGTCACAGATGGGATCCAGGCTGTAATAAAAGACAATTTTATTAGATATGAGTGTTTATATTGTTATTACTGCTGTAATGTTGGATGCAAAACATAATTTTATTAACGTTAGTTTGTTTTCTGTTCTCTTGGCATACAACTTTCCTGTATAATGGACATGTGCCATTCCTTACTTAGTAAATGTTTATGCTCTTAATCAAAGAAGAGCTACAGAGGCTTTTGGGAATGGGATGCTACATCCTGCTAATTAACAAAGACCTCTGCAATTATCTTGTATCAACCTTGCATGGGAGAAAAAGAGAGTTAAGGGATAGAGTAAGAAGTTGCATGTATGTTAAGTTTTAACCTGAGGCTTCTTCCTTCCTCTCACGCCATTTCCCAATTATCCCCACAGGAGTCGTAACCTTTGCCAAATATATTATAGCTGCTCTTTTCCTGCATTCCTCCGCTGATCACCTTGCACCCTTTATATTCCTGATCCTATTCTCATCAGTTTTTCAGGCTGGTATCTCTGGACTCCTCCAATATACATGTACAATACATGCACATTGCAAACAGATAGATCGTGCAGCCCTGTTGGCCCTGTAGTGGGAACCTCAGCCCAGGTGTAGACTATAGTTTTGCAAAGGTGGGGTAAAAACAGAGGCCTGTGCACACACAGTCCCTTTTAACACTGACATAGGACTGTGTCAGTACGTCTGTCTGGTCTCGCACTAGTTCCTCTGTAAAGGCGGTAAAGTAAATATCAAACAGAGGAGAGCAGAAACTCCTGCTGTGCTTGGCGGAGCTCCAGCTGGCTCAGGCAGAAACAGCGAGCTACTTCACAATCCTGCCCAACCTGCCTGGGCTGGGAACAAAGGCCTGGCACTACACCTATAGCACTGGGTGGGTGTTATGGAGGAAGAGGAGAGGAGAGGAGAATCATCATTTGTGTTACTGAAGGATTATTACGAAGATCAAAGACCACAGAAAACTGCTCACTGGGGATCCATGTGGACTAATAGTCTAACATATGTACTAATACCCACCCCCCTCGACCCAGCTGAGAAGCTTTGTTGCATGCCATCCCCAGCTTTCTGTGTTACTGCATATTTCCTGTCACTTTCACTGTCAAATAAACACTAAAAGACACAGAAAAAAAAATCCTTTAAAAACCGCCTCATCTTCAGCGCAGCATTTTTCCACTATTGCATCTTCGAAAAAAATTATTTCAGCCTCAGAAATGCTTTTATAAACCATCTGACTCTTCACAACAAATTAATTTATTCTGGAACAACAGTTTGGAATTTTAATACCAAATACTGCTGCTATGAAATGAGACTTGAGAATGGCGGCAGTGAAAAAGCCGCCAGTGACAGACCACGATTTTTATTACAATGACGTTACTGGACTGGCATCATCCAGTTCAAAATAAACACACAATCTCATCATCGGCTTCTTAACATAGCTGCTTTGGGACGTAGAATAATATCGGCTACTTGAAAACCTCAGCTTATTGAAGACTTTATAACATAATTCTTGTCCATATTTCATTAATAATATTTCTTCATCGTTCCTGTGGATAATTTGTGCCTCTCGCTGGCATTCCTCATCTCTCTGTGCAAGCTGTGCCCAGTCAATCATAGCGTTTCCATTTTCAACAGACCGAATTTCTATTCTAAAAAAGCCTCGGGACACAGTGCGGGCTTTGTGCACAGCCCGTCTCCTAGTGATGGGAATAAATAGCAATGGGAGACCAAGGGAGATGAGGGGAGACAGAGGGGGACAGACACGAGGAGGGGGGGGGGGGGGGGCACAGGGGGGGGAGGGGGGCGCATGGAGAGGAAGAGACCCTGATGACCAGTAAATTAAGAGCTCTGGATGGGTCTGAACCAGTCAGGAGACACATGCTCTGTGAAGAGTGCTGAGCACGGAGTACAGCGAATGGTGAAACAGTTAGAGAGGGTTTGGGATTTTGACATCTCTGAGGGAGATCTCAAAATACAGACAGATATTTACATGTATATTTAAGAAGATGAACACAGTTCTGATCTGGATGATAAGCCAGCTCTCTATCACCGGTAACTTAAATTTTATCACACAATTTCAGTAACTCTCAGCTTCCACCCTCGACTACAATTCTGTCAAAAAACCTATGGATGCAACCCTGTTTAAAGGAAACCAATGTATTTTTTCTCTTATAGGAATGCAGCATGTCAACCACCACATCAAGGTCCACTTTACACTCCAAATAGCCAGACCTCAAGTCCATTAGTTTAGCAGTCCCTGACAGTAAATACAGTTTTTCATGAGTTAATTACACCTTTTAGACGACAACTGTTGCCAAACACAAGACGTCTCAGCTGTTTTATCGGAACCCTAGCAGGGCGGAGGAATGAGCCGGGGGTATTTAAAGGAGCGGGAAAGGCGGATGATTTCACTGCCGTAGGGAAAGTCCCTGAGATTCCCATCATCCCTGTGAAAACAGCGGAGATTTTCGATAGCGCCTGCCACTTCCCTGCCCAGCCAGCGGCCGGAAACATGGACAGATTCAGACCAGATGTGAGCAACTTGCACACACACAAAAAAACACACGTAGAAACACACACATGCAAGAATGGATGTATGCAAACACATGTCTGCGCATGCAATCATGCACATTTGTGCACATGCATGGTGCATACACCTTTGCCCACAGTACAAACTCACACACACACACTAAAAAAAGATTAATAATGATTAGATAACACCTCTGTAGATAGTATCTCTAATCACACAGTTGCACACTGATCCTAGAATAGTATTATTTCAGCCGTCCAAGAGACATAAGTCTGGATTCGACTCGCCCCTGCTGATCTGATAACAGTTAGTAAGAGCAAGTAGGCAAACAGAATATAAGTCCCCCGTAATTAATGGCAGCATTATATTGGATCTGAGCCTGAGCATAGAGATCTTTAACGGATGGTTAGCTATTCCCTCATATGTTCTGGCTGAAAATATTCCTCAAACACCCAAATTCCTTTAGCTATGGGATGGCTGCTGTTGGGATTTTGCATGACAAGGGTAACTAGTCCCAAGGGCTAAAAGTTTAAAGGAATTGTTTGACATTTTGTGAAAAATGCTAATTCGCTTTCTTGCCAAGTGTGAGATAAATATGAAGTTATAGGGGGAAACAGGTAGCCTGGATTTGCCTGAAGGTAATATTATTTGTACAGATTAAACAAACATAAACAATGTTTTCGATTAGTGGGGTCTAGAAGTGGTTGTAGGCTGATTTTGCTTCCTTCATACAGAGCTAGGCTAACTGTTTTCCTGTTTCCAGTCTTCATGCTAACATCTCCTGGCTATAGCTTCATATGTTACTTATTATCAGCTTATCAGTCATGTGTGAAGCGCGATCAACTGCACTAACCTGTTTGAAAGGTGATATTCAAACAAAGATATTTACCGTACTGACATATATCTCTCACCAGGAAGGTGTTTCCAAAATGTCAACCTACTCCTTTAAAGAGCCTCCTCCCCCCACCAACACATCAAGTTTCAGCTATCGTTACAGACACATCAGTAGGAAATTCTCCTGCCTGCTGCCTGACTAAGTAACATGTGAGGAAAATGCGTAGCGCCAGAAAATCCTGAATAAATGGGATAATTTATAAATTTGGTGTCACGTCATGCCCTCTAAGCCCTTCAGTCTGGTTTATGATCACTGGGTGAGCTCGAATGAATGTATCTTTGGGGCTGATTCAGAAAAACCCCCATGCTCATGGAGCCTGAGTTGAATCAGCCAGTCTGTGTTTGTGTGCGTATGTATGTGTGTGTCAGTCATCTCGCGGTGGAACAGCCAGTAAAGTCGATGAATGAATACACTGGGTCCATATTTCACTTTTTTATTTGGAGCCCTCACAGTGGCCATGTTGTTTTTGTGAGCAGTCAGAAACAATGAATTATTTCAGGTGGCAATCTGAAGCTGGCAGAGCGTGGCGCGGGAGGAAAAGCGCTGAGTGGGTGACAGCCAGACGCCCGTCTACCATGGGGGTCTGGTATAAAGAGAGACGAGAGAGGAAGAAAGGGAAGAAAAAAGAAGAGGAGAGCTAATAAAAACAGAACTGGAAAAAAAGAAGAGAAAAGGCGAAAAAGTGGAAAAGAGAGACGAGGGAGGAGGTTTGGGAGATGAGGCAGCAAGCGAAGGAGAGAAGGAGAAAGAGAGAAAGGGGGAGCCAGGCTGTCGTGGAGCGCTGCCAGCCGTCTGTGTGGTCCATGCGTTCCAGCCTGGAGGAAGCAAGCCAGGCAAGGGAAGGGCACACACATACACACACACACACACTTACGTACACACACAGACACACACAACAATTCCCAATGGCGATACATTTATTGAAAGCAAAAACACTTATATACACACTTGTACGATACTGTCCATAGTTTAAAGAGCACTCACAGACAGCGTACCTCTGCACCTCTCTGCTCACATTAAAGTGTTTTGATTCAGAACAGGGCAGAACAAATCCCCCAGAGATGTTTTTGTTGCAGCTCAGAGCCAACCAACTCCGGACCCTCTTTCTTAATCTTTATCTCTTTTTATGATTCACTTTCTGCCTCCCATTCTCACTCTTTATTCATCTGTCTTTCTCTATGTCTCTCCCTCCCACTGAATGATTTTGTGTTTTGCGTTGTAGAGGCCTTGGCACCTCTTCAAGGAACTTCATGAGACATTCAACTGACTGACTGCCTCTGGAAAAGCCTGAAGTCTTTTTTTCTCCTCTCTCTTTTTCCCCTCTTCCCTCCCTCCCTCCCTCCCTCCCTCTTTTCATTCCTTTTCCTCCTGATGTTTGGGTGAGTTTTATTTGTCCGGATCCCATTGTTAAAAGCTGCTTCGAGTAAAGCAGCAGATAATGGTTGTGGGTGTGTGTGTATGTGTGTGTATGTCTGTGACGGACAAAAGACTACTGAGTCTTTTAAAACCCTTTTTAATTACCTGGATCCTGTACAAAAGTATATTCTATTTTTTGGACAGGTTGCTTGAGGCAGTCACTGACAAGGCATGAAAATCCAGAGACATAAAGGGCCTCATATTCCTGTACATAATTCAAGGAAGTTAAATGGCAGCTGGCTGACATCATCTAAATATTGTGGTACAATGTAATTAGCATATGTGAGGATCTTAGCATTTAGCATTGAGCATAAACATCTGTTGTAAGAAACAAAGCCTGGGCCTTACAGCAGGTAATAATACCCTACAAGTGCATGTAATGGCATGTGTATGTGATGACAATGTTAGGAGACCTTTTGGTGTTGTCATGACAGATGTGTTAATGGAGGCATCTCACTTACTCATACTGTTTACAGCCTTGCAGCGCGGAAGATGGCAGACTTATTTCAGGAGTTTTAATAGAGTGTAGCCTAGCAACCACTCTAATAAGGTTGTGTTGAGGTGTGAGGACTTTTGTCTGAGTGGAAGCATGCATCATCCTCTGCTCCTCATCTCTCTTGTGGTGTGCCACAAGGCTCAGTTTTAGGCCCACTATTGTTTTTTGTTTACATGCTTCCTTCTTGGGACATTATTATCAAATAAAATATTAATCCTTTAAAATACACCATCCCTCCCATGGGATGCTTTGGTCTTGGTATGATTCAGATGTTATTTCAGCTGCCTTTTATGGGGTTAAGTTTAATTTTTATGCAGACAACCCCCATGTACTGTATGTACCAATAACACCTGGCAATATTAACAGTCTTCATGAGATTAAGCACCGGATGTCCAATTTTATAGATAATTTTATTTCGGTCCTCCAAACTTCCCTCAGCGCATCGTTAACAATCTTGGCAGTCCCCAAGTATGTATTAAACCTGTGGCTAGAAATCCCCCTTTGATGTTAAAGCAAAAAAGTCCTTCTTTTCTGTCCTCTGCTGACTTGGAGAAAGTTATCCACTGCTTTTGATTCATCCCAACAGAACTACTTTAACTCAGTTTAGCCGTCTCTCTCAATTGTAGCCTGTCCAAAATTGGCAGCAATGCGTTTAATAAATTCAGGGAAGTGTGATCACACCACCCCTATCTTAGCCTCCATTCACTATGAGTTAATTTCAGAGCTGATGTCCAAATTTTACTTGTTACATTCAAAGTTAAATTAGGTCTAGGCCCAAAATACATTTGTCACCTCCTGACCTCTTGTGAGCTGGACCAACCTGAGGACCTCTGGCAACAGTGTCCTGGCTGTTCCAAGGTCCAGGTTAGTAACTAGATGCAACAGAGCTTTTGCTGCTTCGAAATTCCTTGCTGGAGCAATTTAGGTTTGCTACTTCTATGTCAAGTCACTTTGCATGCATTTCAATGTTCATAATTTCTAGCCTGCTATTAGCCTGCTCAAATATTTCCTTATTTGAGTTTACATTATTTTATTTTTCCCTTTTGTCTCTATATTAGTGTTTAAAAAAATCTTTATCTATGCACACTTGCACACATATTAAGTTACTATTATTATGACAGCTATCAATGTGAATGTATAGAGATAGAGAGCTGCATAAATATTGTGTGCATATGTGAGTGTAACTATGTGTGTGTCGCTGGAAGAGTTGGCTTGGCAGACAGGTCTTCTGAACCACTAATATTGTCTGCAGGCCTGTAAGTAACCAGGGCCTCTTCACCAGACTTGTTAACACCCTGACCAAAACTGAACCAAAACACGACCCCGTCTCCGAGCCCAGAACCCCCAGACCCAGCGGCTTCAAACACCAGAGAGCAGAGACGGGCCTGACCGCTAACCTCCACCACTGACGCATAACACACACACACGTCTCACACACACACACACACGCCCGGTTATGCACAGTAACCACTGCAATATGCCACAGCAAGACACAGTATGTGTGACGCCATAATGGTTTTTGTCACCTCCTATGTTTGTCTGTCATCAATTAACTATAATGAGAACAGTGGGTTTGGACAGAAAGCCTTGTATATTGTGTTATTATGGCTCAGCTATTATCACTCAGGAAGTTTGTCTCAGCTGGCTGCAGCCACCGTCAGGAGCAGCTGAAAGGAGACAGAACCACCTATAAAAGCATATTGGTTTAAACAACCACTCCCTGTCTATTAGCTCAAAATGACATTTAATGAGGCCTATTAGCTCTGCTCCAAATCAGCACTGTGGCTACACTAGACACGAGACTAATGACACCCATAACACACTCTCTCTCTCTAAAAACATTGTCATGTGGGTGCACACATGCAGACACAGGCGCTAAAGGACAGCCATACATGCATCTGTAATCATATCTACATTAACAAACACACATGCACATTCCTACACGCATGAACACACACAGACACATACATGTACAAACACAGTTGTTGAGTTGTTGGTACAGTGGCAAACCACAGGGTAACCAAGAGCTGTCAAACGATTAAGCACAATGCGAGCCACAGAAACCAAGTTAGCCTGCCGCTAATAACACAGTGGCCAGAGGGACCTGACTAACCACTTACCATACTCGCACACACACATATGCACACACTATAAACCTCTAAGGAAAATCATACCACAGATCTTTAAACTAGGCCTCACTGATATTCGTCACTCTAACCACCCAATTAATTAGCTAAAGCTCAGCGCCACAGTTCAGAGATATGAGCTCCCTTCATTCATGGGTGGTCCTTCTTTATTCCCCCCACTGATATTAGATGAGGAACCGCTGGGGAAATGACATCCCTCAGGAAGACTCATATGGCTACCATAAGGCTTATCAAACACGCTGACACAAAATGTTCTTCCTGAATGAGACACCCACAACCAGGCAAGTCATTAACAGGGAGCAAGAGCTGACAGTTTAAAATTCAATTCATAGTGTTATTGTCACCTTATTTTCCACAAACAACACAGTGCTTTTACAGAGCAGGGCCATTGAGTGCCAGTGTATGTCAACTTTAAGACAGCCTACTGTTCTTTCTCTGTGTGGACCGCTCCCTGTAGGGGCCCAGCGTACCACAGGCCTCCTAATTACCCACTCGTTTAACACAAAATAGAGCTGTAATGGCCGACAAAGCCCCCCCATGTGTCAATGAAGCGTTCACAGATAGAATCACAGTTTTGGAGACAGCCGGTGCTCTCAGCTCTCTGAGTCTCTCCGTGCTGAAACCCGGAGGAGGGGAGGTGCGGTTGAGAGGGCACATGTGTGTTTTGCCACCCTCCGACCTCGGCTTAATGACCCCTGAGAGAGAGACGTGTTCTGGCTGTAGTTTTTGGGTAAATTACACCAGTGCTGCAATTCTGACCACTTAACGGCAAAGTAAAGAAGTTCAGGGGTTACGTATGATGACATAGTATTTATTGCTTAAATTACTGTGATGAGACTGAAGTTAGAACATGCAAACTTCAACTTTCAAGCTTTCTCTCAGACCACAAACTGAGCAAATACAAGGGAAGAACAATAGGTGAAAGTGTTAAGTCTCTTCCCTTCACCTGGCATCAGGTAGTGCTGCCTTTGTCTTGTTCAGTGTCTCAGTCTAACTTCACTTATGTCCACGTCTCCATTAAGGCTTTTTGGACACGATTCTTAAGACTGCAACTTTGTTGAGACCAAACTTTGGCTTTTCTAAACAAATTCTACTCCAACTCCCATCTGCTCGCCACCAAGCAACAGGACTTGTTTGAAAGTCATCTGATGGGGGACAGCAGATGCACAGGAAATGCTTTTGATCAAACAAGATGGCTGGAGAGCGGGGAGGGATGAAGGGGAAAAAGTGGGTGTGACTGAGTACATGTGCTTTTGAGGACAAGCATGTGCCTTTGTTTCAGGGTGCGTGTTGATGAGCGCTGAATGTCGATTGTGTGAGGCGTTTTTTGGCACCACGGGCAGGTTTCCTACAACAGAGACTGATGGTGGTACTAATCCTTCTGTCTCCCGGCTCCTCTGTGTCTCTGTGCGTCCTGGTGCCATATGTGACGGGGCCAGCGGGCGGGTGGTGGGTTGTTTGTGATGTGATATTGTTCACTGAGACGCCATGAGATGAGAATATGTTTTTTTTTTTTTTTTTTTTTTTTTTTTTTTTATGAATAGGGAGGAGGGTTGGGGAAACAGCTGCATGCCAGACCAGTTGGCACTGATGGCTATAGTAAAGTTTTTTTTCCTCCTCAGTTGTTTTTATATGGCCCATTAAAATGAGCTGATGCTAGCACTCTGCTACCCAGTGTACCCTCTCAGGAATATTCTGCCTCACTTTTTATTTCTCTTCTTTCTCTCAAGCCATCACATGGGAGGCTGAACCACTTTCTCACAGGTCAACTTAATTAGAAGCCAGCTGATTGCTAATTAACACAATCAGAACTTTTCCAGTAAAACTATTTTTTGGTTTTGTTAATTAACCTGTTGTATTACTCTGTCTCCATTTTAGCTAGGTATTTGCTGCCATTGGCTAGCTGCACAGTCAGCCACACCCACACATTAGTTTAAGGGGCAAGTTTAGCAGCACAATTTAGTCTGTACAAACCAAGCAGTAACCTGAAAAATGAAGCCAAAACAGAAATGCCAAAAACTGCAGTTCCTCAAATGGCCACTTGAGGCTGACTCCAAAAGTCAATCCCCATAGACATGTTAAAGTGCCTGACTTTACAGCAGAAAAAAACATGTTTACAGCCTGGTACAAAAAACAGTTTTGGTCTGTATACCTAATTTTCCCCTTCATGACAACTTTTATATAACGCACTCATGTAAATTAATAAATAAAAGGCTAAAGTTATGCATAATTGAGGGCGTGGCCGCTTTGAGTGACAGGTGGGTGCTGCTAGCTGTCTGTTAGGCAGCAGGTCAAACATTACTTTACTAAAGTAATGTAATGTAATAAGTTGTGTGTAATTTATATGTTAGCACTAATAAACAGGTGTCACTGTCTGCGCTCAATAAACCTGACTCATTAGCTTAGCTCATTAACTGGCTAATAAGTCAGCAAATTAATTAGCTGTGCCTTAGCCCACACGCGGTTCAAAACCGCTCTTCAGAAACCTATGGGCGACGTCCATCTTTAAATAGGCAACAGTCTATGATACAAACAGTTGTATAATTTCCTCTGTGGCTCCGGGAGGAGTTTTCGAAAATTTTTACAAGAATTACCTTGGCTTGGGCTTGAGACTTAAAGTTTGAACCTGCATTACAATCTGGAGGTTTGGGGTTTGATTGAAATGGGCATTTAGGAGGCAACAAGGGTCGAATGAAGGATAATATTGTGGTGCATTATGGGAAATGTAGGATCCAGTGTTTCTGGAGCTTGACCCACAATAAGGACTTAAAGGACTTCTACTGCTTTGATTTTAACCACTCTTTTTTTAGCCTGTCACTCATGAGTCCCCAAACTTTATATAAGTTCACTGGTGTAACCATTTAAAGACAAACTAAAATAACTAACATGTTGTATGCATGGTACCATACTGTATGTGCATGCATTTGTACTCACTCCTGGGCTCACGTGGTCCATCCACGGTGACCTTTATGGCTCGGTGGTAAGTGGCCACTTGTGGTGGGTTGGTGAATACTGTGATTGTCAGCGTGAAGCTCTTGCCTGTGGTGACATCAAACAACATCAAATGACATGCCATCTGCAGAGACAATGACCTGCATTCATTGCTAAACCATCCCTAAGTCACAAGTGTGGTTGTGATCACATAATAGCCAATACAAACTGGGAAAAATCGACTTTAAGCGGATTAACGACAGACAACATGTTTGAGGGGGTCTATTTAGGTTCTTTGGCAGAGCCTAAATGGAAGATTGACTGGAGGAGCCAGTATCTTGTTATCCAGAATTTCTCCCTGTCTAATGCAGTGTGAGTGGGCGAGAGGCATTTTAATAGTCACTTCCTTTCTCAATAATCCCCAGCAGTTGCTGCCTTGGGGTTGAGTGTCTGTCTGTGCAAGTGCGTATGTTCCTATGTGCATGCACGAGGAATGCTATGAATCAGAGCACAACAGCCAAGTCAGCAGCAGCACTAACGCCTGAGGTATGCAGGCGCATCACGTAACCATGACTACACACAGGAAACAGGAAGTGGGGGGCAGGTAGCTGCAGCGACTCATCGGAGCAGCTGTCCATTCAGTAGCAGCCATCTACCAGTGCGTGTCCTCCCCTCTTCCGTTCCATGCTGTAGCTCACTATAAACATGCCTTTCAAAGCAGTGATAAGTCAGGGAGATAGCAGATCACAGATACAACAGGTGTCCCACATACCTGGTTTGAGGGGCATGTGGGTGAAGCAGAGCTAGTGATTTACGATAAAAGTGGGACACCTAGTGCGTCACCTCCCTGTGCTCCCTGCCATCATCGCTGCTGTCATATGTTACCTGCGATCTAATTTTGGCTTAATGTTAACACTATTAAGGCTAATAATGTTATCAACAGTATCCATCCATCCATGCTGTCATCATACAGTGGCACCATTTCAGCCCTGTAACTATCAATCCTTGTCCAACTCTGTTGACTCTCCCCGCCTCTCTATACACGCCTTTTATCTAACATCCTATCAGTTCGCTCTGCTTGTACTTATCTCTGTCTTTGCCGGGTATTCATTTCAGACACCTCGTAGTCTGATCTCCCCTGGCTCCTATGTCACTTCCTGTGACTAGATTCTGTGTCACAGTGAAGGGACGCCTGCAAGATCTCTGTGGCAACAGGTCCAAAGACCATGCCTCTTCTCCTCTCTATACTCTGTCACCCTTCATCCCGCCTGACCGCCACTGCTTCCTGCCTTTTTGACAGCTACAACAGAAAAGGAAACTGAAAAGAAAAGTTACTGTTAGAGCTGATGACAGCTCTTAACACCACCAACTTATCTTAGGTGACAACTTTCTGTGAGACCTGTAGTAAATAAAAGTCTCTATGAAAATATTTCCAGAAAGTTTGGAGATGGCAAAAAAAGAGCCAGAGCACGACCGCAGGGCCAAATTTGACATCATAAATAAAATGATTTAGTCACAAGATGATAAATGATGCAAAGAGTCGCTTTAGTGATGCCAAATATTCAGGGAATTCCATTTGACCCAATAGCAGTGTACCTCTGCCTCAGTCTAACAGCCTGAGGATATATGCAGAGTGATCAGCTGCGGGGCTGCAGCACCCACCCACCATGTTTATAAGCCTGGTCTGAGCTGGGTCATGTCAGGTGAACATTAAGGAAAGGATGAAAAAAAGACTTATTCCTTGTTATCAAGTCAACACTTTCTTATGCAGCTAATGCTGGACTAACACATGACTGACACACATCCCATCTTTGTCCAAAGGGCAAAGATGGTAAGCAGGAGACAGTGGCGTTTACAAAGTTTGTCTGTCTCCCCTGGGTTAAAAGATTAAAAAAATTAAATAAAGGCCTTTCATTTTAAAGCAAAGAGAGTGGCAGAAACATGATTCACCACTCAGACTTTAGGAGACTGGCGGTGGGATTCGAGCCCGGAGTTAGAGAGATCATTATGTGGTTGCCACGTAGGGAATGTGACCACTAATCCACACCACTGAACCTAATAGCTCAGACTGAGTAGTAGTAGTGTACAGGCAGAGGAGCACAGAGAGCTGCAGGCCTCACCTCTGCCACTGCGGCCCACGAAGCGAAGGTCGTTGAAGCGCGCTACCTGGTTCTTCATCACACCTGAGGCATTCCGCAGCTCAGCGGAGTAGTTCTCATCATTCCCCGCCATTACTGTGACAACAGTCCCGTCAGGTATGTCTCCCAGGGCGACCACCTGTCGGGAGGCACAGAGGTCAAAGGGCAGAAATTTAGAAACTATCTTGATCAATGTTCTGGAGGAATACGCACATTTTGCTTCCTCATCCTGTGGCCAAAAGCTTGTAAAATATAACTTCCACACACAAAATGCTACAACAAATCCTCTCTCTCTGTTCTTAGTTAAAGAAAATCAGAAGAATGATTATAGAAGAAAATTGAATAATAGAATTCTGTTAGTTTAAAAGCCAAAAGCTGAGGGAAATCAAACATTAGTTTCACCCTCTGTTTCACTGGTGAAAGAATTCTTCAAGCTAATGTGACAGACTTGTTTTACATCATGCCATCCTCCACCAAATGATGTTGATAAATGGATCTAATTTCATTCTCCCAAAGCTGTTTGATCATGATGAATGTGATTATGTGAATCACTTCTCAAATACTTAATGCTTGCAGAGTCTTAAAAACAAAAGCAGCGAGACCTCGTGTTATCATTTAGATTCCTGGATGCAGATAAAAGAGCATGAGTGGGCCTACAGAGCAGAAATAATTACAGAGCTGTAGTAATAAGAACAGTTAAATAACACATATATTTTAAAATGTGCCATATTTGATTTTGAGCCAGTGCTACAGCTACAAATTTCCTCTCTAGAGTGTCTTTGATCCATCCTTTAAATAATATCTGTCAAGTAATTAATAGGGCCTTTCCTGTGAAATATCATGGGAGCCTATAGAGGCCTAAAATATATAAACATTACTCTTTGCTGCATCTTAAAATATATCTTTTTTCTGTCTTTGAGTGCCTGCTCATTAAAAGTTCTGTAGAAAATGGAAAGACAAATTACAATAATGTAGTATAATCATCAGTAATAGTTTCAATTACAATATGTAGCGACATGCTGTTATATATTTTTCAAATATTTTTTTTAACATATGAAAATACTTGCCTAATATAGAAAATTGCAATTAATCAACAAAGCTTTGATTGTGTCATCCTTATTATTCACTGATTAGGAGACCTTTTTAAATGAGCCACAATATTGTAGTTCACTGCATTAACTGATTATTTGCAATAAATAAAATGTAGTTTTTGTTTGAATACGAACTGTGAAAATTAAACAATATGAACATGTGATTCCTTCCCTTCCTTTACCTCTGGATGTATTTAACATTTTTTTCTGGCCTTTTAATCCTCTCCTTTCCTTTAGGCTTTCTTATTTTAAAATGCATTTTCTGAATATATTTTTGTTTGTGAAGTGACATTAAAAACTCCCGTATCACATTGCAGCTTGACTGTTATTTTTGCTATTTAAAATTCATAATAACAACAAACCGCAATATGTCTTTAAGAAACTGTGATAATTACAGGCGATAAGAGGTCAAATGTGAAAAGAGTAAAGAAAATAAACAATAAAAAGTGGAAATAAATCCGAAATTCATGGAATCAAACAGTATGAGAAGGATTTAAGTTGCACAGAGGCTCGGTTCAATCTTTTTTAAAATTAAAAGTTGGCTCACTTTAGTTGTTGTGTATGTTACACTGAAGACGACTCACACCGCAGTTTACCCACCTTTTCATTTAGCCACACATAACTGAGTCGGGACTCACCTTAAAGGCGACAGGCAGCGTCTTGTTGCACCGCCAGTGGGAGGGCAGGACCGAGCAGAGAAAGTTGGGGCTGTCGGTCCGGACCAACTCGGCCGGGTGGTCGGCGATGATCTCGGCCATGCTGCGGTTTTCGTGGGGACGCAGTCTTGGCACCGCCGCCGCTGCGTCCGGCTGCCCGGCTGGAGAGCTCACATCGTTCATCTTCCCTGGGACCGGCTGGAGGCTACTGGACGGCGGACTGAACCTCCGACTGGCGCTGGGATCTACGGGAATTCGCATCACAACAGCGTGGATTATCAGAAAAGGCACCAAAGACTCTCCAGCTCCTGTCTTTCTCTCTTTCTCTCTCTCACACACTCAGGGAGAGAAACTCAGAGTGTGTGCCGCTGCTCGCTGAACCTCAGCGCGTCTGCCAATGGAAAATGGGACTTGGTGAGCGAACACCGCGTTTCAAAACCCTCTCCACTACAAACTTTAGTGGGCGCCTTCAAACGACATAAAATATACTTCTCCGGCAAGAAAAACAACTCTTGAAAACTTGATGATGTTTTAAATGACAAGTTCTGTTTTTCAAACTTCTCGGTGGAAGCGTCCATGCGCCATAACGCAGGCGTAGCTGCTCATGTGTGGATATAAATAACATCAAATAAATGTCCGAGCGCGTAATAGGCTATAGAGTTACAAAAAACAGAAGCGGGTCTAAAATGAACAGCCGACCCAGATGCTCAAAAAAGTTTTTGTCTGTCTTCCTTGAGTGAGTCAAAGTCAAAGCGCTGCTCCAGGTGCGTCATTGAAGTCTTTGTGCCAAACTGAAAGACTCTCTGAAAGCCCGCAGGCTATGTACACACAAAAAAGTTTTCAAAGTCAAAGGGATAAGCTTTAACAATACTTAACAGAGCTATTTATAACCCCGCGACGCCTGCACATTCTACTTATTTTTCCATAAAGTCTCTCTGCCGAGCCGCAGGTTTTGTATATAGGGTTAAAAAGGTTGATGAATCTGGAAAAAAATATCATCGCCGTTGAGGTGAAGGAGGCGGAAAAACGAATCCCGTTTTTGAAGCCGTAAATGTGGTTAGTGTTTGGAGGTCGGGGTTTCCCGTGCTCAGGCTTTTTGTGGTTTATATAGCTCAAGCGCCCAGCAATTATTGCACTGATGCGACTCCAACACGTGGTGTCTGGAGTCAGATCCATTCCCTCAGCCATAATCTATCACGCCTATATAGACGACCGGACAGGTCTCCGTGTAACGTCTATACCTTCAGGACACACACACACTGGGCTGCGTTTCACCCCCTTTTATCTCTACTTTTATTCACAGTGAAAACTTTCACACAGCCTGCTGTACATACCGACATGTTACCGCTCTCCCGGACCGTCCGCGCGCGCCTAACTCTGGAGGTGGTCATTTCCAGTCAGCGTACACGCATCAGTCCATCAGTCCGTGTTGTGTTACCACTATATCCTGACAATATGCGGCTCACTGAGAGCGTTCAGAGAGCCGAGCGCGGGTGAGAAGTGAGTTACACTCCATAAGGTAGGAGTGAGTGAGTCACCGGAGAGCGGTGAGTCAGGTAGAGGCGCAGGAGTAGAGTTTCACTCGGTCGCAGGGGAGAGCTGTTGTGCAGGTGTACAGGTATTCTACTTTAACACGGGGCTTAAATTTATGTTCATCAAACATGTGGCCGTTTCTTGCTAACTGACTGCACTTTTGAAAAAGTCAGTTATGTAAAATCCTGTTTCACAATAAGTTGCAGTGCGTACAATTTCTTAAAATTATTACATGGGTGTAATTTCATTACATATAAACTACCCATAAGAGCGTCAGAAGATGACCCGCCTGGATCGTTTCGAAAGTGTGTAATTACGCACGACCTCTCATACGCATATCTCAAAATGACAGTGCAGTGTGTTTAAGTACATTTTCTGTATTTAGGCACAAATTCCAGGTACCTGAACTTTCCATCCCGTGCTACCTCATACCTCTACTCCACAACTATTTTTTTTACTCCACCATATTTATATGGCAGCTGTAGTTAGTTTTTGCGGATTAAGATTTAACATATAAAACATATGACCAGTTTATAACATATCATGCATCATTATATATTAAACTACCCAATAGTGTAGTATAAAATAGTTATAATTAGCTCCGTCTGGACCAACTACAACAATAAAATGCTCCTTTTACATTAATGCATTATAATAATCCAATAGGATACAATACTATAACATTCACAGGGGGCATCTTTCTAAGTACATTACTTTTAAAACATTTTGCTGATAATAACTTGTGTACTTTTGCTTATATATTTTCAATGCAGGACTTTTACTTGTAATGTGGTGTAACTACTTTTACTTAAATAAATCATCTGAATACTTCTTCCACCACTGCCAAAGAAATTATGCAAAAATATTTTCTTGCAAATTAAACATTTTTAAAAACAAGGCAAAACAAACAAAAACACATTTTGATGAAAATCTTATCTAAAAAAAACATTAATTGCACCTTTACACTCCTGCTTAATTACAACTTTCTACCTTGAGTGAAAAATCTATTCAAATAAAAGAATAAAAAATGATTTTATGCTTTGATTTTATATCTGAAATGTCCAGTATTCAGAGTGGATGCTGCTCTGAAGGCAGTCAGTGAGAAGGCCTGCTTCTTCTGCCCCTCCAGTGTCTACTGTAGAGGGCATCATCTACCCTCCGTGAGCTGTCTGAGAGACTCCAATATCTCAGCCGACTCTCATCACCCACCCCACCCTCTGTCCTGATTATCCATCAGTCTCCCAATGAGTGTTTCTGAGTGCCACATCACACAACAGCATGTGTGTTGCTACCCTGTGTTCCTTTTTCAGGCTTTTTTATTGCAGAGTCTTAAAGACAAAGGCCTTTGATACTCTGGGCCTGTTTCAAAATAAAAGTGACTACTGGGAGGCACAGCTGTCTGGGTATTTGGATCCTGTCAGGGCTTTTGTAGCTTACTTTTATGCTCTAAAGATGGATATACCCTTATGCGTTTTACAATAAGACAAAGAAGGTTTTCTCGCAGTACTACAGCCTGAGCACTTAACTTGACTTCTTTTGTTTCATAAGTATGTATGTACGTGGGTGTGCGCATGCATACATGTCTGTTAGCATGCGTGTGTGCGTGTGTGTGTGTGTGTGTGTGTGTGAGGATGTGGGAGGGATATATATAAAGTCTGAAAGCACTGACACGCATCTGGCACCTCGTCATGTGGACAGGGAGGGAAAAAAAAAAAAGAGTGATTGAGTTACACTTCCCCTCCGTGTGCCCCAAACACCAGAAATATGGTTCACATTGTCCAACATTCTCAAAGATCAACTAACAACTCATGGATGAATAAATGTGAATAGTAGTAATTAAATCTGTAATAGTGATAAACATGGCCTTGCAGGAACCGTGAAGACAGTTATTCCAACAGAGTTAAGTTTCAGCTCTGATAGTATCATTTTTTTTCAGCGCTCAATACATTTGGGGTAATGTGGAAAACATCCTTAATGTTGTAGTGGAATCTAATTTAGGAAATGTTAGGGTTGAAATAATAACTAACTCTGGGTCAATTTCACACAATCAATTTGGTCAGCCTAAATATTTTGAATGTATATGTGTTTGACATTGTTTTTGTTCAGATTTGAATTTCATTCTCTAACTGTTTCTTTGTAAAGTTCATGAACAAAAGACACATCAATCGGTACATTATTCAAACTTCACATCCCCAGTCAGTGTATACTTTTTTAAGCTCAACTAATCAGTCTTTTTTTGAGCCCTGTTATTGTCCCATCAGAGGCAGCAGCAGGAAGAACCTTTTGATTTTCCCAGCCCAATCCCAGGCCCCTAAATGCCCCCCCCCCCCCCCCACAATCTCCCCTCACCCCACCCTGGTGTAGTCGTGACTTAGACCCTGACAAGCCCGGCTCATCAAAGAGTGTTTGTCCCATCTGACTCCGCTTTGCCTCCCCGCTGTACGTTCAGCATCTGTCTTCCAGCTCCCTACAGGATACGGCCTGCATTCATACACTGAGGCCTGCTGTCTGGCTCTCTGTCATCCAGAGGTGTAGGGCGACCTCTGACTTTAAAATCCCCCGTTTGATGTCCCGGAGATGTGAGGGAGACAGTGGAGAAGGCGTTAATGTGCCAGAATACGCTGTTCAATCAAAAAATACCACTTCCACCGCTGCAGTGTCCTGGATTTAACCCAGCCAGAAATCGACTTTTGATTTTAAATTCAATGCTGGAACTTTCATGCAGTATTAAACTTTTAGGATATCTGACCGATCCTGCTCAGCATTAACAGACTTAATATTACGCGGTAATGAATCTAGCGTAAAGCTGTTCATTCAGTGCGGCTGCTGCTCGCCTGGTGCACAGCTGGATCGTCTCTCTCAGCTCTGGTATTATTCATCTACTGTGTTACACTGGCTTGGAGTCATTGCACAGTAGGAGAAGTCACTAACAGTGAAGAACCACAGTATACCACATTGAGCCGGATGTGCATTGTATGATTTATGGTAATATTGTATTTCTGCTGCTCAGTTTCAATTATTTGTTTTCAATAAAAATCAAACTCAGCTGACACTCTGACTAATTTTCCTGTCGAGATATCAAGCGCGTAATAAAAGTTTCTGTTCTCATTCCCACTTGGAATGACAAAGACTGTGTGAACCACTAATATGTACACAGACACAGACACACACACACACATGCTGTGTAATGTTGTCAGCAAACTAACCATGTAGAATCTCTCTCTGTCAACCTCTTTACATCTCTTTTGCTCTTTGACACTTACAGAAACACACATGCAGAAGCCCATTTATATTCCCTATTAACAACACCTCATTAAAAAAGATTACAGGACACAAGAGCTCAGTGTTGATGAACCAACAGTCCGATGCAACAGTTTAAACAGGACACACCCAAAGTGCCCTTTAACTTTTATAGAAAAATAATAAAAACACTGGTGAGAAACATTACTGTCTCTCCACACCACTCTTCCTCTTTCCTTCTCTTTTTCATAAGCACATGCTCTCATCATTCAAGAGGAAAAGTACAGCCACTTAAGACTCAGGATTAAGGCTCCATTTCACAGTGGTGCATTTTTCAAGACACTTAATTATAGCTTTCTAGAGGAGGGTTGTGACGAGGCCCAGGCCTTTTCAGCACTAACGGGATGTTTCCATGTTTGGCAGTCCACCAGACAACCGGCTTGCCAGCTAACCAATCAGCGAGCCCACCAGGCGAGGCAGCAAACCAGCCAAATATCCAGTCTACTAGCCAATCAACCAAACCAACCAAGAGAGCAGACACGCAGCCGCAAATCTAGCCTGCCAGTCAGTTAGGTAGACTTCAGCTGGTAGCCGGCCAACCGGGCATGTCAATTAGTGAACCGGTTAGCCAGAAGGGGATGACGACAGGCAGAAACTTTACTCCTTGTGACCTCATCGATACAACCTCACCGACTCACATCAACGCACTGATCCCAGATCACAGCTAAGCCCTTAATGACTGTTTGTCACTGAGCCTGTGACATCACCGTGAACTATTAGGACCAGGATGGCACGTTCTGCGGTGAATGTGTGTGTGTGTGTTTGTGCGTGTGTCTCAGAGCAACCATTTTCACGGAGGCTTATCCAAGTTGTGTATTAGACTTTGAGACAGTTGGAGTGGCTGTGCCTATAGAGTTTAATGTATTTATACTGCAGCATTGAGAGATGCAGAAAGAGTTTGTCTGATATTTCACTTTGTTCTTTTAAATGGCAGGGAGCAGCATGGAAAGAGATGGAGACATGGAGGGGGCGGCTGCTCACTGCTTGTGGCAGGAGGGTAGAGAGGGAGGCAGGGAGAGAGGGAGGAGGGGTATAAAGACAATTTCCTCTCTGCTCTTATTGCTCTGACTGTCTGCCGCCTACCGCCTTCATGGAGGTCCCTAATTGAGATCACTTGTACTTAAAAATAGGAACAAAAAAGGAACTTCTGTGGGCTGGGAGATGGAGAGGAGAAAATAAAGCAGTAATATGTGACGAAGGCTGCCATTAAAGAGTCCCAATGATAGATCTGAGCGACTGGGGCAGAGAGCTGAGAACCCTTTCTGTGTCTGCCAGGGAACCTTCAGATGTTGACGTGTCACACACCACCTGCTGTCACAGCACTAAAACTGTGCATGTGTAAGAGAGTATTTGTAGGTTTTGTGTGTGTGTGGGTGCGCGTGTGTGTTGGTGGGTGTGTGGCTCTTTGATGGGGAAGGGTGACAGTGCCCGGGGCTGAGGCCAGAAACATGCCAAGAAGAGGGAGTTCAGTTTTTCCACTTTTGTATGCAACTGTGTGTGTACGTTACAGTTTTTCTTTACCTTGCTGCAACAAAATATCTTTACAGTCATCAGGCATATTTGGCTGCCCCACTCTATGCAGCCTTTGTGTCATTAGCTATGCTATTATTAGTCCTTCACTTTAATTCAAGCGTTCCACCAATCAAACCCTCCCTGGAGCAGCCTTTCCCAGACTTGGTCCCAGAGTGTCCCTAAGGCGTGCTGGTTTTCGCTTCGAAACATCTATCACTCAATCAGGTCTGATCGTGCTATTAATCAAACAATGAGCCCCCCCTCCTTGGAGACTAGTTTGAAGGATTGGCTTGAAGGAAACGCAGCGTATCCAGGAGTGGTACCGGACCACGGCTGGGAACAGGAACCCTGTAAAGAGCGTTTTTCTTGGACTGAGACCCTCTGTAGGTGCTAAAGACAATACAGACACTCGGGCTAGGCCAACATTCCACTTTACACTTTTCCCTTCCTCTGTGTATTTCACTGGTCTACTTCCCCTCTGCAAACTAGCCGGCTAGTATCAAAATATTTATAGTACATCTGCAAGACATGCTGTTCTCATGTATCCAGGACCGTTAAGCCCTGTGTTCATTATGCGAGGTAAAACTAATACCAGATTTATAGGGGGAGATTTCTCTCTGTTCTGCCTGTCCTTGTAGTACCATTGAGGATGATTTATGTGAGGTAAGGAGGCACAGGCGAGATAGATAGAGTGACTACACGGCGAGAGACAAACAGGCAGTGGCCCAGACTAGCACTCGCAGGGGGGCTATCGGCTATCACTTGCCCGTTTCCACTGCCCCTGTTTCGAGACCGGAGGAAGGTAAGGAAGAACGGGCAGCGGCTGGAGACGGGGAAGGAGAGGAAGGAGACGGGAGGCGAGGATATATATATGTACATGCGTGGAGACAGGGTGGAGGAATGTCCAGGTGCACTGGATCCAAATCGATGTAAGCGGCAGTAGAGGGGGAACAGACGGAGGGGGAAAAAAAAAAGTCTGTCATGGATGCTCAATTGCACACAGACATAAACATTTAACCAAAGACAGAGTGAACCCACGCCTGGAAATATACCATATACATTTTTTGTCTTGGAACATTCAAATGTATTAAATATACAATCTATTTTGCTTGGCCATCTTCACAGAATGGGTATCATGAATGGCTTTGACTGAACGTAAGTGAGCCGCTCTCGAAAAAAAGGTTGTAGTACGGCTCCATTTCTGGGGGGTAATCAACATCAAAACTGTCAGTCAGTCAAGTGAATATGTCCAGCACTGAGACAGCAGCCAATCAGATAAACAGGAAATGAAAAAACAGTACTGGGCAGGCACCGCGAGCAGCCGCAGTACTGGGCGTGCATCAAGCTACAGCACTCAACTTCCGAGGGTTTGGATCTTGCTCCCTTTTTCTTTTTCCTGCTCTCTTCCTGATCACAATCCAGCTCGGAGCCACTCCAAAACACTGAGCCTGAACTCTGCAACCTGGAGCCATACATATTAGATCGAATTCCAAACCATTCAGACGTCAAAATGGCCCCAGGAAGCCTTGGCTTGTTAACATTTCGAGAGGCCTTACATGTAGCATCTGATGCTCCGTGCGCTGAATGAGTTAACAAATTAAGTTGTGAGTGTCACGGCTGATGCAGCTAAGTCAGAGATGGGCCTTTGCCTAAAACCTTTTGCCTGAAGCCTGTAATTACGCTGTGCCTATAAGGCCACTGGTCAGAAATGACTCACAACAAAGTGGGGGTGTAGAGGGGGAGAAAAGAGACGGATGGATGGAGTTCACTTTCATAGCTTCCAGCCTGTCCTCAGACATGTCCTCAGACAAAATCAATTCCAGTCGTCTTTGGAAGAGGGTTCAATGAAAGAAAATATTATGAAAGTTGGGGAAAACATGATTTCACAGAAGATAAATGACTATTGTCTGATTATGTGACCTATGACCCTGTATTTTCCACACACTCAGAACTTGCCGGTTATTCCGGGACAGGGCCTTTTCATCCCGTGCCTGCTCTGCCCCTCGCTGAGACGCGGATGACGCCAGCTTTATAGCGCCTAAATCGAGTCCTGAGCAGGGAGACTCATCAACTGCTGGATCCCACAGGGAACATCAATTATGTTGTGAAAAGCTGTCCTTCAAATACAGTCTATTCTGTGGTGTTGCATTATGGCAAAGTTAAGAATTTGAACGTCACACGCATTAAAAAAATCCTCTCTGGCATCGGAGTTGTTGGGATGTGGTCTCGGGCTGACAATTAAATTGTCCGCTTGCAATATACTATCACCCTGGAAGCATGAGATTTATGGCAAATATGTTTGCGAGAACTGATCATCTTAAATGTTTTAACTGGATTTTATGGCGTCATAGATCACTCTGATATGTTCTTGCATCCTCGAGGGACTGAAAAGTGTTCCCAGTAGTTGCAGAACTTATTTACAGACAATTAAAGAAGCTCTTAACAATCCAACCAATCCTCTCACTGAGCTAATGTTGAAAAACTCTTACACCAAATGAGTCTCTTTTAGCAACTTTTCCTGCAAAAGAGGCGGGTATTTGACCTCTTACAAGCCACAAAGCATTACCACGTAACACTCAACCATCTCTCAGGCTAAAGCAAAGCAGCTTCTACCTCTAAAAAACCTTAAAAACATTAAACTGGTATACAAGGTTAAGAGCTATAAAGATTAAACCTGTGTTTACATTGCAAGGGATTCTTTTTCATCAGTAATCGCCTCACACTGTGAGCCTGATGATTGGGTAATATTTATGATGAGCCCTCAGGGTGTGCTTCCCTCTCAGTCTCTCTTATGTCTATAAAATTTTTTACCCTTGGCTCAACAGCAGTGCAGACAAGGTCCCATTAGAACCTGATTGTATATGTACTTTTTAACTATGCCTCTATAGCGCCTTTAATGTGCACAGGTCATGTGCATATGTGTGCATATGCATGTGATGTGGGAGTGTGTATGTACAGTACGTATGTGTGTGTGGAGCAGTAAAGGGGCTGGCTCTCAGACTCTGGTTAACCAGACTATAATTTGGAGGCCCAGTGAAGACTCCCAGCAGCCTCTCACTGTTTGTTTACCAGAGAGACCAACTCTACTGTTTCTGCTGCATCTGCAGGGTCCTGCAGGAAAAGGGTGGGCGTATCTGTCTGGCTGTGTGTGCATGAGTACGTGTGTGTAGGTATAACCATGTGTGTAATGCACCATGTGAAAGAGACAGTATGTAGAATTGGTGTTGACAAATTCTTCTGTGGACATTATAAAGACCATTTCAGCTATAAATTTCCTTCTCTTAGCATATTTTCTAAAGGGCTTTGTTTTTTAAGGAACCAGTGCTTCCAATTAAGCTAAAGAACTCTGACATCCCTCATTCCCTTATTTTTCTCACGCATCTTTAAGCAACAGTAAATCAAGGCTGCAATATACATACACCACCCTTCCCATCCTGAAATGGTAGCTTTGTCATAAATAAGAAAACAAAAAGAGCCAAACTTCACAAAAAAAAACACTCTTGCATTAAGAAGTGTTTGTCAGCAAAAAATGACTGCTATTTTTGTTTGTGCCGAGAGTAATTCTCCCGAGACTAAACTGCTCGCTTTCTGTCCCAATTGGGCTTTTTTTTTTCACCAATTCTCCTCCCAAGCAGGAATAAAAAGAAAACAATGCAATTCAAAAGACCGGAGCTCCCAGCCTGTCATTTAGCTGTAACTTTGAATTGTCTTTGCTCTGCGTGAGCTGTTTTCTTTCACACACACACACAGAGAATTGTTGCAGCATCCTAAAATTCCATCACGAGAGAGGAAGAAAGAGGAGGAGGAGGGGGAGAGGAACTTTCAAAATCACTCTAATAAAATATTCCTGCTCCTCTGGGATCCTCCTTTGCTCATTCAGCATCAGGAGAAGTGAAGTGGAAAAGGCCTGTTATTGGTCTCCGTCCAAAAAGGAGAAGGAGAGAAAAGAGAGAGAGACCTATTTCCTTTGGGGAAAGACAGAAAATAGAATGAACAGCGCAACAGTTGACGGAAAACTTTTAACTGCGACAACAAAATGAACTACAGACGACTGTAAGAGGGCAGCTGTCTGGGTGAGTGACAGGATTCAACTCCAGACTGAGAGCCCGCTCCGATGAGGATCAGACGTTGTGTATGTATATAGACTTTGATCACGCAGAGCTGCTTGTCGGAGAACCATGATTGGATTGAATATGTGTAAACTGGCACAGCTCAGGGATCAACATAAAACACAACAGCTACAAGTTCTCAAACTATGCCTGCCCCAGTCACAGGGAAGAGCTTTGAAACAACCTGAAATGTAATGTCGGGGATTTTGCACTTGTGTAACATTGCTGTAGCAGCTCAAATTGTTCAAAACTTTTCTTTTTTTTTCACAGCAGGAGTCACGCAGGCTTCTGGAAATTTGCAAAGTTGTATAACTTTGTATAAACTGGTAAAACTTTCTATCAACTCACTATTTACTGTTTATATGTAACATATGTTATGATGTTTTTAACACACTACTTGTAATATAGTTGTAAACAGATATAAAGATATTTTTAAGTGTTTTTTTATGTACTCGTTAACGACTATCACTCCTCCTGTGTAGCTTTCTTCACAGTTAATGATTAACAATGTATTGTAATTATTTAAAACATCTTTATATGAAATGTTATGTTTTATTTATATCTATTGACTATCTTCATATTTTGCAGTACTTATTCTTATATTTATTTACCATTAAGTATTTAGTGTGCCCATCAGTGAATTGCGCATTGTACTTGGACCCTGTTATACTTTGCATTCAAGCCTAGCTCTAATTACATTTATTGTCATATTCAAGTATTTATTTATTCATAAACACTTCACCTTCACTGTCCATGACAAGTGAGCAAACTCCATCCACAGTGATGAAGGCCAAGAGACAAGAAGTTTTTTTTTTTATTTCTGAAGGTCAAGAATGAACCTTTGAGCTCAACTCTTCTTTGTAAACAGTTTTAAACCAGTCTGTGAATGATTTCTACGTGTGTACAGTTAACAGTTAATACATATCTTATAACTCAATGTAATCCTATATTGTTAAACATAATTAAAGCTATGTTGTACTGCTTTATTGATCACACATTAACTGTTTTTTATACGACAGTTAGAGATTCATGAGAAAAGTTTTAGTATAAAATTCACTTAAACACTTGAGGCTCCTTATATCTGCTTATACCTACAATACAGCATGTGTTTGTATACTGTTTATAAATGCTAAATAGAGGGGTTAAAGTAGTTTTAGTTCTTATTTCCAATTATCTGCATCCTTCTTTCATTCTTTCTTTCTCTTTCTCTCTCTCTCTCTCTGGAGGCCACTTTACAAACGAGAGCTGCCATTTCAAGCTTCCCTCCTCTCCCCAGAGGCTTGTCAATATCAGCTACACACACTATTGAAAGTTCAAAGACTAGCATCCCACTACACACACCTACACACACTCTCCTGGCCCCTTTTGTATCTCTGGGGAATATTTAATTTCAGTTGTCTGTGCACACATTTGAACATGTCTCCATGTGTGTGTTTGTGTGTTTGTGTGTGTGTGTGTGTGTGTGTGTGTGTGTGTGTGCCGCAGGTGGTGCAGGCCTGGTGACTCTGATTATTGTGGTGACCAAAGCATCGCCGCCCCGTAACATTTGTCATCACCCTTTTCCTGAAAGTGTGGGTGGGATGGGAAGGATGAGGGGAGGACATAAAGGGAAGGAGAAAGCGGAAGGAAAGGGAAGAAGGGAGAATAGGAGGGTAGATGATGGTAAATGGCCACCCCCGCAGCGCCATATGGGAGGTGGTTTGAAAGACTCAGTCTTGTGTTGATCTTACTAAATGCCTCATGAGTGCAAACTGATCCTCTCTATTGTGTCATATCTCTTCCTCTTTCTCACTTACTTACTTTACTCTTTTTCTACCTTATGTTTCTTTTACACTCTCTAATTTCCTCATATTTTACCCCTCACTCTCTTCCACACACACACACACACACACACACACACACACACACACACACACACACACACACACACACACATACACACAAGCTTTCAGAGTTGTCAGACCGCCATAAAAGGCTTGTGTGGGCGTTGCCGAGTGGGTGGGCATTCTGATTTTCAGGTGTATTTGATCTGTTGTGTTCACACCTCGGCGCTGGCAGGGGGCCCACAGTGTGGGCAGGTAATTTGAGCAAATTAGGAGATGGGGCCTGTGTGTTATTAATGATACCCCATACCCTTCACTGCAGGTCCACCTATTGTTCCCTCCTCTGCACACACCTTTCTTTTCTTCCGCTCCGAGTCCCCCCATCCCATCTGCGCCTCCTGCTCAACACCCACCCTCAGCCCCTCTAAATGCACAGTGTATGGAATGCACACACACACACACACACACACACACACACACACACACACACACACACACATACACGGTGCACATGGGACGGGGGCGGCAGGAGGGGGGATTGGTTCCAGGTGCCAGTTTGAGTGAGAGCATTAATCAAGCAGACAGATCTCTCTGTCACAGACACCTTTAGCGTACACACACACACACACACACACACACACACACAACACACAGTACTGTACATCTATACTATTACTAGGTTTACATAGTAGTAACTAAACCCTACTGTCATTACTCCATGACATGGCTTCATACCAAACTCCCATTCAAAAATACAAATTTCCTCCATGTGCTTTTTTTAAATGTGTGCTGAGTGAGTTGAGAGACAGAGAGTGCTGGTGACCAGCGTCTGAAGACACGTTGTTACTTGTGTACTTATCCCTTCAGACAGTGCCACTGCTGCCATGCTATTGATCACAGTCAGAGCTCGCTGTGACTCATTGATGCCCCGTCACTCATCTTGTTTCACCTTCTTGAAAATTAAGCAAAATCTAACCTCTTCTATGTTTACACTCTGGCACATTATGTGTTTCGGCTAACATGTCCAACACGGGCTGCTCTTTTCATGACCTGCTGGTAAGTAGGTTTATATATTTGGGAGTCCGGCCTGAGTCAGAGGGGATACTGCATTCCTTTAAGATTAAACTAACAAGGGGAAAAACCTTCCCTTTTCTCCGGCATGGGGCAGAACAGGTAAGGCCTTGTGTAGGTGCTGTGGCCGTGCGCTCACTCACATCGTTACAGGCCGAACCCAAACATCCAGGAGGCTCAACACTCCATATTTCCCCCTTATAGAAACATGGAGTGTGGAAGCGAAGCTGCCTCGGCCGTTTCGCAGGTCAGGGAGGGAACGTTAAACAATGTTGTTCAGGTTTCCTGTGGTTTGACTTTGCTGTATCAGCTTTGCTTAAAGCCATCTCCTGAATGAAATAACGAAAATAAAACCTGAATGGTGGAATGGAAGAGAGAAAAGGCAGGACATGAAACAGAGCAAGCGGAGTGAAAGAGGTATATGAATCTGGGTTATAATACTGGTGTTCTGTTTCATTAGGGTGAACCGGTTCCAAGATAGACCAATTTTCAAAGTGTTAGGTAGTTACTTCCTCTCTGAGGGCTTATATCGGATAACGGTAATTCGCCCAGCATGATGCAATTGAAATGGATGAAGGGCTGCAGGATCTTGTTAAGTGTGAAAATAGCACAGCGCTGCATTAAAAGCTTCACTGGCTAACGCAATGGCATTAAGCTACCTGGTAATTATGGTGCATTCAAAAATCATAGCTACGCATAGCACGAGTTTGCAGAGCTATCAAAACACATACTCACTAATTTGACTTGTATCTTGAGATAAAGACTGCAAAGATATCAAACATTTGCATTGATTTATGAGAAAATTGAGCTTAGTTAATAAGCAGAGATGTGAGCACTCGCAGCGTTCAACAAATAGATTTTATCGCTCCCTCGAGAAGATTGTGTTGTGAGTCTTTTATCAACACTTTAAACAGGCAGAAACCTACAGTAAGCAAGTCAATTGGCAGGTTGCCTTGTCATAACAGTGTAATTAGCCCCGCAGCTACTGAATATGAGGATAAAACAAGCGATAATACACAGTGCCTTGTGAGTATTTACACTCAACTCTGCGTTTGTTGTTGCAGTCTCCATATTACAGGAGTGGGTGTAATCTCACCCCTTTCCTCGCATGTTTCAATAACTCCTCACTGCTTAATTTGGAAGGAGGTGAAGCAGGTATTGTAGATGAATCAGTAGTTCAGAGACAAGAAAGTTTGCCAGTTGACACTAGATTAAAAAATGCCCCACAGTCAGGGTTTCTCTTGTTTTCTGAAAAATGCTGCACTCACTTTCTTTGATTCACTGATTGAATTTTGTTGTTTGTTTTTTTTATTCTCAGAATAATGTTTCAGAACGTGCACTATGACCATGCAAATACTTTTTCAAACTTTAAGAAAAACACTCACAACTTTCACATCTTCAGCAGTGGGAAAGGCGTATTTCAGGCCATTAAAATCACAGGTTATAGTGTTCCCATGACACTCTCATTTAGGCCTTAATAACTGCCTACAGCCTATTTAGAGCCATAATCAACCTACCGTTCAGTCTCACTACATTTGAGTGAAAATACAGACCAATTAATCTATCTTTGATTAAACACTGATCACATTAACACTGCACCTCCCTGATTACCCTCAGGAATTATGTAGACTAATGTGAACCTCCAGCACTAATAAGTCCTAATAGCTGGTACAGCTCGCAAACACACACAGCACCATTTTACTCCATCAATATGACCCTGCTGGGATTAAATAACATGTTTGCCTCAGAGGTACAATTAAGCATTGCTAAATAGAGTTCCTTTGAGCCTGGAGTTAAGGGAAGAGTCTTCTCTGCACAGTAGCAGCCAGTGAAGCGCTCGGATTTTTCCCCCTGGCTTTTTCAAATTACCTATTGATGAGTGGGCTTCACGTCTCCCCCTGGCTGGGGGGGAGGAGGAGGAGGGGAGGATGTCTGGTTCACTTTTAAGATGTCTCCAAGAAGCAGGCCTGTGGTTAGATCTAAGGCAACACTTATGCAACAGAAGCTGCCTTTCTCAAATACATATATGGTTTCCCTGCAAATTATCTGAGATTTTCTTTGGGGAAAGTTTTCCGCCTGGAGTTTTCAGATATTTACCCACATCGACCCGCTTCTCTTTTGATCGTGTTGATTTGGGTCTGTCTGTGTAAGCACTTTTTTTTCCTCTACTTTGACTGCACAACTTTACTGAACGATAATTGCTCCCATGACTTAATTGTCTATATGTAATTAAGTTTGTAATAGAGAAAATAGGCACTTAAATGTTCCCCAGAGAGGCATGGTGGTTGAGTGGGTGCCACACATGTTGAAGATTATTCTGCCCTCCCCATCTGATCTGCCAGTATGAAGAGTTATAAAAAATGTATTTGAGGCAATTAAATGAAAATTCCTTGATGTAAATGCCAAGACAAATTTTAATGAGCCCCCTTCTCTCAATCTGGAATATTTGCCCGCTCCCTCAAGTCGGCTCAATTTATCGCTGGGAATGTGCACTCAGACCTAAATTAAAAATGTCCTTAAATACAAATCTAAAGACGGGATGGAGTAATGTGGCTTTTTAACTAACAAAACAATATTTTGTAACTCGTGTCCTCAGCAAACTGGCTGACGCCGGACAAAATGATCCAGGAGAAACATAAAACCAGGAGGACTTGAAGAAAATATATAAAATAAACAAAAAGGGCAAGACTTGAGCTTACTTATACCATGTGTTTGTCCAGCAAATAGATTTAAGATTAACAGCTACATATATATGTATTAAAATCTAAACTCTGTTAAATCATTAATTCAATTTCTTCCTATTTCAGTTTCATGAACTCTGAAAATCTAACTCTACCTTCAGTGAAAATCAGATCCTCTTTTTGTCTGATCAAAACAAAAATGTTTCAGATGCCATTCCTAATTTATACCAGTCCTGATACAGTACAGCTCGCTCTATTTATTTATTCTAAATTAGAAATACAACAGAAAGCGCTGGTGGTCTTGCAAAATCACATTGTGGTGTCAAGGGGACTTTTTGTGGTTGCACTGACAGATTTACTGCCCAGATGTTCACAAACAGGGGCAACAGCAGTGGTCTGCAGCTCAATGTCATTCAACAATATCTAATACGAGAATCGATGATTATCTTCCCTCTGAGTGTCTCCACCTGAACATCTGCACACATGTGCTCCTCTCTCCCTCTCTGGCTCTACTACAGCATGCTTTCAATTTCCTGCTGCGCTGCTCCTCTCCTCTCCTGCGCTCCGACCCCAGAGACACAGCGAGAGGTCAGGGGGTTAACATGGTAATAGGTGGTGGTGATTGGTAGAAGATGCTCACTCTCACTCTCCGGGCTTTCAGATCGTATTAGGAGCCACCCTGCTTCTGTGTGGAGCAGGAGCCCAGAACAGCTGTGTCTGACCACGGAGCGACTTCTTAAAAACATCTTTTAAACATTTGATTTGGACAGGGGAGCGGAGGCTATGGACCGGAGCAGAGAGAGAGAGAGAGAGAGAGAGAGAGAGAGAGGGGAGGGGTGGTGGTGGTGGTGGTGGTGGTGGGTCTATTAAACTCAGCCTGTCTATTTCTTGTGTCGCACGGGAACAAAAATGTTTGTTTAAATTTGAAAATTCTTCTGGTAAACCTAAAATATAATTTATTTTGCTGATTTAATTAGATTGTGTAAAGAAATTGTCACAACAGAATACAGCAAAACCAAAACAGAGGCGGCAAACTGGAACATGCATGTTGGCCTTCACAGGTAATTGAAAATAATAAGTTGACACTGCTACTGTTCGGAGCTCTTGAATCTATTGTGGTCTCATTTCCCATAGATCCACTCTGGGAGCCAAGAAGGATGTTGAGTATAGGATTTGACAAATAAAGAATAAATAAATATGAAGAATAAATTCAGCTGATGAGTGTAATTGTGCAATTCTTTGAAAAGATACATATTTTTATTGAAAGAAAATGTTTCATATTGTTTTTTTTGTTTTTTTTTACATACAAATTAGATCAGAGATTAAAAATCATAGTTTCCTATTTTAGTCATTTGCAGAAAAGCAGTAAGTCAGGATAGACCGATTATGAGTTCAAATTAATTATCACAGTGATTTAATTATGAATTTATAATAACAAAGTCAACATGGAGCAACTTCTTGTTCAAAGTGGATTTATGTCTGCCAATTAAAAGCTCCCAGGAGACTGCAGAAATCAACACTGATTAATTAATGACAGCAGTGCCACTGAACAATTTCAGGAAGCGATTACAGACCTTTCTTGGCAAACTAATCAATACTTCTTCCCTACGCATAACACAGACACCCAACACACACAATCCAGTAATCCCCACATCTTGTTTCAATGCCCAACTGTAAACTCTCTTGTGCAGTGTCTGTTTACGTTTGTCAAAAATATCACCCATGCTTTTGTTTTTGGTTCCGCAATGGCATCGCTTTGTAAATCTAAGGGTACGTTGCACAAACATGTCATCTCCCTGTTACAGAAATATTTATAAACATCACGTAGAGTAAATACTCGAATCTCTAAATGTGGAGAGGTTCTTTTTTTTTTTTTTGTTTTGTTTGTTGTCGTTGTATTTGCGCACCACAAAAAGCCATGATGGTAGCTGGGTCTTTCTTCCACCACAAATGCTTGGACCTTGATGGTAAGGTCCTCAGTGACCTCAGCTGATCCCCTTCACTCATCTGGACCCAAATCCTTCAAGCAGATCCAACATCCTTAACCCTCTTCACCCAAACCCCTTCATTCTTTTATCCAGACCTCAACACCTGACCCCAAGTCCTCCCCATGACCCGAGCCCCTAACCCAACTCCAGACACAACAGAGACCAGCGAAGCAGTACTCACCCCAGAAGAAGTTTTGTTGACATGGTGTCACTGTGCTGAAAAGGCTGTTAGATGCCATAGCTGCCTCTGGTTGCAGCAAGCCCCACTTTTGTTCCTCTGTGGTTTCCGTGACCCTTGACACGTCCTAAACCAAGAGCACGCAGCATGTCATGAAGAAAAAAAATGGAAAAGCCATCCACAAGACATGCTTTTACGTATCAACTATTTGGATGACCACAAGTAACAACCAGGTCTGGTTTTATAGAGAAAAAAAATTGCAGAGGCAAATATCGCCTTTGCGGATAGATCAGATGGTGTCGGACTTGCTTGCTTGGCGAGTGTGGTTGGAACGTACTTACTCGCTTAGCGCCGTCCTTGTGACTGGTGCTGGCCCGCGACGATTAACCATTTACACTCCAGGTCGCCCTCAAACACCAACCCCGAGCCGCACGTCTGTGGTTCTGTGGTTGTTTGGGAGGCGAGCAGAGCCCTCACACAACCCAAAAGGCACCAGCTTTAAAACTCGTCTCTTTCCTGCCCTCCATGTGCCGTCACTGGAGAGCCTGGGTCACATGCCCTCTGACGTCATCACGGCACAGCAATTGAGTGGGACAGCCTACCGTTGTGGCTTTCTTCCCTCTCCTCTCCTCTCTTCTCCTCTCTTCTCCTCTCCCCGGACTTTTTTCTCTCCTCTCTGGCTCCCCTCCTTCTCTCTTACGCGTGGTTCGGCAGCGCTTCCAGGCTCTCTGGGGGATCGGGGTCTGACGCTCCCATGAGTCAGGAGGCTTCAGTGGGGGCAGCTTGTTCAACCGCCCATGCCTCCTCAGCATATGGGGAACAGCGCTCTCTCTGCTCTGCTCTCCCTTCACTCTTTCATCCCCCTCCCTCCTCTCTTTCTATGTCTGTCTCTCTGACTCTGCTGCTCCTTCCTTCAACTCCTTTAACAGGCTGCCGTGCTGCTCCTGTCTGCCTCTGAGCAGGGAGAGCTGAGCTTGGTAAGATTTGAGGGTGTGAGTGAGGAGCGAATGGCTGGCTGCCTGGCTGGCTGGCGGTGTGAGACTGGGTGTGTAAGTGTGTGTCGAGCGTGCGTGCGTGTGTGTGTGTGTGTGTGTGTGTGTTTGTCTGTGTATGCATGTGCAGCAGAGAGAATGGGGGAAGAGAGGGAGGCTGGGTGAGTGAAAGTGGAGGTGGTGTGAAAACAGCTTATTTACAGAAGAGTGTGGCTGAAGAGTTGCTTCAGTGTCACTTTTTGCAGCCTGAATTTGTTCTCTTTCTCTTTCACACTCATCACGCTGCTGTGTCACAGACAGAAGTCCTGTTGTTGTGTTATTACTGTAATAACCGTGTGTGTGCATGTGTGCATGCAAGCCCGTGCTGAGCTTTAAATGGCTCTCATAGACGCAGACGATTCCTGTAAGAGGCCGTAAATCATGGCCACCTGTCTTCTCTGTGAAAGAGATGCCTTCTCACAGTCTCGCTAACACACACTATAACACAGACACCCTCTAAGAATGGCCTGCCAACATGTACTGCAGTGCAGGCAACTCATGACAATCAACGATGAATCATCACACTTCTCACACACTCACACTCTCTCACACTCACTCACTCACACACACACACACACACACACACACACACACACACACACACACACACACACACACACAAACACAGAGATTCCCACATATGCACATTCAGTCCACGCCCTCACGGGTCCCAGCACAGTGTCACGGCTCGTCTTTGATCAGCGATCACAGGTGTTTGTTACAACAGATCAAAAACGCAGACGGGGGTGTTAGTACAGAAGAACAGGAATGTGTGGAATGGCGCTGGGAGTTCAGTCAGGTTTGAAAGTGTTAAAGTGTCTCGGTCATCTTGTCACTAGACAGTGGGCAAGCAAGACGTAGCAGTAGAGAGAAGAACAGTGCTTCAGGCTACTCTTACTGCCAGTGGAAATCTTTTAATTAGTAATTTTCATAAATCTATCACTGCTGTTCAGTTTGAGCTTGTGATTTAAAAGGATGGTGCCCCCACGTTACAAAAAAATATATTTTATCACTTGCATCTGATGGTATTTGGGCATGCAGGTAGTTTGGGTTTTGAGATACTCTTGTCTGATATTTGTACCTCCACCAAAATACAATGGAGCTGAAGAGAATTGAACTGAAAATTACACTTCAACAACACGTCTTTCTAGGAACAATTTCCCATAACTGTGGATAATCCACAGACCTCATTGTGAGCAGTTTTCATTGGATCTACTTTCTACCAAAGAAATAGTCCCAATGAAAACTGTTCATGCTGTGTTTTATGGATTATTCTTGTTGCTGTTGATTTTCTAATGTAATTTCTGAGCACCACAAACTAACAAGAGTGGCAGCAGAAATCTTAAAACCTGGTCAAATAAAAGCAAGAACCTTTCGCAAGGCAATACCACAACAGATGAGTGAGAAAATATGTTTCCCGTTATTTGTTTCAACTATTTAAGGGTCAGCTGTTACATAAAAAAAAGAGGCAGATATTGTTTGGGTGTATTTTTGGACATAAATTCAGCATATCTAAAAGTGACATTTGATCATTTGTATCTTATTTGTATCTTAAAATGTAGTAATGTTAGAGTAATGTTAAAATGTTTAAGAAGCAAGTATTTTGTTTTTACAACTTAGAAAAAATTACATGAAAGTTACAAGATAACATTAAGTCATTAAGTCAATCAACAAATTAGTAACTGTAACTCATGTTTGCGTACCTCAGGCAATATAAAGAAATAATAAAACATTAGCAATATGTAATAATTAAGTAACCACAACCCAAATAAGACTACTGCTGTATCCATGTAAATGCTAAAACTAAACATTTTATTTTTTAGCTATGAATCCTTAGCCCTTATTTATTCCAATCTTGATAAACTAAATATAGGATCAGAAAAAAAAAGTTGAATCATGAAATACTAACAATCCGCCCCATATTCCACACGGCACAGCACAACACCATTTCCACAAGTCTTTGCCATCTGCCTTATTTTTGTGCAGTGACACGTTTTCCTTGGCGCGGTGCTTTGTAAATATTTGCTGTCTAAAACAAGTAGATGCTTCTTGAGTTGCAGCGCATGTTACAGGATCCTTAGGGACGGGCTATTCAGATGCTGCAACATACACAGTACCTATTTCCTTCCAGAGATTTAATCAATCATGTCACCCATGCAGTTTACCTTCATACTAATTATATCCAAAACATTTCAACAATAGCCCTCCTTAATAATAGTTAGACTGTATATGTTTTGGATCACCAGGGTAATAGCAGAGACATGCTATACAGTTGGATTAGTTTGGGAATTGATACTAAAGTCTTTCAAAAATAACATTTAAGGTTATGTATAAACATTTTAAGGTTACTGCAAATGGATGCTTAGCTGTCAGAAGCATTAAACCTTAGGACAGAGTGCAGTGCGCTGTGTCGAGCCACACTGAATTACACGCAGTTTGATGGGAACATAATTTGCACATCGTGACTGAATCTAAAACATGGAATGAAAAATAAAGCATAAATGTCAAACCCAACTCATATGGCAGGGAACATAACTTCTTGGGTGGCATGGCATGTGATAAACAACCTTGATGGTGAAAATCTGAACTATGATGATGTTGTAGTCTCAGATATCTGCATGAATTCTTTAAGAGCTGCAAAGATTGTAACTGAAAGGAAAGGGTGATGTTTTCCCCTGATACAGTAACAAAGTTTAGTTAAAGTTGGCAAAATATTGTTTTATTTGCCCAACTGTTGGTCAGGTCAGCGGTTCACCCACCTTAAGAAAACCACAACAAACCTTTTCCGTCACTGAAACCTTGACCACAACCTCCACTTTTGTCTACAAGCAAGTCTCAGGACCCCAGATCTAATCCTGAAAACATGTAAATTAAAGGTTTTGATTTTGTTTTAAAAAGTATAAAGTTTACGGGACATTTGACGAAGAAAGCTGATCAGTTAAAATGGTATTTACTGAATTTACTCTGGCCTGATGGGAAGGATTTCAGCAACTGTGTTGTGAGAAGAACCAATTGTGATGTTCATGTGAAATGTGTTTTAATGGATGTAACATATCTAATAATGCAGTGTGTATAAATATAGTATATGAATCCATCCACTGCTGACATTATATAAGCAGTGGAGGTAGTTCTATAAAACATCTCATGAAAAAAAAAAAAAAAAAACATTGCTTGAGCCCCTCCAAGCTGGCAGCTGGGTCTTCATTTTGCTGTAGAGACAATTTTGTAATATATGTGCTCCTTACTGTCAAAAAATGCTTTTACATGAAGGTAATGATGTTAAAGGCTGGAATATAATGTGGAATATAATATTTCATTCATTACTGGTTCTCCACCGGTGGCCGTATACTACACTTGCTATACTTGTGTGTGTGTGTGTGTGTGTGTGTGTGTGTGTGTGTGTGTGTGTGTGTGTGTGTAGCTGAAGAGCTTGGCCATACTCTGAGCTCTGGCCAAGGTCTGCCCTGAGGACTGTGGTCGATGGCCCACCCTGCCAGACACTTTCTCTCTCTACCACTCAGGACCACACACCTTCAAGTGGACTCACTTTGTTATCACAAGCTCTCAAACAAACATAATAGAGGTATCATGTGTTGGAACATGCTTAAAATTACACATGCTATTAACACGGTGTGTGTGTAATGTAGTGCTGCTGGATACGGCGCACCGCTTCCTCGCTTTGTCACAGCAGATGAACTTCTCAGTGGACTGTTTTCACTGAAAATTATTTCTTGCAACAGAGTATTTCTGGAAAAATATTGGGGGATAATGATACCTAAGATGAGTTAAAATTAACTCAGACCGAGGCTGTGAGGCTGTCTGTATTCGTCTCTCTGCGAAAGCTAAAAATGACATGACATAATTAGACCAGAGCAGACATTACACACGTGGAGGTATTACAGTATTAGAAAAGGAAGGGCTTATTAATAGCCCTTTTGGCTCGTGTTGTGTACTCTTTCTGGCGAAGCATCAGAACAGCCCGGCCGGGCAAACAGGCAGGTACAGTGATTCACTTTAACAGGCGACATCTGTAAAACGCCAAGGTAGTTTACACTGCGGCCGAGCCCGAATTAACGTGCTTTCATTGGAAACAAACACCACTCGCAATCAGCTTCTGTTGGCTGCTGCGCTGCTGGTGTGAACGTAAATATCCCCTTACAGTGCTGCTGAGGCGGGACGGTGACCTGCAGCCATAGAATCAAGCGAAAGAGTCATGGAGAAGTTCACTTCAACGTGGTCCAAAACTCATGGAAGTGCAGAAACTTAATCCACGATGTCGCTTCGCCAAGAGGATGTTGATGTTCTATGTGAATTGTTTGGTAAGGTACGGTATGGTATAATCTTAATGAAAAGTAGATATTTTTCTTTTGGAGTCCAGCAGTGGTATCTACATCTTCCAGTGACTTAAGGCCCTTTCTTGTGGTGTCTGGACAGCTGTTTTTGGAGTCACAGCTTTGAGGGAAAATAAAGTCAGCCTTTAAGTAATAAGGGGAAATGTTTAATATCGAATGGCGCGCGCACAACCTAAACACACATTAAAAATAGCTCTTGGAGTTGTGATTACATAAAATTGCAAAAAGGGGAAAGTCAGATCATTGGTGGAGGCTGCGATGAGGAGGCTGTGGCTGACCACCGAGAGACTGAGCCATTTCTTTTTTCCTCCATTCCTCATTTTAATCAAGGGCTCAGTCCAGGATAAACAGTGCCTACCTACACTGCAGTTCAAACAGCGAGGCCCGCTGAGACCCAAGCGATGATTTCTAAATGTTCACTGACAAGCTGGTTTAATTTGTGTGCTAAGTAGATGGAGGTGGACTTATATATATCTTTTTTACTTGGCATACATACCGCTCTCCCGCTATTTCTCCACCTCTGTGAAACATTACGGTACTTCTCTGTATAAAAAGCATAGTGGTCCTCCACACGTCCTGCTGTCTGGTTTACATATGCCATGCTGTGTTAAAGGTGAGGACAGGTCCAGCCGCTGAGACCTGAGCAGAGACTTATGGCGGCTCCTTCATACCAAAGACTCTCTCACCATGACTGTGGACCTCGGTGAAGTTCCTACTTCTACTCTTGACTCTTTCTGGGCCTCTGCAGCTGGTGTCCAGTGAGGTTGGTACAGTATAGTTGTGGCCACTGGAAACCCTGTCATTGTGTGGTCACTTGTCAACAGCTGAGAGATTTTACAATAGCCGCTAGGCCAAGGTCATCAGAGTTCAAGCGCCTGAACTGCTAAGTCAGCATTATAATTACATCGCACTGATGATACAACTCCACTACAAGGCTGAGAGTCACATGACGCCCCCGGTCACATGATGCCGTCACTCTGAGCAAATGTCAATAACAGAAATGACTGTCTGTCATGCATACAGCGAGTGTGAGGAGGAATACGTTAACTCTGCGCTGGCCATGACTCAAATCTGGGGGTCACGCCAGCCAATCGCAACCTGAATGAGCTTATACATAAGCTGCCCATTATGTGTCTCAGAAACTCAGTTTACTTGCTGTCAAGAACAAAGTATGACTGATAAAGGCAGACGGCTCACTGGAGAAACAAGCCATTATGAGGAGGAGTTCGGCACTGTGTCACTGACAATGGGGCAAACAAAAGGCTCTGTTGTCTTCTCCAGCCGGTGGGTTATTTTTTTTTTCTGTGGGGCTTTTGTGATGGATAATTGCCCTCCTCACATGATTTCATAATGCTGTGACTCGTCTTTCAGTCCCTGTGTAACACAATAACAAGATATAAAAAAAAAGAGGGGGGTCTAAATCTGAATTTTTGACATTGTTTAGAAGTGGCCGCTTTTCTTCATTGTGGTGTATAATTTTAGAAAGATGTATGAGCAGGACGCTGACTTGAACCAGTCATAATACAGCCTGGAGCACAGGCAGGCATCCCAGCTCTCAGAGTTCACAGGCTGTATTGTCTTAGGATAATCATTTAAAAGTGCTCACACACAACTGCTCCATAGTTGTACGCCTTTATATCTTATTGCTGTCTGAAAATCAAATTCAAATCAGATGGGAATATTTCAAGTAAACCCAGATTTATACTGAAAAAAAAGAAATTGCCATACTTTTTTACCATAGTACAACTAAATTACATCTGACATTTATAGTCATCTTTCAACATTATTTTTTAACACACTAAAATAGAGGCATAATAAAACAATTAAAGTGTTTTGTATAGGTGATATTTATCACCTGAACCTCTTGTAAGATTAGTGTTTCTTTCTTGCTGACAGCAGTAAACTACAGTCTGCAGAAACATAGTCCAAATCAGAGTCTGTGTTGCCACCCCAAGGACAGGGTTGAACTGTAAACATTGTTCTCCACACAAAGCCGTCTGCACATGTACTGTAAGTGCACAGAAGTAACCTGGGGGCATTGTCTATTAGATGCTTGGTAGGTATGCAATCTTTCTTCTGAGTCAGCAGAGATCAATCCAGGACAAGCCAGACGAGGAATGTATTTACTCCTCATGGAAAAAACACTTAACTTCAAACAGAGAGCACCTATCACATTATAATGTATGCTGGAATTTGACTAATCCAACGGCATATTGACACATAGGAATGCATATATTACAGAGGAGCTGGGTAAGGCGGCACTTGTAAACACGGCCTTAAAGAGAACCTGCATTCCTCTATGTGCCGTTAAAACATGCATGCAGATTAAATATGCTTGTAAAAAATTAGAGGCTTACTGTGCTGCTGGGAGCAGTTTTAAAAGTGAAGGCAGGACACTCGAAAGCCCAGTTAAACAGAGGTGGATGTTCTATGCTGTTATAAAATACAGCACGGGAGAAAATTTGAATTTGCATGCATACCTGAAATAGATTTTATAAACCTCGTGGTTTTTCTGATCAGTGGTTTCTCCGACAGTGGAAGAAGTCGAGCCTAATGGAGCATTTTAAGTCCTGCATTAAAACTGACAGCTAAGTAAAAGTGCAGACGTATTGTCAGCAAAACGTACATGAAGGATTAAAAAGTATGAGCTTTTAGAAATTGATATGTTTTGTAAATAAATGTATATATATTTATCAAGCAAACTAACGAGTAATTTTGTCAGACAAGTCTAGTCGAGTAATAAGTAGTGAATGTAGTGAGTACTTCAGTAGAGTACAACTCCAACTCCATCACTGGGTTTCTTTTTCTCATCACCATGTCTTTTTCTTACCACTTTTCCTCCCAAAGCTTAAATACTTACATGGTTCTATCACAAAACACAGGGGTAACAATACATACAATACATTACAATGTATATATATTTAATGTAATCTACTCAAACATGTACAAGGGGGCAGACATGTTGAAGAAGTCTAATGAAATACTAAGTATACTTAAGTTTAGCTATGGCTGTCCAGCTCTAAAATAAAAACTTTTTGTCTCTCCCATGACTAATGATAACAATTAATGAGCAGCTACAGAGTAATATTTAAAGGAAAGTGTGCTAAACTATATTAGGAGTAGTACAGTTTTATTTCCCACTTATGGTCCCTTTTTTTATTAAAAGAGATCTCAAGTGTTTCCAAAAAATGAAAGTAGTACAGCTGCAGTTAAATGAGGTTTGTAATATGTCTCCTTTGAACAGTACACTCACATATTGTTGCCTCTCCAACACTATTTCACAGATGGTGGTTTTGGGATGTGTATTTGTGAATTACAATGACTCCCTTTTTTTGCTCTCAAAACATTCCAGCAGCCTGTGAGATGAAATGCTGGAATCCGAGGCATGATGCTAATTTGAAGACAGAATAAATCTATAAATCTGACTTAGTCTCTCGCCCGGGGATATACAGCCATGATAATTACAGGTTGACTTTACAGACATGCAGACATCTCTCATCTGTATTGCTAATAGTATAACCAGCAGGCTGCTACGTGCTTACTCAATGTCTAGCAGTAGGGGTGAGCAGAGGTAAGCTGTAACAATGATATCATTATGAAGCAGAAATCAGTTGTCTCAGATTGCATGTTGTTATGACAAAGATTTACTACAGTTTGAAAAGAATTATCTGTTTGTCGTTACACTGCGTGTCAGTCGTAGGATTATCCATTAATTATCATTCATGAATAATTCTGAAATCAGAAATGGAAACAGCATTTGCAGAAATGCTAAGCCATATGTTCAGTCTGCGTCACGGCGTTAGCTGGCAGCCAGAATTAAAACATATTTGTGAATACTTTGCGATGCTTTGATTGTCCCTCACAAGCAAACAAACAGGCATCCCCTTCCACTGGCAGCATGACTATCGGAGGAAGATCTAACACGAAACATAACGGATGATCTGGGAGGACAGTGCTGCATCTGGTTGCAGTTAAATCCTTGTTTTGCTGTGTCCTTCAGACTCGGTGCCATAGGCCCAACTGCTCAAGCAAGTAGAGTTCATATGGACACAAAACCACCATGTGGTGCCTGGAAGACTCCCCACAGAGGTCAGCTTCAGGACTCACCGGCCCAGGAGACAATGGATCAGGACATGGCGGATCGTATCGCTGGTGCAGGCCATGAAACGAACACTGGAGTGACTCAAGACATTAAATCGACCGTTGGCCACGTGGAGAGCTTTACTGAGCTAGAATTTTAGAGACGAGGCAAAATGCAGGCCTGCTCAGATTTGATCTACACTGTGAAAAAAATGTCTCCTTTTCCTGTTTCTCATTTTATTTCTCCATGAAGTCCTGAGTTTTCTCAGCTGACTGGGTGGGCTGGATGAATTCCACATTGGTGGCCAATCAGAACAGGTGAGTATTTCGTCCAAACCAATCAAACCCACTTGTTCTCTAATACGTGACGAATTTCTTTGCGCACTGCTAACATGCCCCAACGGTTCCACCCTGGATTGGTCGGCCTTCCTTCTAAATTCATAGGAGTTCATCAGAGGTAGTTATATTGTTTTTGCATGGTCAGACTTTTCCGGGTATTTTTGCGGCCTCCTGTTTGCACACCTGGCGGAATTGTGAAAGTTTGTCTTGGGTCATGTGTATTTACACACCCCAGGCCCCAAAGGTGACCCCATCACGCCACCGTCAGGGAGGCCAGCACTTGCGTGTGGCGATTTCCAAAGTGGCCAGGCTTGGAGAAGAGCCACACTGCCTGTGCTGCCTTTCAGCAATCTGGCCCCGCTCTGGCTGCGCTGGGAGGAGAGAGGTTGGGGCTGGGGAGGAGGTGGCGGGGGGGGGGCTTGTTGGCAGGGCCCTGCAATGTTTTGAGAAGCACATACTTCTGGCAGCATCGCTCAATATGATGGAGAAAAATGCCTGCTGCTAATGAAAGCCAGCAGTGTCTCTCCAATTGGACTACAACCCGAAAGGCATTATGTAACTGAGATACCGTAAACATTTCAAAATTGTCTCTCAACAAATTATCAGTGTTTATTTTTTCCACATTATATCTGATATTTCTGAAACAGTTTGTAATTGAAGGAACCGCTCTGAATAGAGACTAAGTTTCTTCTGAAACCAAGGACATTTTGTCTGCAATTATTTTTCTATTTCACTATCAAATAGTCCTTTTGCCAGCAGATTTCAAGAGTGAAAGTACTAGGCATAGAGTCTGTATGTTGACATGTTTTTTGTAAGGAACTAATATGCATCAATAAAAATCTAAATACGAAGACTGAGACTGAGTTTGTGGTTTAGGTCAGTGTTCAATGTTTTATTTTGGAGGTGTTCAATCATTGTGATGAAATCTGGATCATGGTTATGGATATCAGAGATGTGCAAACACTGCATCTGCAATAATCAGCAACTGCTGAATGCTCCTCTTTCACTCCTGTTTTGATAGTGGTGTTTTTGGCCTGGGCCCAGTGCTACACTACAGTATGTATTAGTCAAATATTTATCTTGTTCAGAAATACATGGCTATATTGAGATGGGAATAGGGTTAGATGATTTAATGGGCACACCAGAGGACCTTCTTGGGTGCCAAAGTTTTGCAATTTTGGTGGTCTTCTCTCAGATCAGACACCCAAAGGGTCGTTTAGACCACATGATGCCATGATTCAAGACCCACTGAGGGGACATGAAAGTGTGCAGATGATGGAAGGGTCTGGATGGCAATTACTGCTCATCAAGGCAAATTTCAAAGGGTGACTAAATTGTTGCATATGATAGATTTACAGTTTTTCCCCGTGGTGTCTTCACTGAAGAGTCGGGGTGGGGAAGCAACATTTTTATGTGCGCACAGACATCATTACTACACAATAAACTGTAAGCTCTTCATCACTGGAGGAGATTTTTTACCCTTATGAAGTTAATTGAAACTTTCATTTGAAATGCAGACACATTCCAGCCTGTCCAACATACATATTTGCTGTAGTGTTTACAGACTGCTGCTCAAGCAAAGTACAGTGTAACCATTTGATCCCAATGAAATAACAGAAACGAGACATTAAAGACAAAATCTGTCTCAGTCTTTATTTGGAATTCTAAATCTTTCTCCCTTTGACTTTTATGCTGCAGACCAGCATAGAAAATGTGATTTTCCAGTATATTTAATGAACCAACTTTCACTCAAAATAGATTGAGGGAACATTTCATCCTTAAAGCTGTTTCCTCTGGAAGATTCCTTGCCGTATTTGAGAACTGAAGAGATTTCTAACTTACACATTGCACTTCATATATCACTGTTAATGTCAACTGTCATAAACTTAAAAATAATATTTGTCTTGTTGTATTTTCTCCGTGTCATGAAATTTGATGAAATGTTCTACAGTGTCTTTTGTGTTGTTCTTTGGATAACCAGCCACAGGAATAGATATTTCCAGAAGGCACTACTAAAGTTACAGCATGAGGGGAATGAATCAATACACCCGAGTTCTGGTTTTTCACTTTAAAATGTAGTTACGCACAACCACTATATAATTCTTGGTTTTTTTAGCATTTAAAGTACTTGTAAATGTTATTTACTAACTACCAATGGAGAGTATATCTGTAGTAATTTGGAGCCAGATCAAGACATGCACACACACTTTTTCTTTTAGAGATTAATTAAATAATGTTACTTTTAAACACAAAATGTGTTAACAGAAAATTATTTTGAGGGTTATTCTGATGTGAAAAATTGTTGTTTACAGTCCTTCAGCATTTGAGGCATTAGTGTCTGGGAGGGAGGGGGGTCAAATGGGCCCATAAATTATTTTCTAGGGAGTACTTTCTCCGTTAAGGGACAATAAGAACACTGTGTTAACATTATATACTGTACCTGTTGAGTGCTACAAAATCATATTAAAATAATATGAGAATTGATTTTCAACACATTATATTAGATGTTTCACTAATGCCATTTTTTGTTATACAAAGGGCAGTAAGATTTTTTTTAGGAAATTATAAAATCATAAGAAAAAGAAATAGGATGATCAATAAAGTTGATCTCCAAAGAGCAAATAAAGCGATGCTCCAAAGATTCTGATTAATGTGAAAAGGTAAATATTTATATGATGAGTGTAAACTATATAATAAATATAATATATTAACTTAAGAATTCCAACTCCTTTCTCAACTCAACTGCTACCTAGTTAAAAAGTGCAACTAGCTAGCTGGTATTTCATACCATAGAATAAAATGTGAAAATGTCTTTAGCTTGTGTTAACCACCTTATTTCAGGCATCTCACCAAAAACCCATCAACTTCAGGACAATGGAAGCACATGTGCAAAAATGCTAACTCATTGCTGAGTTTTAGGACGGCACCTCTATTTCTATAGGTGTTAACATCTATACGTGACACGCCTGCTAACAGCATTGATTTTGCTCGTGATTTTATGGGGACAACTGGGAACAGGGAGTTCAAAGTGACAGGATATTGTTGCAATGGCCAGTCTGGCTTAAACCCTGGTCGCAAATTTTTAATTTCATTGCATGTAGGATTTCTCACACCATTCTTGATCCATGTAGATGTATGTAGATGTATATACGTGCGTTTGGAGCTCAGACCTGCAGTGTTGATACAGTATTCTGGGATTTCCTGGTTTGGAAGGACAAAACCTGAAAGACCTTCTTAAGCATGTACTTCATAAAAGACACCATTACAACCGATTTAGAAATGTGTTTATTCCCTTTAATGCTTGCACTTGTACCATTTCTAGGCTTGTGTGTTTGGTCAAGAAAATCTCACATAGCATTTTGATAATCCTCTGTGAACCTTCCTTAAGGTTTCATAACATGGAGAAACTTGGGTGGCCATGATAAATGACATTTGACATTTAGAACTGCTTACATTCATAACAGTCATTACATCAGTGTTCCCTAATGGTGGTTCTTATTTTAATGGGCAGGATTATATGAAAGGCCGTGACGTTTATATTGAATCTGTTGCACCTAATTAGAGTGGAATGGTGGGATGGAAGGGTCTGCTTATTCACAGGCACAAACCACCCCTCCAGATTCCCAAATATCCTTTCTCTAATGCAACTGGAATACTTTTATGTTGTTTCAGGTACAGTATCTCCTCATTTCATTATTTTCAGCAAACCTCAAAATTAAATAAGATATACATGTCATATTATTCAAGCGTAAAGTCGAATTTGGCAAGACATGAATTTCTCTCAGACGCTTTAATTTTTCACAATACAGCAAGGCTTCTGGGAGTTCACGTTTCACAGTATGAAGGCTCTAAAAAGTGATATTAACTTTTGTTGTGAGAGCTCAAATGCCACAGGGGAGCCATCTGAGGCCCAGTGTACACTGCTGCTACAAAGTCTCTAAGCAGCAGTTATCTGTGCTGACCTTCTCTTATAACCAGGACCAGGTTTCTGTAAAGCATCTCTGCGCCACATTAAGTTCATCTAAGTTTCACTGTACGCTAATGTGCAAACATGATCTCAGTGAAAAATGTTTTTAAGAAACTTCACAGGGCCAAGTGTCCTCCTGCCATTGGTGCAGTTACATCAAACAAGACTAAATGGTTTACAAAGAAAATATATAAACCATTACTACTGCTTCATAAAACACAGTTTCATCAGATAGCTCACTCTCCATGCAAAAACAGGCCTTAAGGGAATTGGCTGACTATTCCCTCCCACTCACTTTCTCAGCTGGAGAGAACAGACAGACAGGCGCAGATGCTGTGTGTGCGTGTAATATAACTGCATGAATGTGTCTTTATGATATACAAGTGACTCATGACTTTCTGACGAACGCCTTCATTTTAATTTCAATTTACTGTCATGACAGCTGCAAGATGAAATATCACCAGTGCAGATATCACTGCTCGGAGAGCCTCATCAGAAGACGCGATGACTACCCACCTATTGAAGGCCCGACCGAATCTCAGGGATGCTGCCAAGGGAGGGAGATCCCCCGCTAAACAATATGATATCACATAATCCCACTCCTATTCCCCAAGCAGCCAAGCCCACATAGGCTTTCCACTCAATAGTGATGAGTGGGCTCTCTGCTGATGAAAGAGAGCAGAGGCCCATTAAACCTTACGACTCATCGACTCATCTGAGTAATCTGGAACAGGCAGACAGCCGGGGGAGTGCGTGAAGCAGACAGAGGAATTATAGGCACACAACTGACAAAACAGATTGTTTTTTTACTGTATATTTTATGGTTCAACTTTTACAGTTGTCCTGATTTTTTTTTTTTTCCCAAAGAAATCAGTAAATATATCTAATATACCCTTGGTGTTTGATTTGACAAACTTTGTGTGTGTGTCTACGTGCACACTGTAATTGTATTGCTGGAATATTTGTGTCAGTGGGTACTAAGAATAGTTCATAATTTCATCTCCTTTGGCTATACAGCACAGGTTAACTAGCTGGGGTTTCGCCGCTGTTAGCCGTTGCTTAGAGGTGGAATTTATGAAACATAAATAATAATAATAATTTCATTTTCATTTCAAAGATTTGTAGTCCCTAATTATGTGTTTTTTTTCTAAGCATCTCACCATTCAACTGTAATTTTGTACGTACATCAGTGAGTGAATTTATACCATTCATACTGCTGCATCTTTTGGCGCATAGTCTGATTGTTCAGTTAAGTAGTAAGTTAGTCTGCTGCTTGTTCAAGCCGTTATGTTAAGTTTGGTATGAAACTAGGCGAATACAAGCTTCATTTACAAGATTAATAGCTAAACAACTACTTATGAAGTTTCTGTGGCTTTGCCTATTTTTAATAGGCTCTCAACAAGGAAGTACCTCACTGTATATCACAGCTGAACCAAGCGGCAATCTCTGAACAAACTGCAGTTCCTCAAATGACCACTTAAGGCTACCTCCAAAAGCGAGTCATTCCCCATCGACTCCAACGATAAATTGCTTTGGGCCAAACTGGCACACACCAAAGTCTCAGCTCCACACATGCCCCACCTCTTTGCCCATTTTTGGATTAGCCAGGAGTTAGGCAGAGCCAGGCTCTGGCAAGATGATGACGAAGGAGCAGCCTACTCTGAGCATCAAAACACCCTTCAGTAACCTATGGGGGACGTCACGGAGGCAACGTCCATCTCTGTTCACAGTCTATGGGATGAAGTGACAATGGTGCTCTCATAATCAGTGAAGTTTCTGTGTTTCACGTCTTTTGTTGCTTAGTCATTGGGTCCGAACTACTCTGATCAGAGCTAACTTAAGCAAGCTAGGCTAACTAGCTTTCACTTTCTGATTGGTGTGGCTCAGTTAATGGTGAGTGTTGTAAATCGTTTATAGCCAACACCGTGTGGACTTTTTTGAAAGGTGGTAAAATGCCTTGTATCAGTGTTCACAGGCTGTACGGGGCTGACAAGCTGCATTCAGTGACACACCACAGACATTGCAAGCGCATCTCTTGCAATATCAGCTTTTAGTGGTCAATCAGCTGCTGCCATAGGTGGCGCCCATCCAGAGGCTTGTAGCATAGATGCTGTTTCCACAAAGATGTACATAAATGGTTTTATTTTCTTTTGATAAATGGAAAAACATAAGTGAAGTATTAGGGCACTCTGGTGGCCAAAGACTGAGGGCGGCAACCATGAACTCCAACACCTCTGTTTCATGTCCAGCTTTGTCATTTCTCATTTCTCACTTCATTCATTTCCTGTCCTCTCTCTACCATTGCCATCAAATAAAGGCATGAAATGCAGAAAATAATAGATGCAGTAAAATTTACTTTACAAACTTTTTACTAAATTACACGATGTCCTCCTCCAACACAACTTGAGAAATTACGCTACTTCACTGCTCACTTGTATCAGCTTTATTAAAATTCCAAATGTGCAGTACAGAGCATCCACTGTGGCTCATTTAAAAGTTGAAAGACTTGTTTCAGCCTGCAGTTTCTCCAACTTCCGGACTATATAGGTCAGGGAAACCTGCCAAAAGGCTTCCTGCATATTGGGCACACGTGTTATGCCACACATCACTGACTGACATTTGATGTTTTCTACCTCTCCACTTCCACTCCTCTCATCCCTCCCCCGTCTCTTTGGGCTCCTCTCACCTCTCTGTTCTGCTCTCCTCTCCTGCTTTGTGCCTCCACTTTTCTCCCCTCTTCTCGTCTTCGTCTCCTCTTCCCTGGGATAGTGATTGTGATGGAGAGGTTAATCCGGCCGGCATATGGTTGCCATCGGCGGCAGATCTCCCCATAATGGTGGATGGACAGTGTAGGCTAATCACGATCTTTGATCTTCCATGAAACCCTCAACTCGCGTGGCTCTGATTTCCCCGCATCGCTGCCACGCTGAAATGAGGAGGCCCTGCCGCTCTGGAAGTCATTTTAGGCTTATTACTTAAGCCCCGGCGTATCCCCATTGTCTTTGCAAGCATTGGAAATGACTAGAGGCTGTGCTTCTGTGCAGCCAGCGGTGCGGGTATTTCCTCTAACTGTGCTGCTTTGTAGGCCAACTTTGTGCCTTCTCGCCCTCTTTCCAAGGCAGCCAACTTTTGATGAGAGCTTTAATTTGATGTTGTTAAGGTTGTATGGTTTCAACTTTGCCATTTCTTTGGCTTATAATAGTCGAGGTTTTTTCCCATGCGAACTCGTAGCCTGTTGGGCGACGTCCTAAAATGGCCTCCAGATTTATTGGTGAGTTTTTTTCCCTGTGCGAGCCAAGGCAATAACATTACTCAGCAGCAATTACTACAGCAGTTGACAGGGTCGCTGCTCGCCACGGCCTACGCACATCCGAACATCAAGGTGTATAGTGACTGAGTAATAGAGTAGTATTGAAAATGCACAATTACAGCTTACGGCCTTGGGTTTTGTGACAGTGTCATCTTGGCTGGGCTGAAACAGCACACCAGCTGAGCTCAGGATTGTCACCAGGGCAATCACAGACACCTCAGCAGTAATTAGAGTAAGACTTAGAGAGGGCATCAGTCATGTCCCTGTTCCAGTGACTCATGACCCCCTTAGTGGAGCTTGTGCACACACCAAACAACCACATACGTACACACACCTCAGTGCCGCCTGCACACACGTGGAACCAGTCAGCGGACACTGAGCCTGGACTGGTCTTAGTAAGTAAAATGTAGAGGCTTTGAATGGATGATCTGTTTACAGGGGAAAAGAAAGGCAGGCTATCAGGTTGCCAGATCTGGAACACATTGATGTTGATGCCACTCCCTTTGTCAGATGAAACTGTGGATCTATTTGATATACAACAGATGAGTCACAGCACATATACAAATACTCTGACAGGCCTCAGATCTGTGAAATGTGAATGAGTGTAAGATTGCATCTGTGCTATTCAGTCAATTTCATTGCTCCTGTTAGTGTTTATTTCAAATTGCCACAGCTAATTAAAGGACCAATTTTAAGTCAATATTTACACCATAATTTCTGCAACAAATAAAACCTCAACAGACATAGAGCTCTGTATTACTTATTTTTTGTATGAGGTGAAGTTTTCCAACTAGATTAAACTAAAAGTTTTGACAGCTTTGGTCCAAGTCACTACTTCTTTTCATCCAATAGCCTCCCCAAAGGCCAACAAGTACTGGCAGATACACTCACCCCTGAGAACTAGAAACAGGAGGGATATTTGACGCAGCCAGTGTGTCGGCGTGTGTCAGCTTTTCTATTTCAGCCGGTTTGAGGCACACCTTTGTGTGTTGCTGTGAAGTAAATGGATATTTTCCTCAAGGATTCCTCACAGCAGAGTTTGTGTGCTCACCCGGAGCTTTCAGTGCGTGGTTGGAAGACAGACTAGGCTGCAGACAGATCTCTGGTTTAGCTCTGGGTTTGCCTTCTCCCCCTGCTCCTGGCCAAAACTATGCAGATGAAAGTTTGAAGTGTAACAAAGTGATTAACAGCGGTATAGCATGAATGGCTGAGGTTTGCCATATTTCTCCTGCTGGGTGGTAACCTAATGGCCATATTAACATTAATTCAATTTTCTCCCATCCTGTCTTTTCATAGAGGTGCTTCATTATAGCGGGGACATTCCTGATTTTTACAACACAAGAGTGGGAAAACAGCAGACTGCTGCTAGTTAAGAGAGGAAAACATTTGAAAACGCTTCAGCAACACAGCAAAGTTTCCCAGGAAATGGGTGGCTGCTCTGTGACTCTTTGTCTTTTCTTTTTTTATCAAACAGAAGCTGCGTTTTATTTTAAAGAGCTGTTTGTGCACATTTTCAAAATGAGAAATGCAGACCATATCCTGTTATTGAAGGCCCGGGTGTCTTTATTGCCTGGTGAGGCAGCAGCAGCTCATGGCAGTGTCACTCTCTGCGTATCAGGGTAGCTTGGTGAAGGGGCAGCATGTTTAGTCATACATTAGAGCGAAGGACACTTAAGTGCTACCTGATGTTAGCGGGAGTGCATGTGGACACAGTAGGGTTTTTTAGGCGTGTCTCAGAAAGTATGCACAATAATTTTGCCATTTACTGCGGTCTTGTGATGGTGCACTGCCGCTGTTATATTGGTTTGGAATGTACCATTCTATTTTTGCGTGAGCCCACTCAGTGGGTTGTGGGCCACTATGGCCACTGCCCCACTCATGACTTTTACAACAAAGCCCGATGATTGGGCCTAAACCAGCCGATGAAGTTGCCATTTTGACGCAGGACATTTTTGAGGTGATTGTGTCAACATTTCTTCACTGCAACATCCTTTATAAAGAAGTATGACTGACAGAGTCGACATTGAATTTCACCGCAGTGTTTTCCCAAATTCTATCCAACAAATTGCCCTGCTGGGATTTCCAAGGTTTCCAGTTCAATCCTTAAGAAGCAAGTAAGAGAGTGATGCAAATATGATGACTAATGATGAGGAAAATTATCTTTTTTTCCTTCTGATTGCAATTTGACCACAATTTGTCATAGATCTGAGGAATGTGTACGTCTCAAGAACAATCCTCATTCTGTGGCTGTCTGTCCCATTCATCTGTGTGAATGGAGCTTGTAATTACAGAGCAGAGCAGTTGTGTTTAAATGGCAATACAGTTTGCAGTTTTTCACATAAACTGTCAGAAGCTTGAATCTGAAACGAAGCAAAATAAGCAATATTTCTGTGGAGAGTCCCTGCCAATAGCCCGAACAAAATAACAACTCCCCATCCAGGCCAACTGCTGTGGCTACCCTGTTTATTTTTCTGGACAGAGTTCATCGATGGAATTTCAGAATTAACTGACAGACTTAAAAATATTTATTGAAAGGGCACCATAGCAAAAATGAACATCAGGAAAAAAAAAAAAAGAATCAAAAAGCATCCATCATCGCTGTTTGGGGAGTATGCAAGCGTGGTACAGCTGTCACTTCATTTCCACTCGCGCTAGATTAAATAAAGAGCAAGCAGCAAAAAAAAAAAAGCCCTCTGTACTCTGGAGTCTCCAGCCCTCTGGCACTCCATTTGACTGACCACTTGTCAAACTGAGACTGAAAAAAACCTACACTGTAATTATGACTTACCACAAGACTCTGAGCAGTTATTAATGAAAATAAAATATATGAGTCTATAGTTTATCTCACCGGAGCCTAATTAGCTCGGAAACGCAAACATGCCGTTGATACTAGAGTTATTAGGTGGCTGTGCTTATAATTCTGTATAGTTGGAATCATGCATGAATATTGATCCATCATGCAGCGTTGGTAATAGTAGCTGCAGTAGTTGTACCAGTGGTACAGTTAAGCTTTAAACCTCAAAAGCATTTCATATGTGAGCTGGCTTTGATTTGGAGCTTGAATGGGGGAATAATGGGAGGCAGACCAGCTGGGGAGTGCAGCCACACAAAGGCACCGTGCCTCTCTAAGGGGTCTGGCTGCCTGGCTGTCTCAGGGCCCTGCGCTGAGGTTGAGACTGAGGCTGAGGCTATAAGGTTGGGGTTTCACGGAAGACAGAGCTGCAAGGGGGTTAGTAATGAGAGGTCTGGATGGATGAGGAGAGTCAGAGGCGTGTCATCCTCTCCTGCAGCCTGACCCTCACCTCGGGGATTAGTTCATCGTAGAGAAGCATCAGCAGAGCATTAGGAGAGCAGGAGAGGAGGCTTGAGTGGGAGGGCTGAGCGGTGGGTAGACTGAGGTACTATGGGGATGGGCTGGGGCAAGATGGGACACGGGCGGGGTGGGGTGACTTGGGGTTGTGGTGGCTCCTTTCTAAACAGCGCCTCCTAAAAATAGATCCTTCCACTATTTAAGCATTCAGTCATGAAAGGATGAAAAGGTTTTCTTTTTAAATCAACTTAAGCAAAACAAATCTTGAATTTGATGCAAGACTAAAGTTTGGTGAATCTTTGAGAAGGGGAAACATGGAATTTTCCACTTCTTCTGCAGCAAAACGACATCACTAGGAACTAGCTGTTGTACCTTTAGCACGTCTGAGTAGCCAAACAGGAGCTCTAATAAAGAAATAAAAGAATATCTGCAGTAGTTTGAGAGGAATGACGCAGCCTAATACAGCTGCAATAAAGTTAGAACGTCAACTATGGCTGATTTATTTGAAGTGGAAGGGAAGCGTTTAATATGAGACACATGGTTTCAATAGATAGCGCAAGTTTCATGCCATGGATTGCAGAAAGATGTAGAACGGACTGTATAGGAATTGGTCAGTGAGAAGTACATGATATAAGACAGACACAGTATAATGCCAAAAGAGTCTTAAACTGACCATTCAATTCAATTTTAGTATCGTAACACTGTATTTCCAGCAGGATCTGAAACAATTCAGATGTTTTTATAGCTCTATTGTTTTTGCACAGAGAATTAAAAAAATATATATTTTCACTACTTTGATAAACTCTCTAAAGAAACTTATTTTAGTCCCTCTCCCATATGGAAGCTCGCATCCTTCTTGGTTATATCTACAGAGACAGACAGGTGCAAACAAATACACACCACAGTGCGCTCCAGGGCCTCTACTGTACACAAGCATGGATGTCCAAATATACCAAGTCCCACACCAAATCTACTTATGCAGTCTTTGTTCAGTGTCTTGCACTAACACTTGGTGCCTGCATTGCCAGAAAAATAAACACAATCACTCAAGACTGAGACACGAATCCGAAATAGCGCCTGGCACAGGAAAGCGTTGCCAACGTGCAAATCCAAACATTTTAGAGAAAAATTTTGAATATTGTAGGGATTAAGTGTGCACTTTTAAAGGTTTAACAAATTTACTAAAGATATGTGAAGAGTCTGGAATCAAACAGCGTCAGGATTATATAATTTAAAGCTGTGTGTTAAACTGATTTTGTTTTATGTTTCGACAAAAATGTATCACAGTTGGGTAATTTATTAGTTGTAAATTACATTTTTCCATAAATGTTACATTCACTTTCAGTTCTGACAGACACGTTAGATGTTAGAGCAACAGCTTAAGTTGCTCCATCAACCTGTGAAGATGAGGGTTTTGGGTGGTGGAGAATACTGTCAGGAGTGTGACTCTGCAGATACATGCAGGTTATGGAATAATGCTTTAAAGCAGCAATTACGTTAGCTGCCCATTTGTCTCTTTTATATTATTATTTAGTTTTTATTCCTTCATAAATTTTTGTCACAGTTTTCATTTTCAAAGATGACTTTTTATTTAGTTTTAGTCTCATTTTCATCCTGAAAAAAGGGTTTAACATAATATTGAACTAATATTTTGTCATTTTTTTAACTGATGAAATTAACACTGTTCTTAAGCCTTTATTTTTCCAGCAAAAGTCAACACAGCACACATGCTCTTTTCAGCAACACCCTGCTTCACATTTATAGAGTTACGCACATTCACACCTGGTAGCTGCAAAAATATCCAAAATCATCAACTACTAGCCACAAAGCAGTTCTGCTGGAGTGGATGTGGGGATGAGGGTTGAATATCTTGTACAAGGCAGCCAGACAGCCCTTCCAGCCTTTGAGCAACTTTCTGGTCACAAATCAGCTTCTCTAACCTGCTGGCTTCTGCTCACAGTTTAAATGACCAGTCTTCTGCTACACTGTCTGCACGCGGGCCAGCCGCTGAATCAAACACTCCTTTCTTGCTGCTTAGGGTAATGTTTTGATGCTAAAGCGTCATTTCACAAACTTTTAATGGATATTTTTTTTCTGCTTGTTTATGGGTATGTGTGTGTGTGTGTGTGTGTGTGTGTGTGTGTGTGTGTGTGTGTGTTTTTCTGTGAGTTGAGGGAGAAGAATCCAAGAGGGAGGCAGAGACAGAGAGAGATGGAGAGCCGTGTCAGAGAGAGTGGGAGTCCTGAGATGAAATGCTGACATGAAGTTTCCTTATGGTGCAGAAACGGCCCGTGAGTTCGGAGGCGTTGTTGAGACTACAGAGAAACGCTTTCCTCATTTTTGCTCCGGAGGAACTGACTGATCACCGGCCAGTCTGCTCGCTTTCGAAAGACAGTTGTCTCTGTAGTTTCCTGATCCGGACCAAAGCCCTTTGTGACTAAACAAATGGAATAAATTACCCAACTGGAGTGAATTATAGATTTTCCCCCTAGAAGTTGCTGGCATTTATTATATTACAAATGCCTTTATGTTAGGAACAGAAATTAAATGGGGAAGTCGTAAAAGTGCACTCCCAGACTTATGGCAACAGCCTCCATTATTCTGTTCAACAGAAACACTCCTCTGGAAGGGTCAAGCATTTATACTGCTGTATATGTTTATATCATTTTGAAGATCGCAGTTATTAGTTCAACCTGGTGACCCTACAGACGCTTTGCCTTCTGTCAGAGACGACATTTCCTACAGTGTCAAATGGGCTCCAGGCGTAAGCCTTTGAGCTCGGCTGCTACATCTGCTCTACATATTCATCCCAGGGCCTCTTTAATTCTTGCCCTGCGCCCACACACACTCTCGCACACACACAAACAGAAAACACACACACACACCCCTACCTACGCGCACCGCACATGCACAGATTTGAGCACACATATAATCATGTACTGTGATTGAGGAAGTGCAAAAAACAAATACAGTTTATTTGTTGTGTGGAGCTTGAAGAGGAACGAGAGTTAGTGATCTCCATTTAAAACAAACAGATCTCAATAAGCTGTGACTTGCTTAGTGTAGAAATACGATCTTATTTCAAACATCCCAACATGTAAATACATCAACTCACTGGCAATAGAACTTAAGGGGTCCAATATCCACAAATAAAACCCATCATTAATGCAGTTTTAATGAACGTTCAAGGCCATCTATTATACTGTATACTATGTTGCAATTTAAGATAAGTGTGGAGATGAATACCGAATTAATTAACTGATCAATAAAAAGAAAATTATGGTCAGTTCACCCAAATTTTTTAATTAAATTATAATTGATTATATTGATTTGATTCATTACTTACTCACACTAACTCCCGACTTTGTTGTTGAGTCAGCTATCCAACAGATCATTAACTTGCGCACATTAAATTTGCAAAACTTCACAGCTTGAGGAAGACCGTCTTATCTCATTAAATTTATGTTGTGTTGATGAGCAGTAAATGACATCAGTGCATGGATACAAGCATTCGGTTGGCAAAGAGTGAGGTTGAGTGTACTGCAGCAACAGCGTAAGAAACAAACAGATAAATGTGTAACAGGAGTTCGGCAGTTTAGACCAAATTATGATTAGGGAAGGAAACTGTCAAATACGTCCATTACTTAGAGCTTAAATATTCAATGCACAGCTAAATACCTACCATACTGAGAAAATGTGTGTGCGCCTTCCAATCTTGTATGTGACAAAAGCCATGTTGAATTTCCCATGAAAGCAATATACAGTACAGGGAAATGATTATGTGAATGGGCTGGCTGTAAGACACATTTACATCCAAATATAACAACCACTAGAGATGTGAGCTTGCTCTGAAGCTATAACCTCATAAAAAGGTTTCAAGATAAAAGAGAAAATAAAAGAATGTAATTCAGAATTAATAAAGAGCAGAAATTTGCAGCACACAGATGCCCATAAGCAGATCTACAGGAGAGCAATAAAACAGCTAGCAGTCTCACAGTTTACTGATGCACACACACAAACACCAACAGAACTGGGCAAAGATATTAACTCTCGATATGCATGCTAGCTTAACACTTTTTAAATGGGAAACTGAATACAAAACAAGATCGGGTCGAGGAATGTCATCAGCTGCAGCGAGGAACACACATGCAGTTTATACAAAGCTGTTCTTAAGTGATCAAACTGTGAGCTTGCTAACAAAATATAATATTAAACAATATGAATAGAAGCAAGTTGGTTGCACCACTGATGCAAGAGATTCTGCAAATAAGGATTGCTGCAGCAGCATAGCAGAGCACCGACAGGTTAAAAAAAAGGCCATCTTATTGCAAGGGCTGCCTTGGACATACAATTTAGCAAGTAGAGTGCGTCGTGTGCGAGTGTGGCACTGCACTTGAGTTGTCTGCCTGCACTAGCTCACAGGCATCAGTCCATTTGGTTTCAAGAAAAGCCCATAATTAAAATGGGTTGTATACGCTTTAGAAACAACATGCACATTTTGAAGACTTTCTCAACTGTGACAAACAAATCTGTGCTATTGACCAATGTCAGCCCAACTCTGACAATGCTGGCCTTTGAGGTAACAAGAGTCCAAAATGGAGAAAGCTATCACACTGTATGAGCTGAGTCGTAAAACCTGCAAGCAATACAGTGTCATATGCCCCTTTGCTTGGGTTGAACATATAGTATAAGTCTAAGCTTTTTTGATTTATGCCAAATAGGTATTTATGAGAACTGAATTAACAAAGTATGAAACAAACTTGTGTAAAAGTACATGTCAAAAGTATGTGTGTGCGTAAACGTGTGTATGTACTCTGTGTGTATTTTGACCACCTACAAGTAAAAAAAAAAAGAAAAAGAAGCAGTGTTTTGTTTTTGTCAGCAACTCCTCAGAACTTTGGTTGATTTTAAAAGTCAACATTTCCTGTTCCAAAGGTTATGAAAATTAACCCGAGTCATGTGCAGTGTTTCATCAGCAGAATGCTGTCCGCTGTGAGCTACTGTTTTCCTTGAGTTGGGGAGATAGAGTGCTGTTGGCCAATGTATCACGGTTTGTTAACAAGTTTCTGACTACCTGCATACAAATAAATCAGCCAAGTTCCTTCCACATGGTTTTGTTGTCTGTTATTTTTAGTGTTTTTGTATAAAGGGGAATAACTCACTCAACAGAGAAAGCCGTCTGGTTTGAATCCCCCACAATGCTAAGTCTGGGTCAAGGAAAAATCAGCAAACTGTGAGACAAATTGCTCCTGGGGAATAATGAAAAAAACCTACTGAATTAAGTAATTGAGTTAGACAAAAAAGAAATGTACAAAATCAGCGTCGCCTTCAACTTAGTCTCTTCCTCTCTTGTGTGTCTACCAATCTTTTTCTCTCCTGTCTGCCAATCTAGTCTCTGTTACACCCCATGTTCCCACTGAGTCATATTATTTCCATATTTATGTCAGCAGCAGCCCCTCACTTTGATCTCCTGCCTTGTTCAGAGGCTGATCCTGTTATGGCTTGTTCTTGTAAATACTTTGAAGTGCTCCAGGATTAAAAGATTGTGGAGCCAATGAAAAAACAAACAACTCTTTACACAGATTCGTTTATAAGGCCCCTTAAAACACAAAAAAATCATTTGGTAACAGTAGATGGAAGTTTACTCTGTAATTGTTGGTAATTGTGGAGCCACTGTTTATGGGCTCTGACAGAGTAAGATTCTGAATGATTGAATTTGGAGTGTATTTCTGCCACACACAACATTTAGCCTTTGAAAAGTGACAGCAGCTGGGGTTTGCACACTGTAACCATCTATCTGATGAACATTTGCTTCATGAAGGTCAGGCTAGAAATTTAAGTGACCAGGATAACACTGAGCAAGTATAATGGTCGAGGTTTGACAATGACAAGACTGGTTACATGAAAACACATTCTATATACCTGCAAAAAGGATGCTTAACTAAATGCTAAGGGGGTAGACAGCCATGCCAGCGGCTCTGTCAGGCTGTATTTAGGCACATTAGTGTTGAAAGTTACATGCTAACACATCTTAGTGTAGCATGTTTGTTTGCTAGGATTTGCTAATGAGCACTAAACACAAAGTACAGGTGAGGCTGATGGGAATCTCATTAGTTTTGGTAGTATTTCCGAGGCCGCATTAAAGTACCATAGGCCCCGGGGCCACAACTTTCTCAACGCCTCGTCCTCGTAGAACCGGCGTCAACATGAGCTACACTTAATTTGCACATAATACATCAACATGTCGAACATGTCTGATCATTCTCCTCTAATTTGTAAATGGGTACCTACAAGATGATTTTGGTTTTAGAACTTCTTTCTCTGCTGTTCTCTAATAAAAATTCAGTAGAAAAATATCACGTTATGTTCCACCCACTGTGTTGAAAAAGAAATATGATGCTATTTTTTTCTATATATTTAAAAAAAAAAAAATTTTATGCTCATGCATTAAAACAGCAAGTCGGTATTTGGTCACAAACCAAAGTATTAGAAAAATTTTCACCTTGTTCAGAAGACAGTTTAGCAGAAGGATTGACAGAGATGAAGTGTAGACCAATCAGGTGTTTATTACACAGAGACATAAACGCTTGATGTGGTTTTTAAGAAAAACAGCGGACATATGGTCCACTCATATTGACCTTGACCCCTACCATAGTACAGGGAAGTCTGAGCTTCACCTTCAATCAAAACTACAAAAAGCAAGACAAACTCATAACAATCTAACAGATCTGATCAGTTCCAGCTGAGAGGCAGCTATTTACAAAAAACATCTCACCACACACCGCATTATTAGTACACATAGAAATGCAAATACCCAATAAAATACATCTAACCTGACAGTTTGTGCAATTATTATTAATTATATTATGTCTACAAATTGATACAGTGCAAATCTATACTATGTGCTTCAACTAAGAGAACCAGTAATGAAGAAGGCCTTGATTAGAGGCCACCTGATGACAGCACTAGAAGAAAAGTCAAGGGACCACCAAAGATAAAAATTAAAATCCATCTGGGGAGGAACATGAATAGAACAAATTTCACCACAATCCATTAAATAGTTGCTCACTCAGAACTACAAACTTCAGGGTGGCACTAGAGCAAAATATCAGGATCATCAGACATTAGGATTAAGCATCTGGGACCCATGAATTTGAATCTGTACCGAATTCCATGGCAATCCATCTAATATTTCAGTCTGAACCAAAGTGGTGGACCAACCAACCAACAGACCAAATTTAACATCCATAGAACCATGCCGCTGTAAAATACATACAGACATATTCTCATGTTTACAAAGAGGGTAGATCCTATTTTTTGATACTTGTACAATTTTCTGGCCAGTGGACTTCAGTGAGCGCAGGTGCTCTCTGATCCTCTGTATCTGCCCCCCATGAATCAACCAATCATCTAAATGAAGAAAACTCAATTACACCCAGCTACACTTTTCCACTCTTCCCAGAGAACAAAGACACCCTGAGCCTTTTAAGTGACAGAAAGGCAAAAATAAAAACAGAAAGCCAACTAAAAGAGGAATGCGCGGCGGTGGCTGCTCCACATCCCCTTGTACTTGTCAAGATATGTAAAGCGTTTCTTCTCTTCCCCCTTTTATGAAAGCCTGTTAACTGTCGCACAAGTGGTGACCACAGCTGTTTCGTGACATTTATTTTCTTGTCGTTTTTTTCCAAACATTCTCTAATTGGCTTCTGTTTGTGTCCTCCTCTTATGTGGTCTCTCTACACTCAGCTTAAATTAATGTACACTCAGGCTCACTCTGAGGAGGAAAAATAACTAGACTAGTATATGTTTTTCAGCGTTGTAGGTCACAGAAATGATTATCTTTAATTCTGAGGCTGCGAGTCTCTTGATTTTTGGTTGCTGCGTGTGGGTGACCTCATCCACTTCATTGCACATTTCATCTGATATTTCCTGTCCTTTTGCCACTTGGTCTGTGGTCTATCGCCCTTCATCGTGTGGTCTCCCACTGACCAAATCACCAAGCTGTGTAAATTGCACATTGGGACAGACAAAAGAGAAGGGTATCATTTTGACTACTGTATGCTGTAGCACAGTACTAAATGAATGAAGTAAACCTAACCATAGTAAGACGGACACACACACTGCCTGTTCAGTTTGCATGTTTAATCTCCCTCTGAAGTGCCTCCAGTGCTTTGATATTCTAGAGTGTGTCTTTTTACGTCATGACAGCCTGTCAAAATCGCTTTTTCTTTGCTGCTCTTTATAATAATCTTTGAGCATTACCTTTCTTACTACTGGATAACCTCTACAAAGTAATTCGTCCCACACTCAACTATATTTCAGCACTTGAAGAACATCTTTAAATCTTATTTACACTGCAATTATTGTAATTAACTTATAATTATATTAACATACAATATATTCTTAACTCATATAGTTTCTTCATCGTTAAACAAGCCGAGAAAAACACAGTGATGGCTGAATGCAGAAGCACACACACTGTAGATATTTACCACAACAAGCCACAGAGGCTAACCATTTTTTTATAGTAACTATGTGAATAAGCCAAATAAATTCATTCAAAAATACTCATAGCCCAGAAATTGCGCATACAAAGTGTAACCAGCAGACCTTATTGTGTTCTTTGGACATGTGCAACTTTACATTCCAGCTCACTACCCATGGCTTGTAAAGATAGTATAACGACAAACCCAGACAGCAACCGGAATAAAAACAAGCCTCCTTAAAACACACGCACACGCACACACAAACACAAACACACGCAGACACACATATACACACTTACTGGAAGAGTGACAGAGCATTGCAACGGGAGAAAAAACACAGAGAAAAACAAGTAGGCAAAACCGCTTGGGGAGAAAAACACCCTATATTATCAGGGGTGGAGATCTGCCACAAGCACATTCCTGATTCAATACTCACTTCATCCCAAGCTATTTCAATATTGGTAAATACTGTAGTGTGTCCTGGGGACTGCCCTGCACCCAGCAGACATAACACCTCATGGGTGAGACACTGTGGTTCTATTGTAAAACGGGAGCTAAAAAAAATTCAAGTAACTGTAGTAGCATTTAAATAATCAGATCTATCTATCTATTTATCTACTTTCTGTGACTGACTTACTGGCTTTCTGTCAAGGTCTCGCTAAAAGAAAATGGAACCATGGACATTAGTTTGACGTCATTTGGCAGCTTGAAGGAATAATTTGAAATTTTGGAGTTAGATGAGAAGATCAGTACAACTCTCATATCTGTATGGTAAATATAAGGCCACAGCCAGCAGCCAAATAGCTTAGCTTAGCATTGAAAGTTATGGCCAAGAAATAGTCCTGCCTATAAGCCACCGTAAAACCACCATGTATTATTTTTACACTTACACAAAAAATCTACAGATTAAGCAAGCAAGATATAATGCTAACGTTAATTAATGAGCTTTAGTTTCCAGTCGTTATGCTAAGCAATGCTAACCAGTTGCTGGCTGTAGCTTCATATTAAACATACAGACGTGAGAGTGGTATCAATTTTCTCATCTAACTCTTGGCAAGAAAGCATATAAGCATATTTGTGGAACTATTGCTTTAGTCCATTACTAGAATATTGGACTGATAACCTGCACAGACGGATAAAATCGAAATAAATAGGAAACAGGGTGGGTCAGGTAGTTTCTATGAAATGAAGTGGAGAGCAACAAAAAATTATGCATAACCCATGACGTGTGTGTCTAAGCATTGTGTATTTGCAAGTCTTCTGAAGCAACGCAAGCAGTAATTTTGTCAGGCTGTAGAATGCAGCTTTGGAAGTCTGCCTGGCCAAAATAGGAGCTGAATACATTTTTGATCACACTGAAAAAACAGCATTTGAAATAGAAAGTTAATGAATCAGTAACCAAAGAGTCCAAACTTGACAGCAAGACAGAGCATTATGAAGTGGTATGAGGAGGAAAGAGGGGGGTGTGTGTGTAGGGGGGTTAATAGTGGGGAAGAAAGCAGCAGGAAGCAAGAGATAGTGGCTGAAAAGGAAGAGAAAAGGGGCAGAAAAAAGAGCAAGAGACCTCGCTCTTGCTGAAGGGGTTAAAGGTCACAACCCTGACACGTGTAGCTAGTTGAACCTTTAACTTTAAGCAGAGGTCACCACTGGGAGGCTTGGAGGGGAAGCGCTTTATTGTTTTGGGTTACGAGCTCCTTGCCAGCGCTGTTAGGAGCTCCTAAATCACACACACACACACACACACACACACACACACACACACACACACACACACACACACACACACACACTGCGGGTCATTCAGGGCTGCCTGAGCCAGATACTGCCTGGCCTGAGCAGATTTTTCCCCTGGTAAAGTCTTTATCCTAGACGCCTCACCAGTCTATTCCTAGAAGCTGCTGAAATGGAAAAGACGAAGTGGGTTTTATTTCAGACCATTTTATGATACGAACTAATGTATATGAAAAGACATCACCTCATAAACCAATAGAGTTCTCTTGCTCATGCACCTCCTTAACGCACCACGCAGAACATTTCATATGAAACATGAGAGCTGCAAAATGCATTCAAATAATGACCTGAACTGTGACTGTGAATATGGAGCATTAGTTTGTGTGATTACATTAACTAGAGCTCAAATAACTTGAATAATGGATTAGTAGATTGATCAAATTTTGATAATACACTGATCGTTTGAGTCATTTTTCAAACAAAAATGATGAATATTCTCCATTTTCGTTTCTCAAATATGAAGATTTGCTGTTTCTCTTTGTCACCTATGATAGTAAAGTGAATTTGATCTTGAATTTTGGGATTTGGGCTGTTGGTTGCACAAAACAAATTATTTGAATATGTTATTCTCACTTTTTCTGGCAAATTGTGATTGTGACACTTACCACTATTTTCTGACATTTTATTGAATAAAATAGAACAAAATAATTGATTAATCCAGACAAAAATAAGCCCTACACATTACATTCATTGAAATAATCATATTTTCACTAGTGGAAAGTAAATACACGCAAGTACATTTACTCAAATACTGTACTATTATATTGTAATCAAATTTTACATTAAAAAAAACATACAATATGATGATCTTCTGAAGTACAATATATTAAAATTATACTAAATATTATGAGAATGAATGACAACTTGAATACTTTGAACACCTTAGAAACATTTTACTTCAATCTATTAATAATCCTGTACTTTTACTCAAAAAGGATTTTTAATGCAGGGCTGTATGATTTTGACACTGTGGTAATGATTTGAATATTTCTTCTACCACTGTACATTTTACATACAGGTCCTTAAACTGTTATGTATTTTTTACCTTAAAAATAAACAGATATAAGATATAAGAATACACAAATAGAAATGTATTTTGTTTAGTTCATATTTAAATGTAAATTTCCAGTACTTCCAAATCAACACACTTGAACTTGAGTTCAACAAACCTCGCAAGCAATGTGCTGTTCTAGCAATGTCAAAGCTTTAAAGGAAGATTCAAATCTAATTTAGCCATAATCTGGGTCTGAACAGTTGGTATTCCTCACTGATTTATTGTAAACTCTGTTAAGTGTCAGTGTGAGAGGTAGCAGAGAGGAGTGTGATGATGATAACCTCAAATGAATTCTCCTCTCTCCACCCTCCTCCACAGTTTATTAGTTTAGGCCAGAGGCCACTTGTAGCCTTGCAGAGTGGACGGTAATTGTGTGCGTGCTCCTTAAGCACCGACCGCAGCAATAATAGACTGAATTATACAATAAATTCCCTCCAGATGTGCTCCCTCCACTCCCACCCACCCACTCCAGTTTGACAGTTTGCACACCCACAATCTGCGCAAGGAGGCCTCAGTCCACGCACACACATACGTGCACTCATTCACCCGTACACAAGCTTACAAATGTACATACACACACGTGGTGGCTTAGTTGCAGTGTTTGCATTGTCAGATTGTTTCCATACTGGTGTTAGCTTGCTGCGTTTCCTCACTGCTGGTGTAATTACAGGTCGTATTAGCTGATAGTGTTTTGCTAACCTCCTAATAGATGTCCTCCTGCCTCGGAAACCTCACAGAGAGTCCATTCAATAATAAGAAGCCTTTCTAATACATGATACTATTAGGAACACACACACACACACACACACACACACACATACACACACAGGCTGATGTTTAGAAGTAGTCACATGCGCATGTCCTACTTGTTCAAAACCAGAACGATGCACAGCTCTACATATGATGTGGAATCTCTTATGAATTTTTGATTAGAATTATAAATGCAGCACTTGGGGAAAATGCAGTGAAAGTACATCCTGAATAAAAACCAGAGCCACCCTGCATGGGAATCTAACCATCTATTTCTGTCTTATGGAGGAGGCAGGAGAGGAGGAGGATAAGGACAAGAGGAAGAGAGAGGAGGAAAAGAGTGGTCAGACTAATTATTATGTACACTTCTGCTGAAATGTGAGTACGTTTTCTGGGGGGGATATTTCTTCCAAAATGTTTTCATTCCAGATCTTTGTGTACTTCAGCCTACCGTCATAGAAACAGGGTTTCATATTTTCTTATGGCTAAATATTGCCCAGCTCTGAGCCAGCGTTGTGCTGATGCAGGAGGATGGTGAGAGAGAGAGGACCACCAGTTAGTTTGGCTGCTACACTTTCTCTCCATCTTCAAGCTTTGTTGCTTTGCTGCTGTCAAGCAGTCAGCATCAGCCTGCACAGTGCCACCCAGTGTTCAAGCATGGGGCTTTATACACAGCACAGGAGAACGGATTCATGAGTAAACAAAGGTAATTGTGCATCATAGTCCTAATCATTGGTGTGAGAAGTATTCAGATCATTTACTTTAAGCAAAAGTAGTAATACTACACTACAAAAACATTCAATTATAAGTAAAAATCCTGCATTCATCAAGTATTATCAAAATGTACTTGAAACATCAAAAATAAAAGCTCAATATGTGCAATGGCCCCGTTGTCTAATATATTACTATATAACTGGATCCTTATCAATGCTAACAGCATGTTAGTGTTGTAGTCGTAGTAAAAACTACTGGGTAGTTGAATTTACAGCAATTAATATTCTATATACTGATCATATGTTTTCTATGTAGTCTTAATTTACAAAGCAACTACTAACTATAGCTGTTAACATAAACATTCCCTTCATAAAACAAATACAACAGTAACTGTACTGAGTTTTTTTTCACAACTGCTAATAATAGAAAATATGTTTTCCATCTGGTTTTCAAAGCAGAGAAAAACAGAGGAGGCTAGAAAAGAAAAGGTGATAATATGGAATAGAGGTTCTTGAAATATTATTATAAAATATTTAATTATTATATTAAATTATATATACAAACGAATGAGTGTAACAATGCATGGTTCATTATGTAAATGTAAGAAAAGGGTTACTCAACCAAATTTAAAAACTGTGCGATCACTCTCAAATTAATGTTCTAATACTAAGAGACAAAAACTAAATATAAAGTTTTATGAAGCTATTAAATACATTTCATCACAGTTATTAACATGTCTAATTGCAAGAGTGGAAAGAGTATGGTCTCAGGATCAGCTGTGAAACATAACATTTTTCATCTATATAGTGTGAATAGTCTTATATTATAATATTGTATAGCCTTTAGGTAGCTTTTAATTCATGGGGTTTTTAACAACATAATATATGAAAATGAAATAATTCAGATAATGGATCACCCATCACTATAGCCATATAATAATATTAATAGTAATAATAATATCAGCGAACAGTAACCATGTTTCACATATTTTAACTGACAGTGTTAGCTCTGTTACACTGTCAGATGGTGATATTGTGTTTGCCAGGTGCGAGGCCGGCCCGACTAATCAGTAAAGGCAGAGTCATTTGCCTGCAGACATGTTCCAGAGCAAAACTTCCCATGAGCTTTGCTCAACCTGCTGTCCCAGGTGGCTTCAATGCTTGAAAGCCCCTTTTACCTGCTCCAAACTACATGGCTGGAGAGGAAAAAAAGTACAAGGAAAAAAAAAAAAAAGAATAATTAAAAAAAACACGTCATAACAGGAAACAGGAACAGGAAAGAGACTTGGCGGACTCCGCGGAGGCCAGGTGCAGAGTTTGGCTTGACTCCCCCTCAGCTCTCTGGCTTGTGCAGGCGGGAGGGTGGCTGCTGGTAGCGGAGGTCTTTTCATCGCCAAGCTTCTTTATCAAACCCCTGGGTCTAGTTTGTTCTCCTGTTGCTGCTGCTTGGTGGGTTGCCGTTATAAATTAGACTGCAGGAGATGTGGGGAGCTCCCTGGCCGATCCCTGCCCGACGACTGTTCGCACAGAAGGTCAAGTGAAATATCAGCTACACCGTTCATTTTTTTTAATTACAAGAGGCCAGCTCGTAAAAGCGGCCTCATGAGCCAGGGTGGTACACTTTTCTCTTTTTGTGTTTTTCTCTACATGTTACCTCCCTTGCTGTTTGCTTTATCTTTCCCGAGCTCCTGCGCTCAAGGATTTTTAATCACTATGTTGAAGGAAAAAGACGGTCTGTGTAACAGTTACTTCAATTTATGTGACCCATCAAAGGAGGCACACTGACTAATGATTGCTTGTAAGATAGATTTTCTTCATCCTTTCCGAGCTTACTCTTGGAAATTTACTGCTCAAGTTCACTGTCTGAACAGTGAAGGGAACAAATTAATTTACGGTCACGCTGACCAGTTTAGAACATGATGACGTTTGGGGGAAAGAATTACTTTTAGCTTGCCCCTGAAAGCCACACTGTAAAACAGTGTGAAAGAGATGAAATCAGACACTGTAATTGCAAATTATAAAATCGCCAAAATCTACAGCTCAGACATTTTTGAAAATCTTCCCCGCTGAAGACGGATTCATTGAGAATATTAGCTCTAAAACATATGCACAATTAATTATTTGCATCCCCTGCAAGAGGGTGTTGTTTTTGTTTATTTTTGTTTGATTGGTTGTCGGCTAAGTTCGTCATTCAGAGCCCTTGTGGCCTCCTGGGTGGTCATGGCGTGTGCCAAAGATGCCCCCGCCGTGTTTAATCTTTGACATTTATTTGTTTGCTTTGTGCATGAATATGCAAGCTGGAAAAGACCTATTAGTTCTAGTGTATCCTCATTACAGGGGGCCGTTTATCCTGCTAGACTGTGGTTGGTCAGGCCAGACCAATGTCCAGACACCGCCTGGCAACCTCGCCTTCAGCCCATGTCCATTCGCTTTTCACTGCCAGCCAGTGTCCAGATAGAATCTGGCAACCATAGGCACACCGAGGCTTGGCTTAAAGCCACACTCGCATCACACCAGCAAATGGAGCCTAGAATTAGTTCAGCTTTATATCAACAATTTGAAAATCCAAAAACTTAAACTCTCAATGAACCACCTACATAAGAAGGGGGCTGTGATGCTTTTAAATATTGACTTTTTTATTTGCACATTTGTTGTTGTCTTTCATAACAGCTCCTGGGGCTATGTGCTTGTTTGTATATGCATGCATGTGTGAGTGCTTTTTTCGTTCCTCTTCTGTAGCATCCACTAGGCCTCTAAGAGCTGGCCTCACCTCATCTGGCAGCCATTACCTGCACACATGCTCCTGTCTGAAGGTTGATCTGCCGGGTTAAACAAATCCAGGCAACGCAGCGCGGCCCGCCAGGAATCAGCTCCATACATCAGCTGTGGAACAGCCAACATGACAGGGTTAGAGCTGGCTACCGTTAGCCGCGCACTATCACTGATCTCCCAACGCCAAATATGCTCTAAAACGACAAACTCACTTTAGTTCAGGTGCTGGATGTGGCGATCAAATATACTGAGATATGTGGCTTCTGCTGAGGGTTTTGGAGGAGGGAAAGGCTCCTGAGTTTCCCTCTGGAAAGATGTGACACGGATCATTTCTTATGTATGAAGTTCCAAACTAAACAGTAACAGGCATATAGTCTCGGTATTGAATGTGGAATTCGGTAATTATCTGCAGCAATATGCTTTATCCAGCATTTTGGTGTGAGACGAGGCATAAATGCATAACTGTCTCTCAGCGGGGATGGCACGGAATTGACAATTCAACCAAGTTTGTGGAGTCTGATTCAATTCCGCTCCCAATCAAAAGCGCTTGAGATTCCATTTATGTTTATTACATTTCCTGTTTCTCACTTCATCACATCGGAATTGAAACTGACAGGGTAATTATCATTTCATCCTAAATTGATCCCAATCCATGTGGGCTGGCTCCAAACATACAGACACGAGAGGGGGAAAAAGAGAGATGGAGGAGAAAAAAAAAAGCATTTTGGGAGCATTTGGCGATGGTTCAGTCATCTGTAAGACGTATCGCTCGAAGGGTGGGGAGAGATGGTGGGAGAGAAGCAGGGAGGGAGAAAAAGGAAGGGGAGACGTTTGGAGATTGCGTTGCGGGTGTTCCCTTGATGTCCCCCTGACAGGAACCAGATTGGGAGCCGCGCGGCGTCGGCGCTTTGGCTTTTTATTCGTCTGGCTCCGCCGGGTTTTTCCTGGCCTGAGCAGGCCCGGTTCTGAGACGCTGTGGCCCACTCATGGAGCCAGCCTGTAGTTTAAGTGAGAATAACAAATGCTAGAAAAAATAATGGGCTTACGAAAAGAAAAAGAGAGGAGCAGCACAATCCTACTATTGTTCATGGTAGCTGGGCAGAAAGCACAGTCAAGCCACGTCTTTGGGACATTTTACTGGCTCTAATAAAGAGTGTGTGGTCCCTGTTTTGGAGAGCTCTGCCAGACTGACAGATATGCTCTACAGTAGTATTGGATGGTTCCGTATCATGTATTTTGAGTTGTATTACTTGGCACAGCTCAGATGAGACCTGTCATTCATCATGCTTTTGCCTAGCTGAAAGAAGTGGTCCGAGTTGCTTATGATGGCATAGTGTGTAATATGTTGAATAAGTAGTCATAAAGGCACTTGTGGATAGTGGCAAACAGGGAGACTTCACCTCCGTCTCTAAGAACTCACACATAAAATGACAAAATCCTCCTGTCTGACTGGCATGTATTTACTTTAAGTGATGGTAAACGAACTGAAAAATATTTATATGTCAGTGAGAGATGAAGTTGCAAGTTATTTAAAGCAGACTGACCAAAGGAATTCTGAATCAAAGGTTTTATTGATTATGTGTAATGAGTAGTTTAGCCGTAGGGGTCCGTACTGATACATCCTGGGAAAAAAAGGTGAAGATCTTTGCATATGAATCCCTTTTTAATGAATTAAATTACTGTGTCAAATAAAATGCAAAAAGGTAACTAGCACTGCATTTCATTTGAAATTAATCTTTGAAATTAAGGCTTTTTTTGTTTAATAATATTCAGCGTTAATTCTTGCACACACACATTCATGTCCCTGGCTTCTACTGTGTGGGGTTCAGAAACACAGTTTGGTCTGTGCTTAATCAGTTCTGTTTTTAAGTGTTCTCTGCTTGGTTTTCCAGCACAGCTCTGTGAAAGAAAAACGTCTGGTCGTGGGTGGCTTAGCTGGGTCACTGAGCCCACAGAGTAGAGCATTTCATAAGAAAGAGCCCACTTAATTCTGAACCATACATCGCATTAGCTGATTTACATGTGGACAGCTATCATTTTGTGAGGAGTTTGACATTGATAAATGAGGTGTTTTACCTAATAGGTAATAAAAACAAATTACAGGTCTTAAGAGAAAGGATGTTCTTCATTTGGCTCTGTTTTCTGTCTCTTCGAGGGCAAGGGCCAGATTGTTTCCATATGATTGTAGCCTTCATTTGTTAAGACTACAGACAGAGATTAATAACAGCATTTTCTGATGACCGATCCATACTTTGCCATGGGGTTACTTAAAGAAAAAAAATAGTAGGAACAACTGAACGTGAAGGTTTTTATCTGCACACTTAGGCAGAGCAGATTTATAAGTCAACTATTAATAGTAAGATTTTATTTTAATGTCATTTACTATTACTACACTCCTGTGATTCTCATTCTGTGTCTCGAAATAGCCTTTTACACTGTTTACACAAATTAAACTTTATTAATTACAGGAAACTAAAATCTCTTACCGCCACTATAAAAAGTGAAATGAACACATTACTGATATTTATATCCTCCCAACTGTATGTTGAGCAGCAATAAACATTTCTCTGATTAGCAGGACGCAAATAATACCGTGGTTAAAAAACCATGATGTTTTCACTGTGAGACTGTTAATTATGGAGGGTATAAATGCCTCATTGCAGTGATTATGTGGCTGCTGCCCTTGTCCTTGAGCCATCAAATACCCTGAAATCAAATTAGTGAAACCATAAACAATCTACTTATGGTCAGCAGGGATTCACAGGGTTTTCTCACAGGGTGAAACGCTGACACACATTGTGAGATGACAAATGACAGTCCAGAGACGGGAACAAATCAGCGCTCTGACCAGTGGTTTTTTTTCCAAAGAGAAAATATTAGCCCAAACAGTACTTAGTAGGTGAGGGTGTGTTATTCTTAACCGGTTTGAATCACTACTGGACTCTGCAGGTCCCACAGAGCTCGTATATAAGCTCTCTCAAGTTTCTTCAGCTAGGCGTGAAAAGGCTTCCCTTCTGGTGTAATGCAAGCCTGACAGAGGACAAGTCTGCCTCTATTCCCCGTCTCAGTGCAGTCAAACACAAGCTGAAAGGATGAGGCAGCCACATCCACAGTCACAGAGGCCATAATTTTCCCCAACCTAAAGGATCCTTACATTGTGAAAGCTGTTCAGTCAGGTGTGACTCTTCACTGACAGGTGGCAATAAATCAGCATGCTGCGCCGTGGTAGTTGTAAATGAAATCAAAATATGTTTAAATCTTTTATCAAAAACTCCACTCAAGTGCAGGTACAGTATGATATGTAATGAATACATGAAATGTCTGCCATACTCATATACAAAATGGAAAGTCCATATGTGCACGTTGATGTTTGAGGGGCCGGAGACATTGCTTTTTAACCCTGAAATTAGAGAGTTATGTTTTGTCACAATCCTACAATCATCATATAGAGAAACAAAGACGATACTTTCCCTGTGAATTGAATTTTGCCGTTCCGGCTTGCTTGTAAATGATGCAGGCGTACGTAATGACTGCGTAGTCAGACCGAGGTAATTTTAAGTGCCACATCCAATCAGCACTATCACCACAAAGCATTACAGCCTGGAGCGCAGTCATTCTCTCTGCAGGGCCCTCAGCTGAGGTGATACCCGACCACTGAAAAACAGTAAAAGTTACCGATACAGAGCAAAAAGAAAGGGTGAGGAAAAAGGAGGGGGGCAAAACACATCGGGGGTGGAGGGGGCGAAAGAGTCTTGGATCCTGTGGTAAGTGCCAGAGGGACACATTTTGTTGGAACACAGGGTGTGCTGAGTGATGGGAGAACGGCTACAGCAGTGTTTAGAAACACCAGTCGGCCAGTCTATTGCCTAGGAGCCTGGGTGTCTGCGCTGAGCTCTCCCCCCCACCGCTCTAAGTAGGATGGTACATGCAGCCTCACTGCATACCGCTCCTGCGCGCCGCTAAAATTAGCCCCCCTGGAACCAGATGGAATTCTAAACAGAATAAACTTTTCTTGACTTGATTATATTGAGCCTTTCCAAGCTCCGACATTAAAAAGAAAGAGAGAAGGCAAAGAACGAGGGGGAACCTTAGAAGCTAATTGCCGTGGGTCTGGCGTGCACATTGGGCATTGTGTTGAGTCGAGACGCTGTAGTAATGCCAGAGCCTTTCCCCGGGCCGTGTCTCCCAAAGGGGGAACTGTCACATCTTCCATGCGTTTGCGGTGGGCTTGCAGCTCCACACGGACTGCATGTGAAGCCGCTAATTAAAAGCAAGCGATCCGTAACTGTCTGGCTCACCATGCCGTGCTCATCCATGTGGCCCCCATCGGCACTCGTAGACCCCCTGGCCCCTGACGATGGCTGTTAGGCCACTGCATGGGAGTGATTTCAGAACAAAATTGCATGACTCCCTTATGAAGCAACACTGGCAGTATTACAGTGTATTTATGAGGTTCAATTAGAGGGAATGTTTTAGTCAGTGACTGTTCCCTTTAAGTTGGGGTACAAAAAACATTTTAATAGACGATTGAAAAAAAGGATATTATCATGGAAAAATAGTGACATTATATTATGAATGACAGTGTTTAAAATTGTATTTTCAGATCAGAAATCTTTTTTTTTTTAAGTAGTAAGATTTCAGTTCTGGCTGATTTGATGACATCCACAGATACCTTGGTAACAGCACGTGATGTTTAATACTATGGTAAACACTGATGGAGCAGCTACTTTGTCAGAAATACAACAGAACAGCATCTGGTGTATCTGTTTACAGTCCAACCAAACACACATTTCAATAAAGACGGCAGTGAATAATAATTGTGTAAAAAATGTTGCTGCTGCACACAATGCAACACAGTTTCATGGAGGTTTGTTACCGTGTTGAGAAGTTGGAGGTGTGCAGCCTGCAGCTCTAACAGCTCACTCTGGCCACTCTTCCTTGTTCCATTACTCCATTGCAAAAATTTAAAATTAGCCAATGACAATAAATTTCAAAAATAAGTATGTCTTGTTTTGATGATCAATCACAGTCTGCGCTAACCTCAGTGACAAATACACTGTTTCCTGTTACTGCTTCACAATAAAAGCCACCCCTTTGTTGCACCATCTGATGATTTTTAATGTGAGGCAGCGGCGGGTTTGCATTAGCAGTAACTTCATACTGCTCTGTTACGGCTATGGGAGAGTGAACACTAAACAGTGAGGCTGATATCAATTAGATACAATTAAAAACTGTAATACTGGATTACATGCAGACATTGTTTCTTGTCAATCCCTTATTGGTGTGAAGGCAATTTGAATTCAGTAAAGGAATGCCTCAGCCACTCACAATGAAAATACTATAGAAAGGTAATTACAGAATGTAAATAGATTAAATGACGATCGCTGAAAAAACCTTGTCCATGAATAGTATTAACAGCAGGATTTCATTTAATTGATTCACTTCAAGATTTAACAACACTGTTAACTTAATGGACAGAGTCTTTAAATGGTCAAAATGAATCGTTGTAGTAACGTAAGCAGCCAACTCATGAGTACTTTAAAGGGATCTTAAACAAAATAAAAAGAAATTCTAACGCCAACAATAGCTGTTGTATAACAGATATGTGTAAACAAAGGAATCTAAAGAGCACTTAGAATACAATACAAATTCCTTTAATGAAACAACCCATGGTTGGTAGACAAGATGGAATGGGACTTTGACTCGCTCCAAACAGTGACTTTGATTACCAAGATTTGTTTGTTTCCACAAAATGACAGCTAAAACCCCAAGTCCTTCTCTAAACCAAAGTCTCACTACACTCCAAACTCGGCCCAGCGGTCGGCCACCTACAGAACAGTGAAAAAACAAAGACGAGGGAAAAACCCCTTTGTATCAAAGGCTATCTTCTAGTGACTCCCTGGCTCGTGTTTATCGAACGCTGATTTTAATGCTCCATTTTTATCATGGCGATTAGCATTGTTTAGTAATCAGTCAAACCAAGACTTCCCCTTGTCCGTGCGAGTGTAAACACTTGTCTTCTCAAAACAGCTTCATTTGGATAAAGAAAGAACAGAAATGTCTCTGTGAATGTGATGGTATATTTTTTTTTGTATTGTTTGCTAAAGCAGAAGCACATGATGCAACGCTAGTGTTTACAGGAGAAAAAGCAGTAATTGTAGTATCAGTCATATGTGAGCCATGACACATATGACCACCATGAATCGGCCTTTTCTCTCTCTGAAACCCGTCCCATCCCATCACAGTTTTTCCACCACTCTCTGGCTTAGCTCTCTGCCACCAATTTTATATGATCCCCTTTTTTCAATAACCTCAGTTTGCTTTGATTACTTTAATCACCTTTGAATCTAACCAATCTTCAGAGTTTGTGGTAGCTCGGCCAGGCCTGCTTGGTGGCATGTGTGTGATTGAGATGAGACACTGAGCGGTGCTGCACTAGCTCATTTGAGCCGGGGCTGAAGAGTTTCCTCGACAGTAGGAAGGAAAACCTTTTGGCAGGGGGAGGTTGGATGGAGGTAATGTGAAGGAGAGGGTGAGGGAACAACCCAGACGGTGACTTGGCTGGGGTCAGGTGTAAACACATGCACAGCTGGCAGACAGATGTGCTCAGCCAAGAGCCAGTGACCATGTCTATGGTTCCTTCCTCTGTGTTCACCTGATGTTCAGCTAATTCAGCAAGAAGAAACAAAGAGTAAACTGCAAAAAAAAATAAAAAAAAATAAGAAATCAAGCGTATGTAAAATTGTGCGTAGACATGCTTAAAATACACACAAGGGGTCTTGCAATGGAGACAGTGAGAAAAAATCAGAATAGGGGCACAAAGAAATCAAAAGCTCTGGTTACTCCAGAAGTGGCCTCTGCTCCTCTGTTACTTAGCTAGTCAAGCGAGTGTGTGGTCGATGAGAGAGAAAGTATAACATTTCCCATTTTCTACTTTACTGGAGTGGTCTGGGAGACTCATCGGACGGGATTTTAAAACGATCTTTCAGTGCACTGAAATTCGTGAATGCACCATGATTACATTCCTTTCACCCAGCGCTTTCTTTTTTTTTTCCTGCCGTTATTCACTATGTGCCAGGCCAAAAAGGACAGACAATTTTGTGGACAATTTTGTGCATTTTTGTGGATTTTCTGAGATCTCTAATCAAACTTTCAAACAAATGATCTCATGATGTAATGGACTGGAGAGATGCAGGCAACAACAAAACAAACTCTCCTCTGCTACGAGCAATAACCAAAAGTTTACACCCCGACAAACACTTTAAATATTTACCAACCTTAGTAAAACAGTCAGGGATTATCCTGTATTGTTATAACACTGAGAAAAGACTCTCATACTTTCCATATTTTCTACTGATTCCATGAGGCTGAAAACAAGGAGGGGGGATCAGATTAAAATCTCTTTGTACATAAACTACCCATTGACTCACTGTCTTCCTGTCGGAAGGAGCAATTAGCTCTGCGAGACAAAGATCTCAGACATGTTAAATGGCTGAAAATAAATAAATGTGGGTATTGCCGTTAGACTTTAGGCCCTGTTTCAATTAGAGCAGTGGCCATGGTCTGTGTCTCTCACTGAGCTGCTGGCTCCTTCAAGCTCAGCTTCTATGGGGGCTTTTTAATTGCTATGTCTTAGCTGAGAGGGAAACAGAGAGGGGAAATGTACTGTATTCATCTTGGCCTCCCACTATGCTTCACTCATGAAGGCCTGGGGTGATTTGTCTCTTTAACGCGGAACGCTGTACAGTGAAGTACAGTGCTGCTCAGACAATGCATTCATTCTTCCCATCATGAATGGAGATTTTCTTCCACAGGTCTTTTTTTTCTTCTTTTCAGTGGATTGATTTATGTGACATAATTTATTATGACCAGCTACCCGAGCTCCTTCAATTTCAGGAGGTAAAATGATCTGGAGATTTGCTAAAATCACAACACCTTCAATATAAAAGCTTTTGACAAAGTCTGCACTTGATATTCATCATTAGATTAGTGGCTGGCATCTGTTAAGCCTTATATAACTGATAAAAGTAGTCTGTGGCTCTTATTTTAAGGATTGCATTCCTTTTCAAACATTCCACACAATCTGCTGAAGAAGGTTGTACTTTCGATGGAGCGTAAGATTTCAAACTCCTCAGTCTTTTTTGCTTTTTCCATATCCAGCTGATGGCAGCCATGTCAACTATCAAAAAGCGGAGTCTGCTTCCTGAGATGACTGATGAGAGATGGTAGCCAGATCTGTGTGTGCGTACACTCTTTCCCAGCATCCAGACATGTGGGTCACAGAGAGAGGCCAGATACACACCTCCTGATCTCTCTGCTGTCAGATCAACGCTTTCTGTCAGCATACCTCTATCCCTCTCTCTCTCTCTGTGCTGCTCTCACACTCTCTATCTTGTCTATTCAATGTCCTCGGGCATCCCATCAATCATCCTCGTTCTGAGCTGCACAGCCCCAGACTTCTCCTCACGTCTTGGAGAATGTTTAAAGGTCTCTTTGTCCCTTTGAGAGCGGCAGCGACACAAGTTTCCTCTCAGATGCGATAATATGATGATGGTTACGCTATTTTCAGGGACGCCGCAGTCTCTTTTTTGTGTCTCTCAACACCCATAATAAGCAGCGTGTGCCTAATGCAGCAACGGTTATACCTTTCACCCTTCCCTCTCTCTGCGCGTTGCGTGATTACACGCAGACAGATGGTTTGAGTTTGAGCCCTGCCGCCACGCGCTAATATCAGACATGCTTTGAATTTATCTCACATCTTAATGGACGACAGCGTAGACAGGCAGTTTGCAAACTGCAGAACCATTCCTCTCGCCCTCTGTTTATTACCGTATTTATTTGACTGGATCCAAGGAATGGGGCAAATTGGCCCCTGTGAGAGAGAGACAGAGAAAGTGAGAGGGCTAAGAGCTCCACACTGAATAGTCATGTATTTAACTGTTAAGACTGCGGTCATGAGAGCTGTCCAATGCTTGTCTGCCTGATAATAAACCTCATTACGGAGTGATCCCGAATAATCAAACCATTCTCTTCCATCCTATTTCCTCTTGGACAACTCATGCCTCTCCCTCAGGTACTGAAGTCTCTTCCCGCCTGTGGCAATTTTGGATCAAAGCATTTTTTCCTAAAGTATCCAGGCTAATAAGGTCATTAATGATTTTCACCACCCCTGGGCTTCTATCAAAGAACATCTTCACTCGACATCTTGACCCCAAAGGCCACGGAAATACACTGAGATACTTGTAGTCATTTTTATTTTTATGTAAGGCCTCTGAAGTAGTTGCAGTATCACATTTCACTACAGTGGCCCACTCACTTACTGAAAGATAAACTCCTTTTGTTGATCTAAAGTGGTTTGCTTACGCTTCATCAATTGGTTGGTCGGTCAAGCAGCAGTTTTGGAAGGAGAGGCGAGGGCGAACAGCTCAGCAGAAGTGGCAGGGGGAACAAAGACTGGTTTATGGCGTGTGGCCATCAGACAGGCTACATCAACACTGTTCGTCAGGACCCAAGAATAGTGTGGAGGGCTGAGTCAGCCTAGCTGCAGCTACCCACAGCAAGGGGAAGAGAGGGAGAAATGTGTGTGTACTTGAGAGATGGCCAGATGCAAAGGGAACAGAGAGGAAAAAGGGGGAGAGAGAAAACAACCCAAGGTTCTTGTTAAAACTAGATTGTTAAGGATTCCTGCTGTGGGATTTACTTTTTTGCCATTCACCGTTTGACTCCATGACTCCACTCTTGACCTCGTAGCACACAAACACAAATGGGGAACTTGGCCTCCATAACGGCCCTGTTTACTGGAAATGCTGCTCACCAGGGACAATAAAGACTTATGATGCATACAAGGCTCCTGCCGACCTTTGCTGTTGTGGCCTAATGTAACTCCCATACCCACACATGCACGTGTACACTGTAGAGAAAAAGAGAGGGGATGGTAAACAGCATACATGTGTTGTACTAGATAGAAGGAGTGACTCATTTTAAGGTAAACCATGGATAAAGATGCAAAACTTGCCTCGGTTAAAGAGCTCAATAAAAACCCACATTAAAGATTTAAGGGAATGATATTAGGTGTGTGCATATGGAAAGAAGTATACCTATTAAATCACCAACATGCAAACATTTAATTTATGAAGCTACTGTTTATAGCAACAGGACCCGGCACTGTCATCGACCTCACACTCCAGGTGTTGTGCGGTGGAGGAATGAGCTTCATATTATTATATTTTGTTTATCACTTTACTCTATCGCCTGCATTTGGAGTGCGTATGTCCGTGTGCACGTGCATTTTCATTTGGAAGTGATCTCCTGTGTTTTTCCTGTTGCAGAGCACAGAAGCGTGTGGTGTGGAAGCTCAAAGCTCTCGCCCACATCAAGAGAAACCATCCGGCCTTACAGCCACAAGCCCTCCCTCTTCTCCCCCCCTCTCAGGCGTAATAACAGAGCCATCAAATAGTCATATTTATAATCTCCGAACGGGCCAATTTTAAAGTGGTCAACTCCAGAGGTATAGGAATTGTTGAGAGCAATTTGCGGTTTTCATTCTTAAAGAGGCACCATCCCAGTGGCAAATGAAATAAAGTCAGTTTCCTTTTTTTTCCCATTTGTCAATATGAAAGCTGGGTTCAATTACATCTTTGGCTTTCCTCTGATATCAGTTCAAAATGATTTATTTAAATTGGGGTTGGAAAAATTATTTTATTATAATTCTGCTCCATGTTTGTGTGCCACAGAAATTAGAGCATTTATCAATTTCAAAAATGTAGTGATGAGATAGCACCAGCCTGGTGCAGTATGCACTGCATGGTATTCATATGAAAGCAATTACTGTATATCTTCAGTAGCAAGTAGTGTGTGCAATATTTGTTATCATTTATCATGACTTTATTGAGAGCAAATTAATCACTTTATCATCAGAACTTCTTCTGAACGAACCTACGCGTTTGCAATGTTAATCAGAGCTGAAACATCAGTTTTCAGCAGTGGAAAAGGGAAGTTAAATGCAAGCAAATAGCATCTGGTTAAGCAACACATTGTGAGCAGAACCAGCAGCATATCAGCATACATGAATACATTTCATCTGGTCATTACTGTGCAGTTATGGAGCCAAGCGCTCCCGCCAGTTTCCAGCCTCCTGTCACTTGCCGGTATCTGACACTGATGAAAAATGCAGCGTGTTTCGATCACCACAACATTACCATTCTGTTTTCTCTATATGTTGAGATCAGATGACTCCTGAGTGTTGATCTAGTATGATAAATGTAGTGCTGTGTAACACATATTTTACTAACTTTTTTGTTTAGTCTGCCTTTGCCTTTTAAACTCGTTATAGTAGATGTGTGAAAGAGGGCAATCACTTAACACTTGGAGGATTCAGCCAATTAGAAATTGAGTAACTTTTTATTTATAGTTGAAGGTTGTGCATACAGCTGTTTATAGTGTAATAAACAGTGCTAGATTAACCCATTCTGAGGGCCCTGGGTAAAAAATAGCAGTGGGGCCCCTATTTAGCTCTCTAGATTGGTTTGTGATTGGTTGTGACAATACGATCACACACAAATTTATTTCGGAATATAAACAGCAAAATAAATATTATAGGTATAATAACTACATTTTGACAAAGCGCCCTTTTACACAGCAGGGCATCAAGATCAGAGAAATCTGTGGGTGTCACTGTTAGGCCCTTACCAATTCAGTTTATATAGTGCAAAATGCCACTGATAAACTTGCTCTTAACTACCCATCCCGTGTTCCTTGGGACAGTTGGATGTGCACGTCTTTAGAAACGAGCACTAAGTCCGCAAGGTGCAATTCAGCACGTGACTGGTGGGGGCAGAATCAGAGAGTAAGGACAGCAGGCGAACTGGATCACTACAACAGTGGTGGAAAAAGTTTCGAGTAGTAGCAGTAGATGAAAATTACTGGAGCAATATTGGGACTATTCATTACAAAGCAATGATAATCAATTAGCTAAAAGGTTTGATTTCATACCACTGCACAGCAATGCCACACAATATTAAGGATAGCTGAAAGATTACAGCACATACCTCGTAACCAGAGTCCCTGGTCTTATTTCTGCTGGGGACCTTTGTGGCAAGTCATATCCGTCTCTCTTTCCCATTGTTTCCTGTCAGCTTCAGTATCAACTGCCCAATAAAGAAAAAAAAAAGATGAGTATCACTCTAATATCTAATATCCATGAGTACAACTTATGGGATATGTGGGCCCCTGATGGACATACAGTACACGCATCACAGTCTAATATCAAAAGCCCAAAACCCCCAAAACTTTCCTAATACTTAAACAGTTGTTGAAATATTTTCCACTTCTCTGACCTATTGACCATCTTTGCTTAAACCCATCTTATGCAAACACAAAGAGTATCTCATGTTATATTGTTTTGGAAAGTAAGTCTTTTTAGAAACCCAGACATCTGCAGTTTCAAAACTACACTAACATCCAAATCTAAAAACTCAAATCCACATAAAAAGGAGGCAGTTGCAGTTGATTTAAGGGCCAACTAGTCAATGATTTCCCCCTGACCTGAAAATGACAGAACTACTTAATATTATAACCATCTTAATCACATTGTTTACTGATGCTGAATCCTTTCAGACCCCTGTTGGTCTTGACTGTGTGATATGCAATGCAGACCCATGGCTATTAACTCCGATGTCCTTTCATCTTTCTGTCCTTTCTTTTTCGCTCTCTGGTCCTGAAGGGTTGTGCTCATGCATGCCACCCTCATAATCAGCTATTCTGATATTCAAATGAGTACAGAAAAGCATTATTCGCACATGTGCAGTTGATGACCAGAATACATCAAGGGACAGCTGGCATGAAAATGGCCTCTCATTTTTCTTTATGTAGTAAAAGAGGAGATTAAAATGGATTGAAGTGAGGCATAAGGAAAAAATATTGAGGAGAAAAAAGGAGGCCAAACAGAGGGAGCTGCAGAGCTGTTAAAACACAGCCAAATTACAGCTCTGTCTGAGCAGGAAGGAAACCAGGCTTTATACACTCCTCAATAACTTCCTGTTAAACATCCGCAAATCACAAACTCACAAAAGAATTGCAAAAAGAGTATACCAGAGACCTAGTGTCATCTAAACACTGGCTGTGTATTTATGTGACTCCACTTGTAGGAAGCTGACCACCACCTGGTCCCCGTGAGTGTGAGTGTTAGTGTGCGAGTGCGTGTGCTAGATGGGATGTGTGCATTATATAGAGGAGGATGTTATCAGCATGGCAGTGATGAGAGATGAATGGCGTCCCATGGGGCTGGCTTAAGCCCCTGCACATGTGCACAGCACTACCGCCCGCTAAAAATATGACTCCTGGATACTTTTCCGACTTCTGGCTCTGTTCATAAATCAGCAGCCGGACAGCGGGGCTTGGACTTGGCAGGGTATCAGACGTGCCTCCAGTGACTAGGCCTGTCCGTCATCCTGCCACTGCTGCCTCGAGCTGCTTAATTAATGTGGCAATTGAACGCTGCATATCATAATGAACACACAGCCCCTCTATCTGAGCCTTCCTGGCCTTGTTATTCTTGGTCGCAGTTAAGGATACGTCCCTGTGTATGTTCGGATATTTATAGGTAATGGATCTATTAAAATGCATGAGAACGAATTAAAAAACAAATAAATGCGAAGGTGCTCAAACGAGCATGGAATGTTTGGAAAAGGGATTTTCGGTTTGATGTGTTTTCACAGCGTAGCTGTCGAATTTATCACCTTCACTTTTGTTGGTGTTACTCTGTCGCCTCATTTCATCATTAAGAACACACAGACTGCTTCTGCTCCAGAAATTTTTCATTTTCATGAGGATTTGTACTCGCTGCAGTGTAAAATATGCTCAGGCAGCTGACTTAAAAGAGTTAAGTAACCTGTCCAACAGCCCCTTTCAAAGAGAAGAAAGGTTCACTTTCGTCAAAAAAGTGATGACAGAGAAGTACATGTGGGTCTTTTTCCAACATTGACCATACAGAATATCCAACCCTTTATGGAGGGTTATAACTCCTAAAGCTCATTGCTCAGCTCAGAGCAAGAAGAAAGCTGTATCAACCTGACAGCCACAGGTAGAGGTTAATGCCTCTCCATTTGTAACTCTTTGCTGTGTGTAATGCCACCTCCCTTGGTTATAAAGACTTCATAAATCAGGTGCGTCGATCCTCTGCAATTCTCAGACTGAGACAGGCTGATTTACAGCTACAACTTCTAGCAGACTTCTCATCCTTTATCCCCCTTTATTGCCCCTCCTTTCTCTGTGCTGAAGCTGCTATTCCCTTAACTCTCTTTTTCACTCTCTCTTCTCCAGGTGTCTGGACTCTGACTTAGCACCACAGCTAGCCAACACACACACACACACACACACACACACACACACACACACACACACACACACACACACACACACACACAGACACACACACACACACACACACACACACAGGAAAGGGATCTGCTTCCAGGGAGGGCTAATAGGATGTGACATCATTTATGGCTGACTGGGGGCAATGTGTGACATGTCAGCTCTCTACAGTGGGATGTTTTTCAGTGAAATTTTTCAAACCTGCCATAGTGTACATTTTTAAATAAAGTCAAGCAATACAGCACATACTGTAAGGCCTTGGAGCAGGGGTGTATGGGGTGTATCTCTGCCTGGCGACCGACACTTGAGGATCTCCTGCGATCATAAATCATGCATTTTGATCAGTTCAACCCCGCCCCGAGCCGGGAAAGAGGGCTTGTATACAAATTTGGCCATCTTCCCTCTGAATTATGACCCAGGGCTTTTGATGGCGGGGTAGCTGCATGCACATGATGCACTTTCCAGAACAGTGGAAAGAAATCAACATACTCCATGTCAAATCCCACACTTGAGAGGTATTTAGAGAGCTTTAATCTGTAAATTTGAGGTACCTGCTGAGATTATGAGATTATAAACCTCTCCAATACAATATACCTCTTCCTTCTTTCACAGATTTCTAGTCCAATAACAATTAATATGTTTTCATGTCTGGGGCCAGATGCTATTTCTCAAGCTCCATGATTCTTGTTGTACTGGGATGACCTTCAATGCGCTGACTTTGAACCCCAATCCAATTTTTCTGTGCAACTCAAAACCATAAAGAGCAATTTTTAAGGAGCCTTTGTTTCGGTCATTGAAGAAAGGAAACAGTCTTTCTTGGATATGTTTGTACTCAAAATAGAGGACCCTTTGTTTTAAAAGACTTTCATTTGTTATGGCTTCGTGTCCATATTTCTGCTGTGGAGTTGGGTAAAAATGTAGTCCAGGATAGTCTTTGACTGTGCGTGCAAGTGTGTGTTTCTTTGTAGGTTTGTGCGTCACTGCAGTACGTCTTTTAGTAGTCTTCGGTGCTGAGGAGAGAAGGGGGCAACCCCAATAATCTTGTTTGACAGTTGGGAGCAGGGGCAACTCAGCGATGGTGTCCCGCAATGCAATTGTAAAAACAAACAGCGTGTGAGTGTGTGAAAAGGGGTGGGAGGTGTTCACCACATTCCGGGGCAACGTATGTATACACACATACTCCACATATACATGCAAACTCCTAACAGGCCATGCATGTGTTAGACTTTAATCCAGTCCACTTCACACACATGTATTATGACAAGCGCAACCTCCCTGTGTCCCACTTTCTTTCACTTTCTCTCTCTGTTGTTCTTTCAGTGCAGGCTGAGGGGTTTTAATCCTGTTAAGACCTGTCAGGATTAATACAACGACAGGTCAAACCACCACTGCTACCTCCTCCGCCACACCAAGATCAGGGGTGTTGACACAGGAGAAAGGAGCAACTGTGTTTGCCTCCTTAGTGGTTACTGTCAAACCATCATGAACCATTCCTGACTATACAGAGAGCGGAGGAACCTCATGGTTCCCCTTTGTTCTGTACCAAGATAGCATTAATAGGCATTTGAGACCACTGTAAATCTGAGATTTCGTTTTAACTTCAGATGATCTAGTGTAGGGATGCAACTCACAGTTACTTTCATTATTGATTAATTTGCAGATAATTTCATGAAATCTCAAAACGTTGTGAAAAACTGCCTATCACAACTTCCCAGAGCCATAGTGATGTCCAAAACTTGACATTATTCAGTTTACAAGGATATATGACAAAGAAAAGCGAATTTTTGGCATGTTATTCTCTCTTTTTTGGTGACTTTCTCAAACCTCGGGACTATATTACATGATATCACTCTTTCTTTAAACACTGTTTGCAGTAAACAGCACATCTTGTACCCTAACATCAATCGCACACACACAATGATACACCAGCTAATGAAAAAAATTACAACCTGATATCCGTAACTTTCTTCTCACTGTCATCTCCCTCAGCAAGAGAGACAACAAACATGGACGAGTTGTTATTGAAGGTTGTGCTGAATAGAAAACCTGACATATATTAGGATCAGGTGTGGTAAAACTTCAAACATGCACTGCTGAATCTGGCAAGTTACAGCAGCAAAGTGTGACACACTAGGGCTTATACTGTTAATTTCACATACAAACATGATTTTAAATGTCTCATCTCCAAATGCATAAGCCATCCAAAACCAAAATCTTAGCAATGTATGACATTGCCTCCATCCACTATGATAAATGTGTCTGGTTGTGTGTGTGTGTGTGTTTTGTGAGTACTCCACCACAAAAATTTATCTCTAACTATTTTTAGATCTGAAAATATATCATATATCAGATTTATTAACCAAAAATGTAGCAATCACGGAATAATTTCCTGATTTATTTCCAACTTTTTGTTACCAATCAACTTTCAAGCACATGAGACAACAAAGGAAATATTGTACATACTGATTTTTGTACATTTTGAATTATCTTGGCAGTGTGTTTATTGTATTTTCAGTCATCCAAACACACTGATGAGTCTCTACTGCACAATGCGTTAAAAATAAAGACTGTTTTCAACTTTGATTTTGCACTTGCCTCTCTAGTGCTCAGCTTAGTGGTCAAGCTTTACCGCAGTGTGCAGCAGTGGCCCTGTTTGGCCTAACTTAACAAACCTCATTATTAGACAAGGGAATCTCTTTATGACAGCTACTACTCTAACTAATGGCTCACTCTTCAGACTGGCTGGACACATAATGCTTTCAACAGCAGTGAACCGGCATTGCCCAGCCTTGAGCTTGTGAGCTGTTGAACAGACACGAACACACAATTTGAGTGCATATATGCGTGTGGTCATGTATAAGGGTCTGCTCTGCCGTTATTGGATCTGCAGGACACAGTATGTTGACCCATGGGACAGGGGTTCACACCAACGCACACGCTACAACACACAAACACACGCTGTGGTTTCTCCTGCGGCCGCTCAGCTCATTCAGACTCTGACCACCATCAGCAACCCCCCTGCCTCACTGGCTCCCCATCCCCCGGGGATCACACAGCATTGCTGGGCACTCACATCCTAGGCTGTGGGCGGAGAGCCAGCAGCTGGGGCTGAAGCTGGGGGACGCGCAAAGGGCAGAGTGAGAAATCTGAGAGGAGGATTTATTAAGGAGGAAAGAAAAAAGGTGGATGTGAGGAGGCAAGGGAAAGAGGAAAAGGTGGAGGGGAGGTCGATGGGGGTTACATATCACATAGTTTATCATATACAAAAGTCCCAAGTGTGCCTGTCATCCTGGAGTCTGAGGTAGGGCTGAGAGCTGAAGAGTAAACGACTGTGTGCTGATGGAGATGAGGCGATGGTGACATAGGCTACATTATGGCCATTGAATGAAAGCTGGAGTTTTCCTATATCTAGGGTGATCTCTCAATGTAAATTACACATATTAAACAATATGTTAGATGTATTTTCCTGACAAAAAAGAAAAAAGAAATCTATGTGACATGTTTATTTGTGCTTTCTGACCTATTTTAGCCCCCATGAAATGTGCTTGTTTTCAAAGTTCTTCTCCGAAAGCTATTGCTCTAGCAAAAATGTCTGTGATTCAGCTTTGTCCACTATTGTTCTGGGCTCCCATCAAGGAAAAGAAAAAGCTGTGTCATCATGGGTGAAGAAGTGGAGGGGAGGGAGGGTAGTAAAGTGGGAAATCTGGCTGGTTCCCAGGCTTGCCCTCTAGGCCTGCTAATGCCTTCTTTTCCTGGACACACATCAGCACATCTAGAGTGTGAGAACAGAGGGAAAGGAGGCGGCAAAGAGGGGACTGAGAAAGTGAGACACTGAGGGAGTAAAGAGATGGAAAGATAGCAAGAAAGGAAGCCGGTGGGGATATCAGAGGAAGAGAACCTTTGCTCTGCAACAAGTCCGACTTCCCCAGCATCCTCTCCTCAGTATAAGGCCCTGCCAGCCCCACATAAACACGGTGAACCTGTGGAAAGTTTCACTCCTCTCTAGAGGGTCCCCTTCTCTCCTTGCTCATTTTATTTCTGTCTATCTGGCCCTCAACTTTCTTGTCTTGTTTTAGGAAAATTCCGCTGGTGGTAATGGTGTGCGCCCCTGCAGCCCTAACGTCTTCCATGTGACCATCACGGAGGCAAATTTCCATTTTGTGTTTGTTTTAGACAAACAGATCAGTTGCCACTTCATCCATCTAGTTTACCTCTCTGTCCTGGAAGTCGACATTCTACCAGACGCCCGCGTGGGTGTATGGGCTCTGAAAGTTGGCCACACCTCAGACCAAAATTCCCCACCCCCACCCCAGTCTGTCACCTCCCTCCCTGTGCCGCACTTTATTTTCAACATCATGTGACAAAGTTTTTGTTGTCAGGCTTGAGGCCAAGAGGGAATGGGAGATGGAGACAAGGAGCGATATTTGCATAGACTTGTTAAAAGTCACCAATTAGGAAAAAGGCCTCACACATAGTGACTTGGGCTTTGCCAGAGCATAATCTCAAATCAGGACAACATCGCCATCTGCAGGAGAACAGCAGGACTGAAACCAATAAAAAAATCTGTCACATATCAGTGATACCAAAATAATACAATTACTCCAAAATGGGGACCCACATTATATTTTTGATATCTCTTGTCCAGACACCAGTGTGTAAGGACAGGTCAACATGAATGTCTTGCTACCTGGCCTCCCCTGCTGCAGGTGGCGCTCTGAGTCCATTCTCCGTTCATGACTGCGGTAAGACCTGGATGATGGCCTTGTTTGTTTAGCCGGCAGTGTTGACGCCCACCCACAGGTGCCAAAGGTATAGTGAATATCGTGCCAGCTGTTTGCAAGCCACAGCAGCCCCTGCACTGCTTGGCTTCACCCTGCCTGACTGCCTGATCTCACAGGAAGGGAGGAAGTGGTTGAGTTACCCAGCAGCAAATTTGAGGTTTATAAAGGGAGAAAGCCGTAAAAAAAAAAAAAAAAAAAAAAATCCAAGTGCAGTTTCCTTTAACTCAGCAGCTAGCCAGAGTGAGTTACTCCATCCTAATATGTAATTCTTTCATTGTCATTGGTCAGTGTAAGGGTCCCTCTTGACACACAGAGATAGCACAGAAGAAACGCGACACACTACTGTTTTTAGTGTTATGATTCAGTACTTAAACAAAGCGACGAAAGCACGTGTTCCAATTTCATGGAGCCATGATTGCCTTGTAAAGTCTGATTCATTACACTATTAATCTGCTGTTACCTGTGTCACACCAGGGAACCATCCACAGCCACCGCAAGCAGGCAACACACACTCACTGTGAGACCAATAATCGGAGAACGTTGTTCATATCAGTCATCACCCTGGCAAGCTGGCTAAGAGTACACACACAGTCTAACTGCAGGGGGAAATGCCTTTACTTCTCTCATGATAGCATAATGCTGCATTTCACTTGAGATGTGAAATCAGTTAGGCATGTCTAGCATTTGGATTTCATGAAGGCTTACCTTAGCATGGTGCTGTCTTTGCCAAGAAGTAATGGGAAGAGGGGGTAAGGTTGAGAGAGCTAGGAGCTTTGACTTGCTTGTTATTGCCAGTACAACGAAGCTCAGTTCACACTCAGCTGTGGCATATTTGGAAAACTTCAAGCAAAGCGGCGAGAAGAAAAAAAAAAAGCTTTTAAATCAGTCCCACTCTTCAGTAAATTACAACCCTGCATTTTTAATTTCCTCTCTCCATACAATGTTATTCATTGGCATCCAAGCCAAACATGGGCCCCTGCAGCCTGCATAGCTCTGCAGGACAAACTGTCCTCTCATGCAGTCGCTACCTGTCAGGAGCACAGGGGCGTGACTGAAAAAATGCATTCCTTGATGTACAGCTGAGAGGTGTGTGAGGTGGAGGAAAAAACAGAAAAAAGAACAAATAGAGACCAAACCAATGAGTGTAGATTTAATCTACCAAAATGTTTAAGTGCCAAGAATTTGGACTGTGTTTAAATCAGGAGGGGTTTGAGTTTAAATCCCATCACTGATAGCAGCCATTGGCTATTATCGCAATATGTTTGTCCAAATTCATACAGTGGTCAAGTGGTGTCTGCAGTTTTTCAGAAGATCCAGACATGCAGTTAAATGAGACACCAAATTCAAATGCAATAGAAGTCCTGCAACGTATTGAAGATACACACTGATGCCATGTCGAATGCTGAATTCGTGGACTTAGCAAACAATTATTTCATGGCAATAATATTGCTATTACACGCTAAGAAGAGAATGTGCATACCCAAACATGCTTAGTCAATGCCTCAGGAAACTGTCTAAGCTCCTCTAACCACTAGAAAGAGACAGACTTGGCTGCTGAAATAACTTTAAGAGCCTGTTACTATAATAGCAAAGCCTCATTTGTTAGCATTACATATCTAAATACCATCTGAAAACCATGGCTCATTCTGATTAAGCAGGGTCTTGTAACAGTGTAACATTTCAAACAGTTTTACATCCACTGTAGTGTGTAGGCCACACTACTGTATATCTCCTGTTTGCGACCAAGCAACCCTCCAGTCCAGAGTTAAGTTTCGTGTGTTATCAAATCTAAAAATGATTTTTTCTTACTTCATCTGCATCATGCAGGAAAAATACCATTTAAAAGGTGTTTTGCCATCATAGTGTATCTGCTTTTGTCATCAGGTCTGAATACTGTTGGACTGTTTGACAGAGATGTCGAACAGGTTTCAAACATGAAAGAGGATATGATCTCAGTTAGTACGCCAGACTAATGTTAGCCAAGGTTCTGCTAATTCAGCTGTTTCTGTGCCACACAAGGCGATAGGATAAGGCACCTGGCTTTTGCTTAGGCAGGCCTTGCATGTCACTGTAATCCAGAGAGACAGCAAGGGCAGGGCTTGAGCTTCTCCTTAGATTTAGCCCAGAACACAACAACATAATCATGTCATTGCCCTTGGGCCATTCTGCCACATTGTTGTTGCGGGTGGGAGACACTGGATTTGATTTCAGCAGACTTAGCTGACCTCTGCTTCATGGCCCACCAGAAGAGGGGAACTACAGCAGGCCGTCCTCCATGCTGGCACTCAGCCCAGCCAAACATTTTAACTTTCATAGACAAAAACAAAGCCGTTTCGCCTTTCTTTCTCCCCATTTCTTCCAGTTCAAAAATATTTTTTCATAAAGCATTGAAAGGACATGTTTCTCCCAACTTTTTGGTTCATGCAATTTTGTGCTGCTGTTGCAAATTTATGCCAAAATTCCTCTGCACACCCCCTCCATCTTTCTGCTCCAGTGTTGATTATTTTGCTTTTTGTCTTTTCTTTCCTCCTAAATGTGTTATTCATCCTGTTCAGTGTGTCTCCAGGCACACTTCAGAACTGGATATAAAATAAACAGTCGCATTTTCGCCCCCTGTCGCTAGGCCTTGACTGCATATACCTGTAACAATAAACAGCTGGGTTTCTGGGCTTGTTTATACTCATCTCTAGTCGTTTGAGGACAGAAGCACAACAGGAACTAAACTGTGTGTATGGATTTGCTAGGCAGACGCCCACTATGAAGCGTTGGGCTGGTGGACGCTACTAGACCATGATAGAGCGGAGGCTGTTGGCAGGTATTGTGCACTCTGTCTGGCAGAGCTGAGGTTTACCTTGGAGTGACACCAACCATCTGCATGCTATAAGGACTAAATTGCCAGCCTGATGTCCAGCAAGCGAGACAAAACCGTTCCACATACATGAGAGTGTGTGTGTTTGTGTGGCTTTGTGTATGTATGTGTATGGCTGTACAAGAGAACCAGACAGAGGCAGAAATGCAAAGTCAGAGAATAGACACCCGATGCTGGCTAATACGCGCTGTACTGTGAGACATTTTTCTAGTTTGTTTTATATTCAAACAGACCTAAAAAGTATTACTTTCATATTAACAACTAATTAAACTAATCTGCACGCTGTCAAAGTGGAGGCTCATAGTGATGAATTGACAGAGAATTAGCTGCGTCTCCACAGTTCCTCTGAGCTCTATGGAGCCTGTTTGTGTCTTTCAGCTCACCGTTTTGGATTTCAGACAACGACTTCTGAGGTTTTGGTTCAATCACTCCGCTCTTAGCGGTGTCATTACCAGATGCAACATGCAGCAGTTTTCTGCTAAAAAGCTCTGATAGACACTGTACACTTCCTGCCCAGCATCCAACAGCAGACAAAGTAAGAAACTAGGTGAAGATAGTGGAGAATTAAGCAGGTAAACAGCCATATATTCCCCTCGGGGACTGGTGGCAAACATCACAGATAAGAAAGGAGAGTAAATATTTTTAATTAACTTTAATTCATCATGTTGCAGGAAACATGACTCGAAATTATAATAAAATCTTTGTTTGTTGGATGTGTAAACAAGTACATCCCTCATAACTTTATAATGTGATAATATGTCATTGTTGTGTTTACAGCTTTTCGCCAAATAAATGGATGAATGCAGGTTTTAGTCATATAAAGAGATTATTTATATATATATATTATTTTATCGCTGCAAATAAATAAAAACAAAGTCTTTCCAAAGACACTGATTATCCACCTAGGTGTCTTGTTTGTGCTTGCTTTTATTGTCTCTGATAAGGAGCACTAAGTTAAAAGACTTTTTGCACCTTCTCCCAGAGGCAACAGTTTTGATAAAGAGTCTTGAGAGAACTGATGGTATACCAGTGGCTAAGCATTTTAAGGATAAATAGTAAATCCGGTTCCTACTGAGTCATCTAGATAGTACTTCTAGATACCCTATGTCCTGTTTGAAAGCACTTTCTTTATGCACTTAAGCTTGAGTTGCAAGAACTGTATTTGGTCAGCATATGTTTTTTTTTTTTTTTTTACAAGTTTCAAGGAGTAGAAATCGTTTACACAACAATAAGACTCTGAAAAGTCTTACTGTAAAGTCTTTTCCGTTTCGGAATCACACATCAGCAAAGCCATTTCCATTAAGTCTTCTGCTCAGTAGAGCAGTAGACTCCTATTCTGCAACGAGACAACGCAAAATAATATTTGCAATTGTAGTAGTATTAGTAACTCCTTGCACTGACTATAAAGTATGTCCCTGACCCTTATCATACAACGTGCCTTGCTCAAGGCTCAGGCACATGGGATTTGGTGGTTGGTCCCCTCCTTTGTTCCGTTTCATCCTGTTTTCTGTAGATTTCTCCTTCAGCGGAATAGTGCAATGAAAGTGCAGTTACGAGCTGACAAAGGAGGGTTGTAGTAAGGTAACCTTGAGAATTGGCGGTTTGTGCTATAAAGTGTCTAGCTGTAGCAAATTCACTAAATCTAGTTGGGATTATGGGTTGGCCCACACACAATCATCATGGTTTAGACAGGTATGCAGTGAGAGTTTCATAAATAATCTTCCCAGCGTCTCAAGACACAACACGCCGGACAGACGCCTTAATTCAGCTGACAAGAAAATTAAAAGCCTTCATTACCCTGAAGTCATCTAGGGGAAACAAACTTTAACAACTCAGACAATCACAGTATGAATGCTGTTTGGCCAATCCCCAGCCAGCTCTGGGGCTCTGATTGGTTTTCCAGAAGGATGTGGGACTCACAAGTGTGGCAGCTGCTTAAAATAAAGTGACAATTTTTAATGGGGTTTCAAACCTCAGCGAGTCATTGCATCCTGCCAAGCCCCAAATGATGGCATACGGCCAAACCCCGGTTTTATCGAACAGGACATGGAGGAGTGAGCTTGTTCTCTCTGCTCAGCACCATTAGGAGGCCTGGATGCAGTCAACCGTTCTGGGGAGTTGCATTTCCCATCAGCAGGAGTTTTTTATATGTGCCATACGTGCACATACGCTAATATACCGTGCTTTCAAATCAGATTTTTGAGGTGAATGTTCTCCCGACAATCGATGGCATCAAAAAATCCTGTTAAGCTGAGTTAAACCTAATAGGGCTAGGTCAAGTTGTGAGGTCTGGGAAAAGCTTTTTTCATGATGATGATAAAATCCTAATGAAAAACATTCTCTGAAGGTTTTCACTTCCAGTGTTATTTGAGTGTAATGTGTGCAGTATTGCTTCATTTCTTTTGACGGTCTCTGTTACACTACCTCACTGTTACAGTCAGTTCAGTCTAAACTCTACGATCAAGGGCAGCTGAAATAGGTGTTCAGTCACACACACACATACATAGAGAGAGAGGGAGAGAGAAGAAGTCAGGGACTAACAGGAAATGCAATTACTGTCTGTCTGGGCACAGCATTCCTCAACAGTATGGTCAATTTCACAGCAATTTTACTGAGTCAACAGGTCATAAGTAATCATAATGAGCACCTTAATGTTTTCACACGGAGCAGAGCACCCCTTTGTGGTTTTATCTCTTGGCCATTTGATCCTTCTAATCATCTACAAGCTATTTAAATTGTACACAGGAGCTGCGGGCTCATACAAGTCCCTGGAGGAGGCCCACCACCTCCATGTTTGTGGAATACTGTCATTTAAACACTGTGTCAACAGGTATCAGGTTCCCCATATGCTTTCTTTTTTGTTCAAAGGCTGGCGGTGTACAGTTAAAGTGGACACTGTGCTGACAGTGTGCTGTCAGGGCCTCAGGTACTCAGTAAATATTTTATGCTGCAGGTCATTATGGCACCACACTTTTCAAGTTATGTCTGACGGGTTGGATGTAGACTTTTGTGGGTGACTACATAAATAACAGCTTCAAAATGAATGGCTGCTGGGCAGATACTGTACCTTTAAAGTGCTGCCCGTCCCATCACTTGATCAAACAGCCATCCAGAGCGAGTGAAATAAGATCTGGCATCAATGGCTTAAAGGATTTCTTAGACAATTGCAATACAGCTGCTACTTTGTTACAAGCTACCCAGACAACTAGGCCCATAAAAAAAGGCCTGTAACAAGAAACACACATATTCTTATTTCTTTTGACTCCTGTACTGTTTTCAGCACTGGTAGGAGCATGGCTTGAGGGATAGCCATGTCAGTCTACTGCTATACCAGTTTGGTCCAGACTGACATATCTCAACTACGATTTGACGGATTATCACGAAATTTTGTCATTCATGGCACCCAGAAGATAAAGTCTATCTATCCTCTATCACGTCCAGCATGCTGACATTTTTGGTTTTCAGTGGAATATCCTGACTTGATGGATTGCCATGAAATTCGGTACAAACATTCATGGTCCCCAAAGGATAAAGCTAAAATCTTACTGAGTGAGTTCTCACTGATCCTGTGAAATATCTCAAAATCTACTTCATGTATTGGCACAAAAATTTGAATTGTCTAAAAACATCGTAGATGGATTGCCAGACATTTATGTTCACTCTGGTGATCCCTGACTTTTCTTCTAGCACCACCGTAAGGTCAAAACTTAAATTTGCCCAGTAGTTTGGCTTATTTCTAAATAAATGCAAAACTAATAACATTCCCATCATTCTCAGAGGTTGGTGTGAATTGACAAATGTTAGCATTGTCACCCAGCACATGTCGCATCTCACAGCTGGCATTTAGCTGAAAACAGCATTGTGTCTAAGTACAGCCAGACAGAGCCGCTAGCATGGCTGCTGACCCTCAGTCCTGTTGTTTAAACTGTTGTTTTACATATGTCACAATCCAAAAAATAATCTGAAGTCTCATCAACCATTCAGATCTTTAATCTCCTTTTTCTCAGATAAAAAGCAGAGAAATTAAAATAAAGATTGAAAACAAAACAGACAGATAAAGACAGCTGCAGGCAAACAGACACAGCAGAAGCAGACACACAGCTGCATTGACAGAACACACATGTTCGCAGACACACGCATACAGTACACTGACACCACACAAGCAGTGGCTGTGAGTCCAAGTTGTCTGTGCATACCTCTGTCAGTGCCAAAATGATTAAACAAATACCCCCTTTGTGCGCAGCAGCCTTGATTAAGCTGAGCTGCATGTATCCCTCTGAAAAAGAAATACAGGAAAGTGCCTTTGGTGGTGCCAAAATTCACTTGCCCTGTTAAAACATCGCTGCTGTCAAAGTTGTTTTTACTCTCTCGCATGGAAACTAAATTTATCATGCCTCTCCTGAGCATTCAGGGATTTTTTTTTTTTTTTTTTTAAAAACAGAATGACCGTGATTATTTATATGAAAAATAAATATTGAAACTTCATCTGCATTAGTGGTCACAGAATGCTGATACCAATACATCTCAACAGGAGATTATTTACAGTGCCACAACAGGATTGGAAACAGGATTGTTGTGGTTTACCTAATAGATTGTGGGATTAACCTGATACCAGCCCAACACTGGTGATTAGGATGTGACAAATTATACATTAGCTCTTTTATATTTTAAGGGTTATCATAATAATTACTTATGGTGTAATGATAATATATTATTTTAAGAAGAGAACATGGGTATCTGCTGACTCATGAAGTGGTACCTAGTGTGGTCTACAATTATAATCATCTTCCAAGTTTAAAGATTAACTAAGTTTTCAAGAGCTCTGTATGTAATTACCCCAACATTCATCTTTATGTCAGATTAATACGTCTGAATAAGCACAAATTTTGGCCAAGCATTAAAATTTATAATTGCATATAATCTCTACAACTCAGCAATATCATACTGTAAAATTGTACATGATCATGTACTGTGAGTGAAAGGAATAAATGAGATAAGCAATCCTGCTCTCTAGTGGTGATACTCTGTCTTGCAATGTTTTAATGTTAACATGAATCCATCTTTTTCCCACCACACTCTGTAGATAAATTTTGATCTTGAACAATTAGTGGATCAATCAATCTACAGAAAATAAACTATCAAGTCTTTGATTACTAATTAATTCTTTAAGGCATTTTAAGGTAAAGTATCAAATATTTTTTGGTTCCAGATTCTCAAATATGAATATTTGGTGGTTTCTGTGGCCTTCTATGATAGCAGATTGAACAGCTTTGGGTCTCTGGGCTGATGATCGTACAAGACAAGACACCTGATGATGTCACCTTTGGCTCTCAGAAACTGAATTAGCTATTTTCAGAATCATTTCTGTTGCGGCTGATAAAAATGAGCAGAACGTCACTCTTGCAATTGTTGAATATAGCATAACTCTAACCAGGCTGAACTTACAGATTTAAAATAAAGGCTTATGTTTCTTTGTATCACTCGAAAGTGAAAAAAAATCTTGATTTCTGCGTTGTATTCCTCTTAAACAAACTTTAAAATAGTCTATATTGCGTCTTTCACATATTAAATCTCCTAGAAAACAGGAGCTGATTTTATTTTGTAATATCTCAAAAAGCATATTGTCTCATGTTACACCCGATCTCATGCAGACTATAATGTGTAGACATCCATATAAGCATCATCTTCACTGACACACTTTGACAATGCCTTTGTCTAACGTAATGTTTCAGTTTGAGATGACATACACTGAATAATGAATGATCCTCCTCAAGGATTCTTTTGATTTAGTATTCTTACAAAGACTTTCACTCTCCACACACAGGAGAGAGCAAAGAATACACTGTGCCAAGACCTCCTGAAGAACCTGCATTATTAAAATGTGGTTTCATTTAAACCCATGCTCTTTGCTGCTCTAGAAGTTTTAGCAGAGACGATTGGGCAACATTGTACAACATTGTACATACTAAGGCATAGTGATAAATGAGACAATGTCTGAAATGTATCATTCATGGGAAATACTTGCAGGGAGAATTATTACTGCTATACCTGTCCTCCTTCCTATTATTTTTTTATGGTTACCTAACAAGCCTAAAAAAACAGGCTTTTGCTCTTTGACATTGTCTTCCTTTTGAACTGTGGCAGATCCTTTCCGAATGAGCAGATAAATACATATGATTACAGTGTCCATCAAGGGCACTAAAACCCTAGAGGGCCCCTTGTACACAAAAGAGGATATCATCAACAATAAAACAGTTGGATTTCAGAGTTTTGCAGTTGTTCTAAAATAAAATAGACAGACTGAGAATCTCACCTCATGTGTTGGTCCAATTTTGAGACTCTTGAGTAGACCACAGTGTCCTCCCCCCTGCCAAGAAAAGAAAATCAACGTTATCATCAAGGCACCACATCAAAGCCACCAAACTTATCTTGAGACCTTTTACAGACACTGTCGGCTCAGTGCAATTCCCGTTTATCCATGCCTCACTCAATATTGCCTGCAGCTTGTCCATATTGGTGCCAGGTGTAGATATCAGAGATCACTCCGAATTTAGCCCTTCTAGCCTGACCTCCTCCTTGCTAGTTTTTAAGGACTTGAAGGCTTTTCCGAAAACTTTTAAAGTCCTGAAACCCAGGGAATCTGGACCTCTACTTCATCAGTTCCCGCTCCTGTTAGCTACCCGTGAGTCTGAGGTCCACAGGTGGAGGCTGTGTCACAGTAAAAAAAACAAAATTAACCAATAGTTGTCCCTTATAGAGTAGGTCTCAAGCCTATTGATTGCTATTTGAGATTTTGAATCTGGATGAGATTTTTCCTGGTTAAAGGTTACATAATTACAATACCTACACTTTCAAGTCCTGTAGTTGATGTTAAAGCCTCGAAAAGCAGTAAGTAGGATCTTCTTGGTCCCCTTACAGATGTATAAATCATCTTAACCATCATAAATAATGGCTTTCATATTTCCAAACTTAAATCTAGACATTATTTGAAAAACAGTACAATGGCTCAAAAACAGACTACTCATGAAAGCACTTATTCAACTAAACAGAATAAATTATGGGTTATTTCACACATGATGATCTTTATCATTACTAACATCTTTATTGCACTGGATGAACCTGAACTCAAGGGAAAGTATTAAATTGATCAAGAGATGTGGGAACATCTGAAGCAGCTTCTGGATCAGTGTAGAAGGACTGTTTAAGAGGTCACTCGGTCCAGATTCCAGCAGTGTGTAACATGCTACTTTCAAGCATGCAAACAATTGGACAGGTACAGGTGCCAGATAACTTATCCAACCAGTGTATCTCTCGAGCTCTTTAGAGTTAAAGTGAGACAGTTGATCAGTAGGTCACTTTCTCAAGTTAATGACTGATTAACCATGAAACAATTAATCAGCCATTGTTGTTACATTGCTAATACATTGTTTCCTTCTTTCAATGTGATGTGCAGCACTAGATGGCGATGTCACGGCAGGAAATCTTCAAATATCTACCTTTACCTATACAGAAGTTGTGTCTATACAGTATTTACTACACCTACTCCTGTGGCTTGGACTGTCAGGATCACTTTACATTACTTCTTAATTATCTTTTTAAAACTCACTTCATTTAGGAATATTAGGAATTGTTTTCATGAATTATTATTGATTAACATATGTATACATATACAGTATATACACAAATGCACAGCTGTTCCTAGGACTGGGAACACATTGCATTTAACTGTCCACATCTGTTCCAGTTGTTCCTTCAGCCCCTATTGCTTTTCAATCTTCTCGTGCTCCTTCTTCCTGATGTCACTGTCAGCTGGGATTGCCACATCTATCACCACTCCCTTCTTCTGCTCCTTGTCAACCACAATGATGTCTGGATAGTTGGACAGCAGCTGCTTGTCATTCTGGAACTTGAAGTCTCGCAGGATCCTTGCTCTGCTGCTCTCAACCATTTTCGGGTCTAGCTTCTAATCCATAATAAGCACAGATGGTCTTGCACACTATCCCAGCCACTTGTTTATGCCTCTCAGTGTACACTGGCTTGCATCTTACAAACTGCTACTATGTGCTTGACTGTCTCAGTGGCAACTTGGGTCCTGTTTGCTGTGGTAGTCCCCTGCCTCTATTGATCTGGTGCTTATGGCCTGTTCTTGCACCGCTATGATCAGAGCCTCTGTGCTGTCCTTTTCTAGCCACTGGTAGGATTTCTTGATGTCAGCCACTGCCTCTGTCTGCCAATGATACATCCTATGGCAGGGTTTGGTGTTCCATATTTCCTCTTCCTCCTCATATATATATATATATATATATATACAGTAATACACTGTATATATATATTAGAGGGGCACATTAGAATGTAGAGTGGAGATCAATGTGGACAGCAGAGATCAATGGGTCTCATTCAGCAAATATCTTAAGTATTTTCTTAAATTCTTTCTTAAGTTGTTCTTTAAGAAAGTTCTTATGAAAAACTCTACGTCAGATTCATGAACGTGTTCTTAAACCACAGAATTGTGCGCACCTGTGTTCTTAGATTGATGAATGCCAATCTCCCCGTAAATTGAAAGCGTGTGCCAGTTGGACCTAATTAGAATAGGTAAACCCAAAAAATGTCCGTAAAAGGGCATGAGACTGAAGGGTCGTTTGCAGACACAGACAGAAGTCACAAAAAGATACTGTAAGGGAAAGTTGAGAAAATGCCAAAACGAAAATCTAAAGACAGAGCACAGGAATCAAAACGCAAAAGGAACTTAAGTGGTTCTGAAGTGGAGGTACTGCTGCAGGAAGTGAGCCGCAAACAAGAGGTTAAATTTTAATGTAGCGTTCATTTATTTTAAAAGACCATAATGCTTTGTAAAATACAAAAGTTATTTTTAAAAAAATATTATAAATGACAAAAATATTATTTGTAATTTAAATAATAAAATATTATATAACTGTAGAACCAAAGAAATTGCAATAACCACTTATTTTTCTCAAACTGTCAGCACTCAAATGTGTGTAAGAGTACTCTTGACTGTGCATAAATTCTGTTCTTGGTGAATGAGGCCCAATGAGAATAAATGTTGAGCTATTTTTAGAGCCTCTCCTCTTTGAGATTTGCCCTCAAGATTATCTCACAGCGACAATAACAGAAAGGAGGTATGTAGTAATGAGCACTCCATGTCTAATCATGCGCTCCCTTTTCACACCTGCCATTTCTGTTATTGATCCCAGTTTTGACAGCAAATGTGTAAAAAGCACTAACTCAAATGGCATCCATTTGACCATTTTTCATACACCTCTCTTACAGACTGTCAGAACTGGATTTTACTTATAGGCCGTCTACACCGTTGTCTCATGAATAAGTCTCATGTTCAAATCCAAAAGCTAATTATGCCGTGATTATGACAGTATTAGCATTGCTACTATTATCTTAGAATGAAGAAAATGGAACCTCATCAATGTTAAGTTGGCACTTTGGCTGAGGAGCTCAACTGACATTGTTATCATCAGCAAAATGATATGCTTGCTAACATTAACCCTAACGTTACAACCAAATTGCAATGGCTAGCATTTGCTATATCAAAACAACTCAACTTTATAAGGCTAATTAACAGTTCCAAGTTTCACATATCATCATATAAGCCAATAAAGGTTGTCACAACACTACTGTAATACATTTTTAACCACGTGCGCAGTCAAAAACTGATCTTTCAGTCTTGACTCTTTTCAGAGGCTATGAGCTTCTTTTTTTTTTTTTTTTTGTTTTAGACAATGCGGAAGGCAAGGTTCTTATTTCATCCCCTCTGACTATGCCCCCCACAATCCGCACTCCACCCCAACTCCCACCCTTTTGCAGTGGTTTGCAGCTCAGTTTTGACAGAGTAGTGCCAGAGATTTAATAGTTTCATGAGCTTAATGGGAAAGGACCAGGAGCTGATTATGTTTTCAAGGACAGTAGGATCTTTAGGCTAAAACATGTGGGTGAAGGGGCTAACCACAGGTTATACAGGAAAATACTGTGCATGGAAATGGTGCTTGGTTTTACATATCACCACTTGAGCCAGATCAATTCCTAAGTTCCTGTTTTAATATATATGAAAAGCTTGTTTTATTTTATGACAGAAAATAGAAGAACGAGGCCTTTTGGGGTTCCTTGTATTCACTCCACTTGAATTTCTGAATTTTTTTTTTTGTATTGTTCCATTTGTGTATTTTTTTTTCCTCCTACTCAATATTAAATATACTCAAAATCCTCAACACTTAATTGCACACAGACAATCCAGATGGATGCTCATTTGGACAGAGGCACATTCAGTTTAGTACATCACACACTGACTTCTCAAAATCCTATAATACTATTTTAACAGAAAAAACTAAACAAAAAAACTTTTTAACCTCAATGTAATATGCATGCAGTCTGATCTACCATCCTTTATCACTGTCAGTGGGAGTAAGAAAAGCAGTCTGTATCTTAACTTAATCCAACAATACTAAAAACCACTATAGACCTGGAGATAACAATACAAACATGGATGAAGATGGATCAAACCCTCTGGTAAGCTCCTGTGACATCCAGTCTCCATATGACTGAGTGTGAAATCTTATGAGCAAAGATTACAATTATCCCAAGGTAACCCTCATTTAGCTATGAAAAATATGCATATTTTAATCTGATGCTACACTTCTGACATTATCCTGATGCCACTCTGTATGATTAATTAATTGTTGTAGTGCATATATGTAGTTATGAATTTGAGGACATTACTCATGCTGAGAGTAGGGGCCCCAAATTCCAATAAACTTTCTATTAGGAATCTTTGGTTCACTGGGCAAATACCCAGTAACCATCAGTCTGCTGGCTCACGATAACAACTCTAATATTTATGTTTAGTGGAAATAATATTCAAAATGTGGACATTTTAGTTTAGCATGTTAGCATGTTATGACTTTCTTATTAGTACTAAATACAAAGTACATCTGAGGGTAATGGGTATGCCATTATATAAAAAGGCCAGAGGTAAGGAAAGAGTTGTTATTGGCATGGCAATAGAGTGTATGAATGTCAACCCATACATGGATGCATAGCTCTTACTGTAAGTGGAAGAGGCATTCATATTCTCCAGGTGATACTTACATAAGCATCAGTTATGATGTTGATATGGTGCTCTGGCTGGATCTCTACGAAAGGCAGGATACAGCTTGCAACATCTCTTCTTCATCCTTAGTCTGACTTTGTTTTTGCTGTACTGTATACACTCATGTTCCTTTTACATTGCTCTTTATATTTGCTATACAGCAAACGATGGTATGTCTGAAATGATGTGTTTGGAAAAAAACAATGTCAAAGCAGTGCGGCTGTGTTCGGCGTATATTTTCGGCTTCAGCATACTATACTGCATACAATGCATGTGGTGCAACACTAACTGTAAAATTAAAATGTATCTTCAACAATGTACAACTGCTACAAAAGCCCCATAGGCCATTTTTATCAATTTGTAAAACACGTGTCATATTCAGGAACAAAAAATTTATGTGACACATTCCTTTCTTTCCTCTTCCATTAGCAAAGCCTGGTATC
>NW_019174280.1:8133758-8169593 GCF_002260705.1 Seriola dumerili
AATTGATGTGCCATCTCATAAACTAAAGTGGAGAGGGCAGAAAATTGGAAAGTCAAGAGAGCGGCATGGCAGTCCTTGACCTTCATTCCCTCTACTTGTTTCTCCTCTCCTCTCCTCTCCTCTCGTCTTCTCCTCTCTCATTCTTGAATATTCTTGTGACCACTTCTTGAACAGTTCAGCGCTTCATGAACTTCATGCCTGCTGTATTGACCAGTGGCTTGGTTTAGGTGAAATCATCTAGGAGAATTTCCATTTTGTATTTAGAAGCTTTTTCTGTCTGAACTCTCTGCTAGAGCACGTATGAGTCTCAAACTTTTTTGATTTATAGCATCAATATTGCCAACCCTGGTTTCTGTCAGTCCATCATGCATTTTCTATTAAGATTGTTTGTGTTCACTTTTGAGTCAGAAGTTAAATGTGAGTTTGAAGTGGGCCCCTTATTCGATTAACAGAGGCTTCGCAGACAAAATATAGACCCCAGATAAATCCTCTCTGAACTCACAGGTATTTTCGATCTCTCCTAATGCTGATGTGACTGTATTGAGCTGTGAGACTCTGACACCATTCATCTTAGCGGCTTTTCTTTTAATTACTGCTCTCCCGTGGGAGCCAGCCGGGTAGTTAAACAGAGAAATCAGCATTACAGCAATTATTGGCTCACAATGAAATGAATACAATCTTGTCATCTGTAATCATTGGGGGCGTCTATGCCTGGGAGAAAACAGCTTCTCCTTTCTTTTTCTCAGTGAGGGGAGGGAGGGTGTATTACATGGTTGCAAAGGGGATCGTGGTCTGCCTCAGCTGACCAAGGTATCTATTCAGTGCTGAATGTCAGGGTTCAAGGCCATCTCCTATCTATCGCTCTGTCTCCAATCTATTTTCAGTCTCTATTGTATGTTATGGAATAAGCCTGAGAATAATGTTTAGATAACAGTCATGGGAAAAACTCTTTCACATGAAGTAGAGTGTGTGCAGTGATTGTTAATGATGCTGTAAAGGTTGAAATCTCAGTATTTCTAGGGTGAGGTGTTTATTGTGAAAGTTGTTACTCATTGTGACAAACACAGAGAATTACTATGACAAGTGAGCAGTTCCCTTCAGCTCATGTGTGTTTTTCTTTGTTCTTACAAAACTTAACTGTTTTGGTTAACCTGCAACACTCGCCTGTCGTTCGCACTGTACTTGCTCGCCCAGTTTCGACAAGAGACAGAGTGAACATAGTGGAGCATTTAGCTGCTTAAGAGCCAGATATTTCAGTTAGAAAAAGGGACATTGTACGTTAAAGGATAATGTAATAATAATAAGAAAAGCCTGAATTTTGCTGATGTTCCTGGACTCAACAGTTCCATGACACGTCGTTGTTATTGAATATTTTCCACGGCTGGCTGTTCTGTCAGACACCTTGTCAATGAGGCTTATGATCGTTCACCTTATTCTCTTCTGAGCACTGCTTTGCCTGTGGCTGTAATGCAAATAAGTAAAATTAGTTGTTAAACTTTCAAATCTATTGGCCACTTTTATAACCTTCATGCACTGTGCACAGGGAAAGTCAAGTGATCGTGCTTCATATACAGTGCTACACATTCAGACCCTGGGTACTTCTCTGTATAATCATGATCATCTGTTGGTTGCCCAACTTAAGGGTTAGGTGGTCAAGTCTCTTGCTTCAAGGGAACACAGACAGTAGCTCATGAAAGGAGGAAAGAATTACTAATTTAGTGTACCCAGCTTCCACAGGGATTTGATCTTTTGGTTATAAGCTAGTGTGACTACTTGACTTACTCTTGACTTACTTAGCTCTTTTCTGTCCCGACAAACTCTGCAAGACTCTTTGTAAACGTCATCAAACATATAGAGTCCACATCAGAGGTTTAATCTTTAATCTTGTGTTATATTCCCCTCATGTAGTAATTCTTAGCTAATATGTTGTGTATGTTTCTCCCCTGCAGCTACAGAGCGATCTGGACCAGGAGTACCAGGACAAATTTCGCCGGCTACCCGTGGAGATCCAAGAATTTGTCCAGGACAGCAGCAAGGTCAAGCCTAGCGACGATGGTGTCCATGGAAACCTTGTTGCTTCCTCAACAACAGAGAAGCTCAACCACAAAGCGTCGCAGTCAGAGGACGACATGGAAGAGGGCTCGTCGGAACGAGTGTACGACACACCCCTTTAAAGATTTGACCTCGCCGCTTTGCTTCACACTGGGACACTGATTGGTGGATGTGTTTGTGACCACAGATCTATGATGAGACTGCCCCAACTTTGGTCCTAATTTTAACCAATGGGAGGATTAGATCAAATCTGAGCCTGAATTGGTGAGTAGAGGTCCTCTCTACGTAGAGTGCAGTCTTGTCCAGAAAACCATTTCATGTAAATAGTACTTTTTGTGTATTTGTATGTTACCTGTATGTTGTCGTCTCTTTCGGTACGGCCACAGGATGTGTTACAAAGCACTAACTATTTGCAGGAAATAATTTACTTGAACTATTGCACAGAGAGAGTAGTTTCTTTTTATTATTTTTATTATCATGATATTGACAGTAGTAGTGGTCAGTGAGGTGTGTGGTGCCAAGGTTTTGAATTCACTTACAGTGGACATTGTCTTTTAAATGGAGTCAACTTGTACTGTAAAGAAACCACTGCATATTCAGCCTTTAAATCTTCCATCTTTATAAGATTTAGATTCACCCTTCCATGTTTGCACTGAAAGCTCACTACGTAACTGTAACTCTTATACTTTAACCCAGAGGCACTGGTGGCTTGCTGGTTCTCGATTTTGTTCTCACAGAACTAAGCCTATGTGTTGCTGCTATTTTGTTTTAAAACCATAATTTTTTAACCATTATTTGGTTTGTATAATATTTGGCATGGTAATATTATGCACTGCTCTGTTATTCTTTTTTTTATAGCTAGTTTTTACATTGTTTGTGGGCAGTTCTGCCCGGAGACCCAGAGAGGAAGTGAAGGGAAATTGTGCTGTACAGTATCTGCATGTATTTGAACAACTGTAAATGTTACAGTAGCTCTGTAGCAGAGATGTTAATTAAATGTAAATCTATTTTCTCTGAACATTTAAACTAAACCTGCAAAACAGTCGACCCAGTGTGGCTTGATATGTCACTTTGGCTGAACGGGACTAAAATAAGTAACAACACACCTTTCTCTTAGATCCAACATTAGCTGGCTCCAGTTAACAAGTGGCTCATTGTATTCTTTACCTTTGTCCCCTTGAACTTAAACTGTCAAACCAGGGCATTCAAACAGAGGAAGAGGATCCTGCTGTAGTTTTATAGAAGTGGCCTTCCTCTTAACTGGTTCACTGTGTACCTACAGGGGAATGTGTGTGTGCAGTGTCACAGTACACAGAGCAGATTTACGGGACAACAGGAAATATGTCACCCACTGGCATTATTTTCAGTATTCACCCACAATTATTAGCTGTAGTTTGAAGTGGGGAAATAGTTCAGTTATTTCGAAGCAGACCCCAAACGCTCATTTTATATCTGCAGAACACCAGCGTTAACTTGATCTCATGAATAACTGAGCTAATTCCTCTTTAACAACTGTGCCCATTCAGTTACCATAAGGAAGTGTTTTTTTTTTTACTTCCACACTGTCCTGTGCCATTTAACTCATGGGTGTGTCATTTGATATCATATCATGTATCAGCTGATTTTCCTTTAAAAAAATGTTGAAAGTGAAGGATTACCTGACATGTAAGTACAAACTACTTTTTAAAAAGATGATATTGATGTGAGAGTCCTGTGCCTTTGAATAGGTTTGCCTTGTTTGATGTTGAATGTGTGAAATGCATCATTGTTTAAATTGCCATTATATTATATTATATGAAGCTGTCTGATATTGAATAGACCGTGTGCACTTTTTAGTACAGTACCACTACTGAGTAATGCTTGTGATGAGCAGTATTTGACATGTGTCTCATAAAAAATGCGAGACATCCTTCTTTTATGTCTTGAACCACTTTATTTAACAGTCCCCCTCCTTCTCATCAAATTAAGTGTATGCACTCTGGAAATGTAAATGTATGTATGACATAAAGGATAAAACATGAAGTTGATTAAAAAAAAATATATAGTGTAAAGGGAATTTGCCTGTAATTAAAATAAATGTGGCTATTATTGTACTTTGCTGGAGTGGAGTTGTGTGACTTTTAATTTGTCATTGGGCAACCCAATATTGTGTTTTGATTTTTGTTGTTACAGCTAAACTTTTATGACTGTGGATGTGATATATTTTTAATTTGCTGTTATTCATTCATCATTTTATGTTTTTTATTTCCTGAGCTTTTCCATCAGCCTCTTGTATTCAGTAATCAAATAGTTCCTTTGTAGATCTATCATCTTATCATTTTTTATCCAGTCTGTAATTATGGGTTGTTTGCATTTTGTTTGCCCTCAAATGTGTCACTTGTCATTGTCTTGCCATGGCTTATTGTTTTACTTGAAATAGAGATTTCATTGTTAACCCACAGTCTTTGCAACAAGACAAAGACTAGATAATAATGATGGAAAAAGAGAATGAGAGAGTACAGCAGAGAAGCTTGAAAAATGTGTATAACAGAACTGCAGGAAGCAGGCAACGTGTGAAACAATGATCCAAACCATAGAGAGTGTGTTTGGAAGCATCTGTGGGTGGAGTGGGCATGTATGTAATGTATGCACCGTGTGCATGTTGGTGTGTGTATGTATGTCACACTCAGGGGCAGGGGGAAGTGGGGAGAAATCCTTGATGACCTACTTCCTATCATCTCCTAGGTAACAATATCTTTGAAATAACCCTGAGAGGAACATGAATTCGAGCATTTCCATGATTGACTAACTGGCTGCCACCAAAAGATGCACTGAAATCAAGCAGAATTGTTAGTAATTATGCAAATCTGCTGTTATTGGTCAATATGCAGCTGTGTCATAACTAAACAAGTGAGAATACATAGTATGTGCACACGCATGTATATGCTCGTGGGCATGTTTGTATTCTGCACCCTGTGCCAGCTTTCCTGTACTGAAAAATTCTAGTGAATCACTGTATTTCAACTGAAAAATCCACTTCAGCTACTGTTGCATTTCACATTGATTGGCATCAGACTGTGGAAGGGAATATTACTGTGTGCACTGAGTGTGTTTTCTGCCACAGTAATATTTAACTATTTCTCTTGATCTCTCTCTCTGATAACATTTTTTTTTACTCTTGACCACATTCTCAAAGCTTGTTACCCATTATGTGAGTGTTGGTAGCATGTGTCTGGAGTTTTCTGTGTGTGAGCTTGCTATATGTCTGTGTATGTCTGTGCTCAGAGCTTGTGTCCATGTGCGTGTGAAGTTTCAGCTGTATGTACTACATATGTGCGTGCTTGTTAGTGTGTGTGTGTGTGTGTGTGTGTGTGTGTTTTCCAGACTTCATAAACACTATGTCCTTCTCAGTCTCAGCTCCTCAGCAGAATCCCAACAGGCAACAGGAGATAAGACAAGCCTGGTCGCCCATAACAACCACTGTGACCATTCAGAGGCCTCCATGCATAGCAGCAACTAGGAAGTGAGCTAATTAACCCCGAGTTCAGGACGGAAGGAGAGCGGCTTTTTAATAAGATTCTCTGGGTTATATAAACAGTGACGCCCCTCCAAATTCCCAGGAATATTATCACCCTGCGTCTGTCCATCTGCTGCGGGGATGAGGAGGAGGAGGTGTCCTGTAACTGGGCTTTAATGAGGCACACCAGGACAGCAGAAGAGGAGAGGACCACAGGGTGCTGTTTAGAAGGTACACTGAGCAGACACACACATACAGAGATAGACACATAAACACACAGAGACATGTAGAGCACTACCTGAAGAGATCTTCACTGACTAAATTAAATTCTAACTCTCTTCACTTTCCCTCGAATATCATAATCCTAAACCTTGAAGTAATTTTAACACTAAACCTAACTCTCATCTACCCTGGATCACATTCTGATTGTAATTCTAGTATTATCCCTAAGACCATGTCCTCAATTCTAAAATGTACCCTTTAAATAGATGTGGAAAGGCACAGTGCCCTTGCTTTGCAGGGTTTTTCTCACCAGTTGTTCCATCACATCTTTTTTAAACCATTTAGTCCTCAAAGCTCAGAAACCCTGCTAATGTTACAGCAGTTATTGTTGCTTATGTATTCTCTGGCACATCAGTTTGGAAATTGTGATTGACTTTTAATGAAGATCCCCACTGATTTTAGTGTATTAGTATATTAGTTAGCATCATGGGTGGTACTACTTGACCTGTCAGAATAGTTGTATGATGTCCTCTGTGGCTGAAGAGTTTTCTCAAGTCGGAGAAAATATCCTGATGATGATGATGATGTCATTAGTGTTACCTTATAAACTGCAGGCACACACTTTGTAATGTGGGGTGTGAGTTGCATTATGGAAACTGTGGGATCAAGTATTTTTGGAGCTTAACCTTGACTAAAAGTCAGGATATCTTCATCTCTGCTGCATCTGTTTTGACCTTTCCTGTTTTTATCTGTCTCTCAGTTCCCGGTATCCCGGGAAAGTCCTTTTAAATTACAACGTTTTAACATTTTCCAGAGATGATGGAGTATTTCATTCAAGCTCCCCAAAGACCTTGTCCTGTCATTTTACACTGGCAGCAATATTTAATGTGCATCTCCTGTTGCTGATTTGCCCCCAAAATCTATCACATCAACAGTTATATAGCAACAAAAAATGGATGATTTATTTTTCTGTGATCTATATGGAGAAACTAAATTGAGAAAAATCCTTGAAAGGACTTTATTTTCATATAAATGATTTGATTCAGATTGTGGTTATGAAATGAGTGTCATAAAGATTCATGTCATTCTAAAAAGATTGGTAAACTCTATTTCACAAAACAAATCTTGAACAGCATATCTGCAATATACAAAGTGATGCCATCGATAGAAATAAATGTGCAATAAACTCACTGCTGTGCTCTGCAGTCAGACACACGGTAGCGTCTATAAGAAAAACAGTGCAGCAATACTGTGGCTTTACAAAAGGAGGAAGGGGAGCCAGTGTTTGTCTTTATCAACGCATGGCGGCTACAGTAGTCAGCTGTTAGAAGAGCAGGGAGGAGCTGGATCTGGTTCTGCTGGATGACTCACTCTGTCAACCCAAGGCACTCTCATTCACTCATTTGCACACACTCTTATACACACACGCACACACACTAACGCGCGCGCACGCAGAAAATTCACGCGCAGGCACGTTTATTGGTGGTGGTGGTGGTGGTGGGGAGGGGGGCGCGCGCCGCCGAGTTAAAGAGGGGTTCCTAATCAAAGCGCATCAGGGCCGTTCATTCTCCACTGGAGGGCGAGTGGTACAAGAGCACCGGGACACTCCGGCAGCAGGGAGACAGAGCAGACAGTCGGAGGGAGACGGGATAGAGCAGCAGCAGCTGGAAGACACAGACACATAGAGAAAATCCCGACCCGGACTCTGCAAAGCATCATTTCTTACCGCCGTCGGATTAAACCCGTCCCCGTCTCCAACACCCAAATCACGTAAGAAACAAACATAAAGCTATTTGAAATATCTCTCATTACTGCTAACGGCGGAATATTCAGAGTTACTGTGCTGAGTGCTCCGTTAAACGTAGACCAGGCTGTGTTGAATGTAACGTGTTTAGCTGTGAGACCGATGCTGTGGGAGCAGGACCTTTCATTTAAACTCCATCACGCTAGCTTCCAAAGGCTCACGCCAAATCCTGCTCGCATCATTCAGATATCACACATCCTCTCTCTGTCACACACATACACAGATCCACACAGCTGGAGACAGTAGCCTTTGCTAGCTAGCTAGCCAGACGCATTGTAATGGACCTTTAGCATTTGAAAGCGAATTTACTCTCGCTTTGCTCGGCGCTGTGGCTTGCCTTCCAGGTAAATACGATACATGTAAGAGCAGCTGCGGCTTGAAAACTTGATGAAATGCAGGGGTTATTGATGTTTCCGACGGCTGGGAGGCTAGCCAGTGGAGCTAGCTGTAGCGGGACAGAGCACAAGCCAGCCGGCCGATGACAGGCACACTGCACATAAAAGTCAACGGACAAACCGACACAGACTGCCTTCTTCTTATATCTGCACAGGTGTATGTACATGATTCACTTCTCAGTAATATTTACATCCAATTGACTTGCCAGATAATTTTAGTTAATTTAATACGTTGCATCCAAAGACTGCTGCTGCTAGTCAGATAGGCAGGTCACTGAGTCTGGGAGCTGCAGCTCCCATGTATACACCCCAGACAGCAAGGTGTCATTGATTCACAGAAATTTCTCTTGCAGAAAGTGTGTTTGAGTCTGTTTTTCATGTGTCTTCAGTGTCATATCAATGGTCAGTAAGATGGCAAAATAAACATAATATTTTTGATTTATTTGTCAAAATTGTTTTCAGTTTATTCACCCCACATGGATGTTGAATATTAGATTTCAGTGTTGATGCCTTGACATTGATTCTAGGTTAAATCAATGTCAGTTTGCTGTCATCTATTTTTATTGAGCGGAAGATACATATATACATATATATATATATATATATGAGAGTGGCTTTCTTATGCTTTAGAGCAAAATGACAGTGTTGCTTAGTTTGACATCCATTCAGACAACAGGTTTCTATTTTCATAACCTGTTTTATCACATAAACCCAGGAGGCAGGGAGTGTTATTTGTTCAGGAATAACCTGTAGGCTTATTTGCGGTTCAAATAGCCCATAATGTTTTATTTTGTTCAAAGTTTGGCTTAGGTTGTCTGCCTCAAATTAATTGATGAATGAGTGTAGTGCCTCAACAAACTTGTTGCATCAGCTATTCCACCTGTTCACACAGACATGCTCTGTCCACTTATACATTGTGAGGCATGAGCTGTATTTGCTGAGGAACCCTTTCTTCTTGTAAAATGCATCACAGGTGTGTTATAGTCTATTGTTAATGTTGTTTGGCCACTGTATCTTATCTCAACCGGCTTTTGGACGTGGTTGTCTCCCACCCTCCTTCTCTCAAAGTTTGTCCTCTGTTGGCCATGAAAGATCGCCACCATTATGTAAAGAAAAACAAATTCTGCCTTGTTCTTATTGACATTGCTGCATAAACGTTTCACTGGTGATTACAGAGGCAAACATTACCCTCCCTCACACAATAACAATCCCTTACCTGTGGCTTAAGCCCAGACCGTGAAGCATTTTGATGAATAGAGGTGTACTAAGAAGCTTAAAGGCTAACTGAGGGTGTGCAGGTGTTTTTTTTGTTTGTTTTGTTTTGTTTTTTTTTTTGTTTTTTTATTAATTTCTTTTTTTGGACCAGATGACATTGTATGTGTCACGTCTTTGGTGCACTCTGTGGTCAGTAATTTTGATAGAAAATTCTGGTTATTTTCAGGAGGTGCTGCACACGACGGTGCTATCCTTCCGTATGTTTATTTGGTAATAGGATGGCAGCATGATTACGGCTTTAATAATTATCCCCATCTATTTTTTTCAAATACTGCACTGTGATCATGATTATCACCTGCTATTATTAGCTTTAATGTTCTGTGGACCAAAATTTTTACATCGTATGATGCCTTTTCATTATCATGCTGGAAAACGACCATTAAGTTCCTAATTAAATGTCATTGTGGTATCGCTGATATTCTGTATTATTCGATTATTCTGATTTTGTGAGCACTGACTGATTGAATATTTGAGAGTTTGCCGTGCTAATTTTGATATGCAGTTCGCTTTAAGAAATTAATTCTTTCCCTCAAACTTGCCAGTCCCCGTCTCGTAGCTGTAACCACAGATACAGTGAGGCTGGTCTCTGTTTTGTTCTAAACTGAGTGAAATCACCCTAGCGTGTCCTGCTTGAAATGTATAGCATGTATTTTGCGCTGTGCGATGTAGGTGGTGAGGGTGCAATTTAATTTACTGTTCAGAATTGGATGGCTTGAAGGTACATTGAGTATTTTTTTTCAATATCTTTGTGCATTTAGCCAGACAGAATAACAATATCTTTGTTTTGAGTCACAGACAGGCTAACTACAAAACTAGATTTTGACTCTTGGATGAAAAAGACAGTGTATAATGGAAAGTAAAACAACATCTCGACATCCTGGCACACACAGAAATTGCTTTTCAGGGTTCACAAATGTGAAAGTGTTGCAGCCACAGATATTAGGGTGATTAGGCTATGAAATGTGTCTAAGGCACACATTTCCCAGTGTTGTCTTTTGGGATTCCTCTAGTCTGTGGTAAGACTGAATGTAGCTGTAGGGCTTGGTCCAAACAGCAATGAAGTGAGAAAATCTCTTTTTCTCTGTTTGTATGTTTTCACAGTAGCATACTTGCCAACAGCATATTGAATTCCTTGAAGGTTGTTGGAGGTTTATTCCAGTGGGACTTCAGTTGGAATCCATCCCTCTGCCTGCCAGTTCACTGTACATCTCGATTGCTTGATTGCTTGTGCTCATTTGCTCGTTTGCTCGTTTCCTCTCTTTATTTATTCTTGTGCTGCTTTTTTTTTTTTTTTTTTTTTTTTTTTTTTTTTAATTAGATGTGCCTGGTCTTGATTAGCTTGGGTGTCTCCAGTTCTATTTGTTTGTTTTGATGGGGCTATCAGGTTTTTATCACAGTGCAGTTTCTTCTCACAGCAGCCATGAGAAAGCTGTCAGTCATCCTCATGGATGTTTTAAAGCCTCACAGAGAGATGTGTGAACGTGGCAGTGCAGACAGACAGACAGACAGACAGACAGACGGACCGGCACTCCAACTGACAGGCCCAATGTTGTGGTAGTATGTTAAAAACATGTTGAATCACACCCCTCGACATGTCTGCGTCTATTGTTAAAATCTGACGAGCTATGGCTGTTTTCCTTGGCAGCGTAGCAGTACAGGGATGTGGTGTGTGCTCATCTCTCTGTGTGGTTCTGTCTCGGCTCCTGTTCTTCCAACTCTATAACAGGGTTTTAGACATCAGCCAAATAAGTCCAGATTCAGGTCTCTGTGATTTATGAAATTCTCTCTCCTTCTTACCGTATGTCCTTTTTTGTCTCTGCAGGCCAAGACATGAGCTTCTCCCGCTGAACCTTATTGATGCTGAACTGGTGAGTTTTGGTTTTGTTCACTGCCAGAGATCACTGCAGCAATACACATTTTTTCCTTGTGTTATTTTTATTCAGTCCCTGTTAGGTTCTGCCTAACAGAACTTGCGGTTAGTAACCATCTGGTAGCAATTGGTGAAAAGGCTCTCTTCCTAGAATTTAGTGTAACTCAACAAAGCAACCTCTTCAATATTAGTTTCCTTTTTTCCAGAGCATCCAGTTCATGATTGCATATTAATAACCTAATCTGCATTAAGTTAATTGATTAAAGTGTATGCATAATGTGTGTGAAACATATGGCCTTATCCTGCCTGTAGGCCCACCTGACAAGTTATGTAATCGGGATGTCTCGGCGTGTAATCTAATGTGTTCCTGAATGCACAAAAACCAAGGGGGGAATTAAAAAAAACAACAAACCAACAAGAGGAGGAGGAGTGATGAGGATTTTGCGTCTAAGATATAACACAGATATGCACTTATTTTGTCTTCTTGTTATTCTGTCCTTGAGGCTTCATTAGAGAATACAAATACTTGTTCCTCTAAAGTATTCAACATTGCAAACAAGTTGCATTGAGAGCTGCCAAGGCGTTTTATTGGATTAGTGCTGAATGATGAAAGCAAGAGGCCTCATATTTCATTCTATGGTTCATACAAAACTGATGCGCAGGGTTCGTCCATCCATGGCCTGACATCACTCACTGATAAGCAGGTTGCGTGGCTGCTGCCGCTGCTTTGTGCTCCCTCCTGCCAAGCTAGAAACTGTAATGCGGCTGAGAGGTGATTGCTCTCTTTAATATGTTCTGTATTAATGATGTAATCTGTATTAATGATGTAATATGTAGTGTGAAGGCTGTCTGTCAGCTGGGCCTGATTAATTTTCATATGCTTTAAGCTTTATTTTTGTAGAAGTGAGAGGTATACATTTTCATTATCCCTAAATTACATTTGCTTCATTGCAAGTACTTCAGCATATGATGTATGACGATTAAATTGTTTCAGAAAACAGAAGATGAGTGGATTTGTTTTGGTTAACACAAGTTTTGTTTAATAGTTTAAATCCTACTAGTGACCAACTTGCAAGTTTTGATGTAGCAAGAATACTGTTTCAATAACGATAAATTACAAGGCCAATGGCAAAAACAAGGCACATGGAGACTCCAAAATTGTAAACTGGTTTTAAAATATAAAGCATCACCTGTTTACATTTACCCATTTTTGCTTGTCACTGTAGTCTATGATTCCCACATACCACAGGACTCTTAACACGTATCAGTTTGTGAACTTCAAACATGTGTATATGACTTTTCACTTCACCAGGTCAAGTTAAGTCAAATCAAGTCAATTTTTTTATTTGTATAACACCAAATCACAACAGAACTTATCTCAAGGCACAAATAGAGCAGGTCTAGACCACACCCTTTATAATATCAATTACAGAGACCCAATAATTCCCACCATGAGCAAGCACTATGTCATCGGTCCTGATAAGCCTTTAATCAGGGGCTGCCCACTTTTTATGGGCTGTTATTTCTTGGCCCAAAATTCTGTAGTGCTTGTTAAGCCTAAGATCCATTTAACATGAGAAGAAGCATGCACTCTAACACTTGAAGTTCCTTCCATTTTGTCCTAATATGGTTGCATATTAGCATTGAAATAAGAGAAGGGAACACAGATTCCCTCTTCGTAGTCAATGAGGGATAAAATGGTGCACAGCAGATCTGGTTCGTGTGTCTCAGTTTTGTGGTCATGGTTCGCTTCATTTCAGTATGTATTCAATCCTGCAGGAAAAGTGCATTTTGCTCCTGTTAAGATTTAGATTTTTTAACAGAACATGTTAATTACCCAGCTTGTAAAAATGTAAAGTAATGTGAATACATCACAGACACAAAGCTTGAATTACCAATATTGTTTGGATTACATTTAATAGAACTTCCCTTGAGCAATAGGAGTGTTTTTATGTAACGGAGCATTTCTATATAAACTGACATCTGTATGCGTAATGAGAAAAAACAGACAACATTTAAAAGTAACAGTAAAAGACATCAGGCTCATCCCTCGTTAGGGTCAGTGGAGCCTCTGATGAAGCACCTCTATCAGACTCTTCCAAATGTTGAAAACTCTAATGCTGTTAGCAGCAGCAGCACCAATCATACATCAACACTGCCTATACTAGCAGCGACGTCAGCAGCAGCAGAGTCAACATTTAAAATCAATTCCCATTGCAAATGTTTGCATGGATCCAGCACCCTGAAACACTGTCCAACCCTCAGCTGCATTTTCAGACCTTGACATTCATTGAAAATATGGATGTGACAAGTCACTTGAGGCTGCATCCAGGCAGAGGAGGTGTCTCTTTCAAAGGAACTGCATCTTTAAACCTAATCCCGTTGTAGGAATTAAATGGCTGCTCTAAAATGGCAAAACCAAAACAATTTCATCTGCTGAAGAAGCTTGTTTTGTAGTATAAAAAGTGAAGTTACAAATGTTTTCAATCATTGTATCATGTGTGACTGAATATTTGTGCAATTCAGTAATTATGAATATTGTGTTGCTTCAAAGACAAATAACTAGTTGTGATTAAAAGGTTAGAATGTCTACATCTACTTAAACTACACTAAGTAGATTTGATATGGGCTCAGTTTAGAGTCATTCAAGGTGAGCACTTGCATAGACAACTCTCTAAGATACTACATGAAACACCTTATCATTATAGATGTGCATACAACTGAAAGGCTCACTAAATCCCAGTGTCACCCTGTGCACTCACACGCTCTTCAAACACAACATAGCTGATCAAAAACTGGCCTCAACCCTTACTTGTCCAGATGTTACAGATTAATATGCAAGTGCACTGTTTGCTGCTTAAAGAAAGTGAGAGATCAGTGATGAGAGAGTGTGTCTTCACTACAAGGGTAAGTGTGGCTGGAGGGTGAATATAATGACAGGGGTATTCTCTGCAGACTCTCAGACAGCAGCACAGAGACAGAGAGAGAGAGAGATGAGGAGTGAAAGCAAAGCGGACAGTAAGAGAGGGAGCCGCTTACTCTCACACCAGCAGATGGGAGCTGCAGTCATCAAGTCAATATTTACTCTTTCTTAACAAAAAATTGGCAGCATTAGCTGAGCTGATTCAGTAGCAGTCAGTGGGAGCTTCCTGGTGAAAGATGCTTTGAGGAGTAAAAACAACACTTCAGTGATGATAATTGTAGCTCGGTTAAACATGTGCCCCCCCCCCCCCCCTCCTTTTTAAACACACACACACACACACACACACACACACACACACTTTACCCGTGCCTCAATCCACTATGGGGATACATGTGAACGCAATTTGCACTTCCAATTAAACTGTCGACCTTCGCTCCAGAATGCAAAACTTGATTTTGTACCATCCTCTCCTGGATAGCTATTATTACCCAGCCCAATAATAGAGAGAAAAAGGCTTTTACAATACACTGACGAGGATCATTGAAGTCAGCAAAATAATTGCTACATTTATTACGTTGTCAGTGTTTGAGGGGGGAGATTAAGAAACCTTTAAAGACTTTTAACTGTGAACTCTTAAGTATGCATTTTGCATATTGTCAGTTTATTTACTGATTTAATTTTTTTTATTATTATTATATTTTGTTGTTGTTGTAATAAGCCACCAAGTAAAATTAAATCTGTCCTCTGATCACTACACATATAGAGCAGGTTGTGATTTGGGTTTTCCCAGAGCAAAGGCTTCAATAGGCGGAGAAAGAACAGAAAATCAGGGATGGTTGTGGATGAGAAAACTGATTTCAGTTACATATATAAGCATTTCATCAGCAATATAAAACCAGTGAGCTTCAAATGTGTCAAATGCAAAGAGGTCTTGAAGTCCTCTTCAGTCGTTATACTATTTTCCAAGAAGGACTCCAGTGCGATTCAGATGGGAAAAGGCTTGTTCATATTATGATAGGGAGCAGTGTGAAAGAATGAGCTGAGACGCTGAAAACAGCAGAATACATAAGGCTAGGGTTAGCCTAAAGCATGCCGCCGAGCCTCTGACACAGCTCCAACACATGACTCGCTGGCCAGATCAGATGACTAGATAAACAGCAGGAATGTTGCTTCTTCCTCTTTCTACAGCACTGCTCTTGTCTGGCTGGGAAAGGAGGGAGAGATGTGCGTGCGTGCGTGTGTATGTGTGTGTGTATATATACAGTATGTGCCAGAAGAGCATCTTTAATCAGCCCACTACTGTACGAGATAACAAGTCCAAGCAATTATGTAACATTTAGCAGCTGAGCTTATCACTTATCCTGCTCAGCTAAGTTGAAATGCAGAATACAGAGCACAGCACAATTGTTTCTATTTTATTATTGACTTACATAATCTAATGGCTGTGAGGGAATGCCTGGTTTTATGCAGATATCCCAGAGTGGAACAGCATGAAGAATTTAATATGGGGCTAATTTATGTCTTTTTATTTGTTTTTATGTATTGAGAAACAAAGTGGATTTTAATGGCATTTTTGTCAAACGTTGTCAACTCATAAAATGCAAAATGCTCCCTGAACTCTGGGGTTGAGGGAAACAAATTTTAGGCTGATTATAAACACAGAGTATAATGGGCAAACAGTTCCCTCACAGGGATTTCCGACCAGTGCCAGATATTTGTCAAAGCCACTTCTCGCATGTCATTTAAACAAACCTCTGGGCTGAGCACATAAATCCATTAGATGGCTATCATAACAAACTGTGGAAGTAATGTAAAGTTTATAAAAATGTCACAATCAAAGCACATCATAAGAGGAGTGTTGTAAATCTTCTTTTGGCAAATGCAGGGAGACATTTTTTTTTCCTAAATGACACTATTATACCACATGAGGAAGAATAGGAAATTACACATACTGTGTATAGATCATATTATATATACAGTTTTTTCAAGCTGCACTTACTTAATCCTGACGACAGTTGCTCAGGGAAAAGCAGCTTTCAACTTCCTTTGTCTCTATGCCCCATTAGTAACTCCTTTTTGCTTTCCAGTGACCTCATCCGCTTTATAGACTGTACTGAGAATGTGTGACTTGAGAAATGCCATCAGGCCTTGTATAAAGCAGTGAAGTTAAAGAACAGAAAATAATGGCTGAAATAAACAGGAATGAGAGGCCTAAAGTGGCCACTCATACATAACAGCTGTTGTGTATTTCACAAAGAGGTGGTTGATCGTTTCACAACACAGTTTTCGTGGCTCAGTTAAAATGGACTCAATCAATTTGTGTATACAAACCCCACCGATGCTAGAGTTTAAATCAATAATAAGAAGGAAAATAGTATGATTGGTTTTATTGTACTATAGCACACTGACAAGAACTGTTGTAGTTATTTTAACCTGAGGAATTAAAAGCTGCTTTCAGACATGATCATGATTTATATGTCAATTTCAGGTTTGAATAAGCCCACGTCACTTTTCTGCAAAAATCATGACGACAATTTTACAAGGTCAAAGCAAAGGTTTTTTCCCCACAGAAAATGTTTAAAGCCACAATAATCATTAGGTCTCCATCCCTAAAGATGAAATTTTCCTCACTTCCAACTGTTCAGAGTATGAATACCCAGCGTAACGCTTGAACTCAAATCGTATGATTGGAGACACGAATGGCGACACACACGGTTATCGTGGTCACAACAAGCGTGGTTTAATACAACAGCAAACACTCCCTGAGTAGCTACTTTGTCGGATAAACAACCAGAAGAGCAACTCGTGTAAGTGTTTACAGTGTAGCCAATGTTTTAATAAAGCGGTCACTCAAAAATAATTGCGACTGCAATCTGATTCCAAGCTGTGCATGGTGTAAGGAGTTGGGGGTGACGCCTGCAACTCTTCAGTTTCATGGAACAGGAAGGAGCAGCCACAGTGAGCTGCTCCTTCTTGTTCACTATTCCCTTGCAAAAATTTAAAAAAAAAATTGTCTGATGCAAAATGCCAAAAATGTGGGTCTTGTTTTGTAGATGCATTTTTGATGAATGATTGCGGTCAGAGCTAACTTTAGTGACAAATACATTGCTTTTTTTAATGCCTGTCTGCAGAATAAAAGCCACCCTGTGTTTCACCAGTTAAATACATTTAATGTACACTACTTTGCATTAGCAGTCGCTTCATACAGTTCTCATACGGCAGCGGGAGAGTGAACAGTAAACAGTGCGGCGGTTATCAATGAGGTAAAATTAAAAACAGTAAAGCTTAATTACATGCATCCCCCGTTTCCTGTGAACCTCTCAGACATAGGTAGGCAATTTGAATCCAGCAGAGGAACGGCAGCCCTTAGCCATTAACAATGAGCATTCATTTACTGTTTTATAGTGGTAATTACAGAATGTAGATACACTGAATGACTTTTGCTGAATAAGTGCAGACCATATATAGCATCAAGAACTGGGTTTGATTTATATATATATATATATTTTTTTTATGATATTCAGGATTATTACAGTATAGCATGTGAGCAAATACAAATTAAATACATGACACAAACTAAAATCAGCCTTAAAAAAAAGTGATAACAGTTTTTTTTTTGTTTTTTTTTCTTTGCATCATTCCAACTCACCAGCAGCGCCACGGTCTCTGTCACAAATCAGATGCCAAATATCATGTATGGGTTACACTTTTCACCTGCAATAATAATGTCATGTTTGAGTAGACTTATGATTCAATATTAAGTTTGACAGCCAAATTGGCATTACTTAAACATGTAGATGAATGCAATGTTACACATTTCATCTCTGAAAAGGGCTGAAGTAACTCCGCTCTCTGCAGAGCTTTCATTCATACAGTATTTCATGTCACACTAGCACAAATTATGCTGTAAAATAGTTATTGCTATCAGTATAAGTTGAGGTTGAGGTTGAATGGTTTTCTATCATTGGAAGAAAAGACCTTATCCCTGTGACAGTGGCCGTGGATCCTGTACTCCATCACTGCTAATGTAATCCACTAATTAGCCATCACAATGGTGGAAGGGGAGAAGTGTTCTGTGTGTGTGTGTGTGTGTGAAGAAAGACCCAGACCTAATTTTGTCCTTGTTATTAAAGACATTCGTCCATCATTCTCCAAGGCAAAAGGAGTGATGTTCTCTCTGTGTTCTCTCTCTGACTCACTAAGTAGAAAAACTCTCCTCTCACCTTTTCTCCCTGCCTGGATTTTACTCTCTCTGGCTGTCTCTCTCTCTTTTCTGGCCCTCAGGGAGCTGGCTCCTGACAGCATCATACAGAAAAAGAAAAATTGAAAAGTCAAAGTGTATGTGAAATGTTTTGGTGTGTCTCTTTGTCTGACTGCCTCCCTGTATTCCTCCACCGTTCTCTGCTTCTCTCAGGATGCCTCTCCTTTGTCTTTACCTCCCATTTAAATTTTGCCCACATTCGACTAAGAAGACAGTAAGACAGTGTGCTGTTTCATTCATTCAGTTCAAGTCAGTGCTGGTCTTTTGGTTGGCTTGTAGTTTTAACGTATCTATGAAATAAAATAAGTCATGTATTGTAATGGAGCCACATGTATTTAACATGTTTACACATGAGCAAAAAGAAAAAATAAAATGTTCAGGAAAAACGTAATAGTTCTTCTGTTTCTTCACTAGTCACTACATATTACAGTTACTGCACAGTCAAAGAGTCTGTATATATAATATAAGTTATATTGACCTCCTCCAGCAGCTACAGATTATGTAAAAGGTGTCCAAAAGCAGTGTTCCATAGTACATTTATTTATGAAACATCCAGTTTTGTTCCTGCAGTTCCATCATTTTTTCATGTTCCTCATAGATATAGTGTTAGATTAAACCTCCCTTATTTTTAAGGCTCACTGTTTGAGGTCACTGGCCACCGAATCACTTTCCAATCTGGTGACCCTCCCTCAACCCTCTCAGGAGTCCCACCGCCCTATGGGACACAGCTGCATGAAAAACAGGAGGCGGGGTTTTCTCAGAGTGCTTCTCCAATCAGAGAGTTGGTGTTGTTTGATATCGCCTTCATACTCACTCTCAGAATAGCATTGTAGAAGAGGAAGTTATCTGACATCAGGGACAAAATGAGAACTATCCTCCCAGTACCCTGACAGGTGCTGTTTGTGGCAGCAAAACAGCCAACAGTGAGTCCCACAGAGAGAGCTGTGTGTCAGGCTACGGGATGGGTCGATTTCCTGAGTCGGGGAAGCTGTCAGCTCTTGATCACGCCTAGTCTCTGCTCTTCACATCTAAAATAGCTTATAAGAGACATTTTAGTGGTTACTCACTTTTACATGGCATATGAAAATCCAGTGCGTATATATATATATATATATATATATATATATATATATGTGTGTGTGTGTGTTTATTTTTTAGATGGCACTCTTTGGCTTTACTTTTCTCCTCTGAGTTATGTCACACTTATTTTATAGCCACATTTCTCCTGTATGTGTGTGTGTAAAGGTTTGTGCGTGCATGTATGTTATTTTTAGATCAGACTATTGCAGGTAGCATGGGTAATGTCACTTCCCCTACCATATCCCTCCTGTGATACCTGTGGGAGTGTGTGTGGCTTGCTGTGTTAACAGTGCTGTCCTTTTAATCAGCACCCTTGTGTGTTTCCCCTGTTGAGCTGTCATTGGTTGAGTGATGATGGTAGAGCTGCCACTTTTACACCATTTAAATCCTCTGGCAGGCAGGGGTGAGATTACCAGCCTCTTACCTGTTGCCCTAATCAAAGGAATTATTGCCGCTCCGCTGGATGTTACTTGGAATAGTACCTGCTAAAAATACACACATACTCGAAACACACACGCAGAAAGGGCAGAGGGAGAAAGATCAGGTACCAAAGTACATCCAACCTTTGTTTGATATTTTGTCACTAGACTATAGCACTGGTTGCTGGGCGTTTCCATGGTAGCAATCTTGTGCTCTAGTTTTTGAGTTGAAAGTGAACAAGACTTATTTTTAGACTTTATCATTCAATTAAAGTTCACTTCTTTCTTCTCACCGGTCTTCACTCTAAACAGTTTCACACTCTTTGTAAAATTACGCCACAAGAACAAATCAGGGCCTCTTTGTTTTAGAATTGATTTTATATGTTTACCATTACCTCGTTAAGAGATTTCATTACCTTGCTACTTTACAGAGAGTTTAATTCCATATTAGCCTACACAGGGACATCTTAGCTGTCCCACAGTCCAGGCTGAAGACCAAGCCCTGAAGCTATGACCTCCCAGAGGGGACTCTGTTGTCTGTCTATCTGTCTGGACCTTACTGTTGTGTTCTCACCAAAAAGATCAGCATAACATGAAAACTGATCTCTATATATGTGACATGGCTTCCCTTTTTTGGTGCAGAGTGTACCCACTGATCCTCTCCCCTGGCTGAAGAGGCCTGTGAACAGCTCTTGTCTGGTGAGACCACTTGACATGTGGAATATTTGATCCACATAAGCTGCCACTGTGGGAGAGGCCCATCCACATGAAGAGGAGAGAGAGAGAGAGAGAGAGAGAGAGAGAGAGGGAGGGAGAGGGAGAGACAGAGACGGAGAGATAGAAGGCAGATGACACTAAAGACAGAATGGATGTAGCAAGATCAATATTGAGTTGATCAATGGCAAATTACATGTTGAAGACATATTGACTCCTAAAATCAGTTCTTGCTTACAAATTAATTTTTTTTTAAATTGCCCCATGAAGTAAATTGTTTTCTGTGAAAGTCTGTCATCCAAACTATATATAATATTCCACAGGAAGCCCTTGTGGTCCTTTGTGGTTTACAATGGCTACTCATAGTGTCATTTCAATTTCATTCATTACCCTGCTCATTATGATATTATGTGGAGCCCAATTAGTAATCAAGGACCCCTCCTTTGTATTACATAACAGAGTGAGGATTTTCCCTTCACCACTCAGCCTCAGTAATATATTTTATATCCTAGTGGTTGTTTTGGTCTGTATTTGCTTTATGACTTTGTGTTTTATGAGTATGTATGACGCTCAGAGAGCCCAGCATTGCTACAGATGGCTCCCCTGGGAAAGACCCATCATTTAGGAAATGGCCATTACAGGAAGTAATAGGCAGAGAGCTTGTGCAAATGACCAAACAATGGAAATGACAGTGACAGATTTCTCTAGGATAACATCTTTTGCATGGATTGTTGAGCAGCTGGATGGCTGTATTTGTTGCATGTGTGAATACATCTCCAAAATGCCCAGAAATGATATAATTATATTAAAATTAGAATATATAGAGAGAATTTACATTGATATTGTTATATTGTCCGTATGAATATAGTGAATGAGATTACTGTAGAGTAGTGTATGTTACGTTTCATCCTCCTCAGAATGTACCTGGAAGATGTACTGTATAATAGGCCGTCTGCAAAACGGAGCAAAGCAGCCAGTCACAGGAAACATTTATTATTGGTCTCACCAAAATCAACATTAAGAACATAGGATAATACCAGATGTAAATAAAATCTGCAGAACACCAACGTTCCTCACTTAGTTGTTGAAATCTGTCCTGGGCTGTCTGTGCTTATCGGGCAAAGTTTATCTTGCACAGTGATTGTTTAAAGAAACCATTACTGCCACAGTTCCTGTCCTGCACTAGCCAAAGCAAGATGGAGCTGTGACGATGAGGTGAGGAGAGACACAAGCAGAACACAGTCATTGCTAAGTACAGGAAATGTTGAGGAATTTGTCTTGTCTTTGGTGCGGACATAAGGATATAAGATGGCTTGCCAAGAGGAGGATTATCCCTATTTCCATCTATAGTTTTGTTCCTGTTTCTCTCCTCCACTCTGTCTCCGTCTGTCCCTTTGACCCAATCTGCACTTTACATTCATGTTTTATGCTTTTAGCAGACTCTCTTATCCTCATTGACAAACCTACCGTTCAAAGGCTACGGCAGAGCAGATGCTGAGGTGGTGCCATTTATCTTATTTGCCAGCTCATTTCCACCACAATCTCTGACGAAGACAGCCTTTCTTAAGGGAAGCAGCTTCCTATTAAAAGTTTATTTAGCAGAAGCTGGAGGAATGATTAAAATTCTGCACAAGCCAAATAGGATGAGGAGCATGGGTGTGATTACACCCCAGTGTGTCGTGCGCGCAAAAATGCTCGTAGAGGGACGTGTGTTTGTGTGTCACTGTCTTCCCTGGAGGCATCACAAGCATCTGTAATATTACTGTAAGTGTACAAGATGAAGCTGAATAATGAAGTCAGCAGCACACTGGAAATCTGCAAATTGAACTTCACTAATTTCTTTGTTTTTCATCTATCAATCTCTTTCAGAGTGGTCCAGTGCTGTCCTCCAGTGTTTCCCCTCCCCTCAGTTTTCTGTTCCTCTGTCTGTCACCTGGTAAGTACACTCAGATTCACCTCCCACGTACACAGTACAGTACAGAGGCTTGCAGTCTTTTTCAGTCCTTTACGTAATCGTCAGGTCACTGCCTGACATGAACGGCAAATTGCTCTCATCTTTATAAAACAGAGCATCATTTCTTGTTAATGTGATGTGATGTGGTAGTAGAAATGTGGTAGGCGTTCTAGTACACATAGCTGATGAGCATAATGAGTATTAGTGTGCTGTTCTTTTTTCCACTTTGGACAGCTGTATGATCTAGAGACTGTTGGAAAAGTCCAACAGGCGAAAATTCGTGTCGTGAATACACAGTGTCAGAAATCAGAGTGATTAATACATAGCTTAATGAGAAAATATCTAAACAAACAATGCAAAGTTTAAGTTGAACAACATGCTAGGGTAGGGACTCAAACTTTATCAGAATTTCCTGTTGATAGGTCAAAGGTTACTCCTCCACAGGTGGTATTTCACTTTGTTCCTTTTATCTTACCCTCTACTTACTGTTATTCTACCCTCAAAACTGGATAGGTCTGTATGCCTCTCTAAATGATCACAGAGCAGCTTCACAGATCAAATTATGGTACAAATAGCCATTTTCAAATCTCTGTGGCAGACACAGTAATATCGCCAAACAAGAGACATCAGTTGTTGTGTCACTGCAATGCCAGCTGGCCTTGCTTAAATTATTATATATTATAAACAAAGATACAAAGTGCTAAATGCATGAAATAATAACATGTCAAGGTCTTCAGTCTTCACTTTACTAAATCCTGCTGTTTGTATCAGGAAAAGATGAGTTTGATCCTGTACGTTGATTAACAAATATAAAATTAGTAAGGAATAGTTTTCATCCGCTGGTATGATATGTATGATAAGAAATTATCGTATGTTGATCCGTGTAACTTTTTGGGAAATAATCCACTGTATTCACTCTAACGGGGTGTGTCTTAGTGCCAAGGAAACCTGTTGACAACAACCTTGTGTTCATGACGTTAGTTTGCAAAATTTAGAGAAAAGCTCAGGTGGTCCATGTGAAAAAGGCAGCACATCTTCATATTCAGCCAGTGCTTTTTGCACATACCCGAGAAAGCATCAACACAACCAGCTCTAATGTATAATTCCCAGCTATCTGTTATCGCTAATTACAGAGCTTGTTTGCTAGATTCAAGGGACTTGGTGGATGCTTTTTTTTAAGTGTGTGTGTGTGTGTGTGTGTGTGTGTCTGTGTCTGTGTGTGTGTGTGTGTGTGTGTGTGTGTGTGTGTGTGNCAGTGCTTTTTGCACATACCCGAGAAAGCATCAACACAAACCAGCTCTAATGTATAATTCCCAGCTATCTGTTATCGCTAATTACAGAGCTTGTTTGCTAGATTCAAGGGACTTGGTGGATGCTTTTTTTTAAGTGTGTGTGTGTGTGTGTGTGTGTGTGTGTGTGTGTGTGTGTGTGTGTGTGTGGTCAGGGCTGTTAATGATGGGGGTAGATGGTCTCTGTCTGGAGATGTGTGCTCTTTGGTAAGGCCTGAGGGGTGGTTGGCCTGGGTGGGCTAGTGAGTCCCTCTGTCTCTATAAATACACACTGGGATCCCATTCAGTGGCAGAAATGTGCCTCTTTGTGTGTATGGTGTTTGTGTGTGTGCGTCTGCATGACGCCGTTGCAGCCAGCCGAGCTAGAGGCTATTACTGGCCAGCAAGGTTGCTATGGAGACCAGTGGTGTCAGAGAGGAGCAACATCTGTGGGGTGTTTGTTTGTCAAGACAGGTTTTCCTCTTTCAGTCTCTGTCTTTTCTCTCTCTCTGTCAGTCTAGTAGTTTAAAACTCACGGCCTGGGAAAGACTAATGCTGGTTGAAGTTAGGAAAGCCTCATGACAAATCTTCAGTTTCTCATCATTAGTGTTTTCAAACATTGGAAAACATGGCACTTGAATGTGGAACCGATTTTAAAAGCTGTGATTTCTTGGGCAGTAGTTCAGCTGCCAATGCTCAGTCATGCTCACAGTAGGCCCTCAGGCTGTGTCAGTCAGCGGGGACTCAGGGACTCTTTTTACTGGGCTTACGCCAGTGGAAAGCTCTGATTCTGGGGAAGCATTTAACCCCTGCCCCCGTCCTGCTCCCTCTCTCTACAGCTCTCCTCTCTATATGGACATGTTCTATTTCCACAGCGCCTTTCTCCTGGCTGCCTTATCGGCGGCTCAGCAGGGCACAGATTCTTTTTTAATAGGTACTTATTTGGGCAATGTGAGAAATCCCATATTTTTTAGCAACCCCTGCTCCCTCCCCCTGCCGTCCTCCTGTCCAATTCTCCCTGTCTCAAACTCTCAAGCTCCTGTTTATTACTCATTTCTCTTGCTGGCTTATCCCTCATTTCTCTCCATCCCCCCTCTGAGATGGACAGCGGTATGGAGAGTGAGTGGAGGCCTGCATCTTTGGCTAACATTTCAGGTGCGACATTGCACTCCCCAAATTGAGTTTCTTCTTTTGAGTTTTGTTAATTTGCGACATTTTAATCCTCTTAAGGCATTGTCCCAAGTTCCCCGTTGTGCTGTTTTGCAGTAGCTTGCACAAACAGATTTTAAGGTTTCCTATGAAGTCCAAGAGGCTTGAGGTTTATCTGAGGAAAATTGATTCCTTTTTCAAATAAAATTCAGAGGCTTGTCAAGCGCTTCACATAGGTCGACCAGAATATGTTGAGTGTCTTCGTGTACCATCAGCATCTTTGACCATGTTTGGGCAAACCTGGCCCAGAAGAGCCCTCCGCAGGGTATGTGTAGCTGGGCAAACCAAACCTTTGACCTCCTAATCTGGTCTAAATGAGACCGTCACACACACAGCACAGTGTCATGCAGCGCAACGCAGCACAGAGTCAGTGATGTAACAAAGTAATTTGGGGATAATTTGGTATTTTCCTTCTGCAGGCATCCCTTTGCAAAGGCCAGTTACCTAACTTCCATGCCCAAATTAACATGCTTTTTCAAGCTGCCCTGCACCTACCTTCATCACCTCCTAGTGAAACATCAATCCATTTATGCCAAGATTAGACTAAGCCTTAAGTTAGATTCTGGCTGTGTCCTCACATGGCTCTGGGAATATTATAAAATGGATGTCAAATAGCCAAAAGTGCTACTTCAGTATTAACTGACTCTGTTACGGGCCACAGCAGGGAATGATGCAGCGTTTGGAGACAATTACTACTGTACGTATAGACAAAACCTTATGCTTTCGATTTTGATTCTGGAGTTAGAGCTCTGATCAAAATACAGGTGTTACCAAAGACAGTCGAGTCTACGTCAGAGGAGGTTAAGATTCATTTTGTCATCATCACTCCGTCACAACCAAACATTGTGCTGCTGTGTTCATAGACTCCACATCCACATCACTCCCATCTGTGCTATTTTTCATATTCCCTACACATGGCATGTCCACACACTTTTTCAAATCAACTGCGTATAATATGAAGTCTGTCTAATACCAGTGTTCCGGTGTGATTTTTCTATTATTAACCAGATACGGATACCATCACCTCTTGAAAAATGGTCTTTTCCATATTCCATTTGGGGGCTTTAGCTACACATATTTATCACTGAGCTTAAAGATTGAGGATTTCTAGTTATATTTTTAGACTCATTTTCCCATACAACTACTTGAAATAAGGATTCCTCAAACAATATAAAAGTTTTTTCTTGAGATACAGTTTGTTCTCTGCCTAAAGTCTTAGTCCTCTATTATTTTGCTCTCTTGTTATTTGTCTGCCCTTATTAACTTCCTTGTCAAATTCTTTTCACATCCATCACACTTTCAAACAAAAGTAACTGTGATACATTGTCTGTTTAGAAAGTGCAACGGAGGTTTTGACCAGAGAGCTGTGTCCAAGTCAGTTGGGTGTGTGCTGAGCCTGGTACCTCTACCTCATTACATTCAGGGAACTCCCTGACTAAGTGCCTTTTTAAACACACACATAAACACACACGCGCACACACACACACACACACACACACACACACACACACAGAGACAAACATGCAGTGCTCTAAATACCTCTGATTAAGATTGCTGATAACCCGGGGACAGCCCTTACCCCTCTCTCACCTCCCTCCCTCACTCCCTTCCTCTTGTTCCCTCTGAGGGGCCTCAGTGTTCCCTCAGTGAGTCAGTGAGGGTAGTCATTGGCCCTCAGGTCAAGAGACTCTCTGTGATACACACACACACACACACACACACACACACACACACACACACACACACACACACACACACACTAATATCCACCATTTAAAGCTTTAGGCCATCATTTATTAGGTGGATGCTCCGTCCATTAGGCCATGTGTCAGCTTCTTTGTGTAACTCAATTTGGCAGGGTGGATATGGATGACTATACTATATATAGAACTCTTTCAGTGTGTGGATGTGCATATCCTAGTATGGGTGTGTGTTTTATCCACTAATTTACATCTTCATCTGCTCCTCAGCAGGGGTGAACCCTGGAAACTCACCTGACAAAGGTCTTGTGGTTGAAAGTGAGGGAGATCCTACTGCTATATTTGAATGTGTGGAAATCTTATTAGTACTGACGTTCATGAACGTGATGAATGATATTTGTTCGCGTGTGGTAAGTGCTCGTGTGTGCCCATATCTTCTGTCGGACCACAGTTGGGCACTGTAGTCAGTGTGTGTGACTGAAAGACAGCCAGTTTCCATCGCAGGCGCAAGTCACTTATATAACCCAGGGCCACAGAGCTTGAGTGAGCAGGGTGATCCTCAACTATAAAAGGCAAGGATGAGGTTAGAAGAAGGTCATTTGGCTTGGAAAAAGACATTCTTCAGCATAATACTTCTTCATCCACAGTCCTAGAGAAACAAATGGTAATTACAGAGTTTTGTACGTACAGCCCAAGAAAAGTATGAATTAGCCAACTGACATTAGAAGTTCGTTTTTCTTCTCTACGTTTTTGTTTTCAAGCTGAAGTGACCTGTGAAATTATTATATGATATATTTACACTGGAATTCTTAATTGGAAAAACTTGGTATATCAACATTAAAATGTACAGTGAATAATTTTCTCAAAAATTTGTAGTAATGACTAACATGCTGACTGTTTAAGAACAAGAATGCCAAGTATCTTATCATTACCCTTTTATCGAGCTGGAATCCATTGTTAAATGATGTCAACACTGAGCACTCCTCACCTGTAATTTTCCCATAATGCATTGTGTTAGGAAGTACACTGTATGTGCTCACTCGCTGTTTTCTCTCAGTTTGACTGAGATTCACACCTGGGAGCGGTCACATACACTGACACAATGTACAGTTTTTCCAAGTACCAGCTGCACTGGAGCAGTTCTTTAGCTTGAGTTGTGTGCCTTGCTCAAGGGCATTTCTCTGGTTGTGTTTCTTAAGGAAGCATGAGTGGGTTGGTACAGTTCTTGTCTTTATGGTGAGTCACGGGACAAAAACAAACCCTTCAGGCAGCAGACATCTTCACTGTGAAGAACTCTCTCTCTCTCAGGTTAATTTACAATAAACACGAGAAGTGCCATTAGTGATTGATTTGTGTGTAAATCCAATCACGTTTTACTGAAGTCTGTAAGGAGCCTGTAATAAGTTAAAGGGAGGCCACTGAGTCCTGAAAATTTTGAATGACCTGTTTTTCCAACACAGTCTTCAGGTTCAAAATTGCAATCTTCTCATATCGAACTTGTACGCTAACACTATATATAAAAGATAAATACATTCCTGTTATTGACTCTTTGGCATGAGAGGACTATAGGCTAAAGAAAACAAAGTTAAACACACCTGGGTTGACACAAACCTACTTAGAAACACAAACAGGCCTGGACATAGACAAACATAGAGACACACACACACACACACACACACACACACACACACACACACACACACACTCTCACACACTGCTGGAGGGACCACAGAAACCTCAGTTGACACTCAACAGTCAGTGAGCAAAGTGGAGCCCAAATTATGGATTAATTGAAACGAGCGAAAAGGGAATTTCACCATTCAGCTTTTCCCTTCACTCCTCCACTCACTCTTCCCTCCTGCAGCTCTCAAACTGTTCAACAACCGTTCACTGCAGGCCATGCTTTGTGTAGTAACATGCAGCCCACAAGTCAGCATGCTACATAAGGCTTCGGTTGAGCATGGAGAGGTGTGATGGTCAATCAAACCAGAGGTCTTACACAGGTCATACGCAGGCGCACATGCACACAGGATCTCCATCCTTGTTAAAGTAGGTGCGTGTTTGCTCAGCGATCACTGTCCTCTCTGCACCACCCTTCTGTTAAGTGACTAAATGAAATGTAAAAACATATGCAGGCGATAGCAACATTGATTTCACTGCCATATGTGCTGTTTGCTCGGAGAACAGAGGTCTTGGTGGTGCTATAAATCACCGCAGTCCTCGCTAAGAGCTCTCATTGAATTAAAGACTATTTTTATCCAGTGTAAACAGAAGCACTTTTATGATATTGCTCTGTGTCTCATAGCTTCAGCACTGTGTGAGCGATGTGTGCAGCAAACTATGGGCAAACATAAACCCTCCTGCTAACTGGATTCTATTTGATAGGGACGAGTTTAATCTAATTCATGGTAATGCAATTGAACAAACCTGCCACCACCAGAATGTTGTAGTCTGTGCGTGATCTTGAGTGAATGTCACCTCAAAGCGGCAACATGTTAAAGTTTGCTTCCAGGATATAGTGCACCTGTGTGTCCTTTTTTTTTTTTTTTTCCCTGTGTATCCTGGATGGTGGTTGTCTTGCCAGAGGTCATAACATAATAACTGTTTAACTAACCAGTTGACCTGAGGTGTGTGTTTTTTTTTCTCTCTCTCTTGTGTTCCTCTTAGTGTGAATACTGGAAACATGCCACAATATCATATGCACCTGTTCAATACAGTTATAAAGCTTTTATTCAACTAAACTATTTTAGAAAGGTGTTGATTCAACAAAACGGTGCACATGCAGACAATAGTTTGTGGCATTAATGTGTTGTTCCAGTTATTTTGTTCACATCTCGCAGACAAGCGGTTAGGTTTGATCACAGGAGTACCTTTACAATATAATGCATTGGAATATAACTACGCCATTTACTGTGTTCTGTTCTGCAACATGGCTACTGAAGTGTCACCTAAATATGAACCTGTGCCATCTATAGGAGTTGAATCCATCTGGTCTCTGGGAGTCTCATTTCCTCCCCTTTGCTCACATCTAAGCCCCCCCCCCCCCCCCCCCCCGTACTGCATGTACACACTCTTGGCAGGGACTAGCAGCACTATATGTTGGTAATTTTCAGACCTTTAGTTGAACTTTGTCTTTGGTTTGTACGTGTCCTGCAGCGGACGAGGTGGAATGAGATGGACGTTTATGCAGATGAGGCGGTGCAAGGCAAGGTGTTCATATCTTGGTGGAAAGTGGCTTTGGCAGTTGACTCGTGGTTACCTTTATTATATGTACACCAAACACCAGGCTGCCGTAAAATAACCACACAGACAAACGACAGACTGGTGGGCTGTGTAGACAAACTGGACATGCAGTTCCTTGTTCTCATTATCTCTCCAAACCTTGCACTGTCTGTCTCTTCTCATCCAACAACAACGGGAATAGGGAGCAGTCACTTGCATCATAGCTTTCTTTCCAAATTGTCTGGCAAATTTTTCATTCTTAAGATGCAATTTTAATTGCAGTATGATGTCATGCAGCAGAGTTATGAATACAATTACAATTTCAGTTCAGATTATTGTATTAAAGAATGAAAAGTGGTGTAAAACATCAGGCACAGGAATAAGTGACAAACAACCACTTTTGATATTCAGCTTCAATGGGCCTCTGCCAGCAGATTTGTAATGCAACTTGTTTGCAACATACTGTATAAACATGTTTAATTTGTTGGAGAGTTATGAAATATCATTAAAGCCTTGTTTGAATAAGTGGCCTCAGTGGGATTTGACCTCAAACCCTTGAAGTGTTCCTGTTGTGCTCTGGGAATTTAAGTAAACAACCAGTTTGTGTTGACTAACAAATATGGCTGAGAGAAGTCATGCGTGGGAAATGATCTGAGTTATTCATTTGGAGATGAATGTGATCTCCAGAGGAACATGATGCATTAAATGTGTATAATAATACACTACACAGTCAGTGATTGAGAAGCCACCGCTGTGTCAAGATTCCGTATTTGTTCAAATTTTTGGGATTGGGTTGGTAAACGACTCATAACCGTTGAACTGATTTATAAAATCTAGCAGTAGAGGGGATGACTGCTGTTTTGTTTTTGTTTTTTCATCTTAGAAGGTGATTGTCAGAGCTGCTAAACAAATAGATAAATGTTCCCATCTTTGGCAGTCTTTTGACAATTTAATCATTAAACATGATGGGCCTGAAGAAAATTGTTCTTAGTGGCAGTGGGTTTGTTTTCAGAGTCATTGTAGGTGAGTCGGTAGATGTGTGTGTCAAAAGATGGCTTCAGCCTCAAGGGCTGCTCTGACCCTAATAGTGAGCGAAGAAGATTGATGGTACTGTTGAAGGAGAGCCACATTGAGAATCGCTGTAGGTGGTCCAAACGTTCAGAATCTGTTTTTCTATGTCCTCCGGCATTGATGCATGGGTGTCGTGTGTGATTAAGAAACAAAATACTTTCAGTATTTTCAGTTGTATCGCTGTATTAATAACAGAAGCACTTTTGTCTGGACTTGTTTGAGAGTTCTCTAAGTAGAAAGATTCGAGTGTTTACATGCCTTCACTTCCACACTATTGGAAAGCTGCAAGACAAGTTAAATATTCTAGACAAACAGATAAGAGGACGTGATGACACTTTGTAATATGTACAGTTTGGATTAGAGACCAGGATGTTGCAGTGTGACGGACTTGTACATAGACCAAGCGAGGGGAAAAATGAGGACCGAGCTACTGCCTGTGTTACAGCATGTTTGACTTGCACATATACAATGTTTTTTGTTTTGTTTTTTTTGTGTTTGTAGGATTGGTGGTTGTAGTTGAAAAATATTCTACATTAGTGTGTTTGTAGAATATGAACATAAAGCTTGGCTGTTGTTTAAACAAACCTAATTCTCCTGACATTCCTCCAAGTTCCAGTGTGCACATGTATCATCGATTCGCTATATTGTTTTTCAGTGATGAACAAATCTTTAATCTTACTGTGAAAATGCTGCCTCCCTTCTCAGATAATGTTGCCTTTTCTACAGTTTTATATTGTGTTTGTTAAATTTACCGGAGTTTGTTTTTTTGCCTGTTTCAACAATGTTTTTGATCATAAATTTTGCATAGACTCTTGCCTACATTGCTGCTTTCTTTGACATTGACACTTGAAGTGGTTTTAGCATGGAAGCTTTTTCTTGGTGTACATACAAACACAGCTGTTTTCACTTGTTTTGATTTGATTGGATCTCTCCTCAGAGCTGTGTTGCTATGTACACACAGCTCTTGATTGACATCCAGGCCGGGACAACGTCCAGCTTTGTATCTTCTTTTAAATGGTAACGGTCCCCCCACCTCAGCTACTCTGGTCTAAGGAACCAGAGTAGCTGAAAATGCCTGTGTGTGCGCACAGGGCCTTTTAAAAACATCTCTTTTCTTCTAATCCACACATCCTCTTTGTTATTGAAGTAGAGTTACATTCTGACAGTAATTAGACATGATACCTTTCACCTGGCTTTACCTGCTCACTAATGTCATGGAAACAGCAGGTGGGCCCAGCATTTGTCTACCAGAAACTGCTGTCCCTCAGTCCCAGGAGGGAAAGGAAATGCAGATTTGTAAAACTCATTGGAGGAGGTCTTTCCTGACTTTACTGTAGGAGAAAAGCGAGAGGGCAAAATATGTCGTGCCTCCTGTAAGCTTGGAGTGAAAATTTTCTCCGAATGGTCAGGTGAGTCAAAACAGGCAGACACCATCTGCACTAATTCATCTTCATTCATCAATTCTTTTTTCTACCTTAATACTTGAGAGCCAGGAAAATACATTGTTTGAAATATATGTGCTTATAATGAACTTGATGCATATTAAACTAGCAGTATTAATGGGTAATTATGTTACCCGCATGGTATTTGAGTAAAATGTAAATTAAGTGTTTATGTTTTGATTGACTAACCAGCAGGGGTGCTAGCCTAAGCTCTGGATTTATGGGCAGCAAAAGTGTATGATCTGCATTTATCCATCTCAACACGTCCCTTTGCAAAGTGTGGGGAAATATGCTTGTTTTCATATCTACTGTCAAATGAAAAAAACAATTCATTTTCATCTCTGTGCAAAGGTCCAGGAGATGTATAGCGTAACAAAGTTAGCCCAGGTCTGTCAAAATTAGAAAAAAAAAACATTGAACAGTTCCAAAGTTGTGTTCAGTGCCACACCGTAAAAACAGATTACCTTGCTTTTGGTTGTGTTTGGCCTTCTCCTGCTGTGTTGTAAAATATGTCAGCTGCTAGTTGTTGACCTGTCAGGTTACACAGTTTCATCCCTGAAAGATACAAAGCCACAATACACATGTATACAAGTAAAGCAAATGGCACATGGTCCAGCCTCGATCTAAGACATAACTTTTTTGAGGATTTTCTGGTCAGGCCATACATGGTCAGACAGTGAGCACCTGGGGAATCACTGTCAAATTCCCAGATGAAGACCATTGGGTATATAACATTTATCTTTTGCCCTAACTGTGACCAGCTGTTTGACATTAAGTCTGAAGCTGATGTTTTTCCTACTTCTGAGGCTACAAAGGCAGAAGACAGCAGGAAAATTATGTTGAACTGGATTTTAAATACTTTTAATGTTTTTCATCTGCCATAGATGGATTAGATTTTTTTCAGCTCAGCTGTTGGACTGTTCAGTCCTGTTCCAGCTGTTATGAATTAGGGTTCAGTATAATAATCTTCCTGTATTTCAAATATGTAATGGTGTGGCTTAATACTAGTCAAGGCCATGTTCAAGATAAGAGGAAAAATCAGTAATAAGAAAATATGGTTGATTTATTATTATATGATATTATCTTACGTTGTAATAATAATTTTGTTACTGTATCTAGAAGCCTTTGTTTTTTTAAAGAAAACATTTATTAATCATGGGAGTTTCACTAAGAGGAAGCCTTTCTTTTACAGGAACGCTGTTATCACATTCACACAGTTACACACATTCACACCTTGAAGCTGTCCAGTACAACCACAGTCTGACCCGCTAGCCACTGAGCAGCTCCACTGAAGCAGTTAGGGTTAAGGGGCCTTGCTCAAGGGCACCACAGTGGTGTTGAAGACAGAGGGGCAAGTGCTGCTTTTCACTTTTCCCACTCAGATTTCATCCCTACCAAGCTGAGAACCAGCAGCAAGCTCGCTTCTCTAAACTTTAGGCCACCACTGCCCAGACCTTAATTCAAGTTTCTCAGAATCTGAATAAGAGCTTATGTGGTTTCTTTGAAAATGAAACTCCTATGAACTTTTCGTGAATCCAGATAATTTTGAAGCATTGCAGAGGTATAATACTTCTAGAAGCCTTTGGAGATCCTCATCTCTGTACGTCCGTATTATCCAAAACATGGGCTCAGATGGGATCAAATTTTACATGAATGCATAATGACAGTAACACTGAAAACGTCAGGTGGTAATGTGTTTTGTAAGATCAAATAAGTCTTAAAAAAATCCTGTTTGTCCACTCAGTCCCTACACTTAGTAAGACTGAGCTGCAAAATGTGTTGTTTTTAATGTTGAAGCTCTTTGCTTATTTCCTTGCTGTGGATAATGCACTAAAGGATAGCTCTGGTTATTGTGCCAGCTATGTCAAATGTGCCACTCTGTGTGTGTTGTTCACTTGTGTCCATTTGAATGTGTCCCCAGTCAACCCTTCCACCACTGGCTGACTGATGTAGCTGTAGCCTAATTTTAGTTTATGAGGTGTGGGACCGCTGGGTGTTACCCTAGCTGCCATTTTAGATGAGGAGGCTGGGAACAGTGCGCCTCACGGGGCTCCTATCTATCGTAATTATCTCACTGACAGGGGTTGGACAGGGGGCTCGGACCTCACTCGCTTCCTTCAGCTTCCCTCGGCTCCTCACGTGCACGTTCACACGTCCAGGAGCTCGGAGGCCCGGTGTGCTTGCTGGCATGGCCTTACAGAACCTCAGTGTTCCGTGCTGCTATTGGACAGATTTCATCCCGCTGAGGAAAATGTTATCTAATGCATACTGTTGAGAGTGGCAAGATCTAGGCTAACATCAGACAGGACAGCACAACCCAATTAGTCCAAATTAGATGTGTGATTTGTCCTATCTGAATAGTTTTGAATCCGATTTGGGAATATATATATATATATATATATTTCTTTCTTTGAGATTTGGTTTAGTATTATCAAGTAATCTGGACAGGGTGCAGCCTATTTACACTAGCCTTCTCTTGTCTCTCTGTGGGTTGTGTTATTGGCGCCCTGCCTGTCCTCAGTTCTTAATCTCCACAGGAAGTGTGCATCTGTGTTTTCATTCCCCTGACAGGATGTGTGTGTCTGTGTTACTATCCCCTGGTAGGACACCACAGATGGTGGAGGGCTGGGTTTGATGAAGTTGGCCCCTTTTACTGTACATCACTGGGCGCGTTGACCTGGCCTGGCTGCTACATCTCCTGTAGCGCAGTGACGTATAGCAGATCACACTTTTGTTCTGGCACCTAAAATGCACTAATTCTCTACTGCAAATGAAAGGAGTGACTGTAGTATGTTTTCAAATTTTCTGGTGGGTCCACCCACATCAAGAGTAATTGTGTCTATTAATGAACCTGCATGTCAGAGTGAGATTAGCTCTTATTAGCTGCCGTATAATTGTGTAGCCTTTCTGAATCACTCTGTATTTTCATAATGACAGCCCACAGACATCTCTAAACCCTCGCTTCATCTGCATTTGTCATGCCGGGGGTGGACTGTAGCCCACCCAGCCAGCAGTTTTCTGTAGCCTCTGTTGATGTTGTCTCTGATCTGTGTTCCCCACATCAAAAGCAGACATCCCCCCTGCTGTACTCTCCACCCTGTCCCCCAGCCTCTCCAGCCAGCCTCTGTCACATACAGCTGTTTCACTCATCCGTCTCTCTCTGCCCATCACTGTTCTGTTTTATCTCTGTGCTTCTCCTGTCCCCCATCTCCTCATCTCTCATCTCTATAGCCCATCTCTCTGTCTCTCACCTCTGCGCGCTGGCTGCATATCTGACTCCTACTTTTACTTTTATTGCTTTTATTTTCTCCTACCTTGCTCTTATCTGTCACCTCGCGTGTTCATTTTCCCTGTGCCTTTTATCACTTTCTCTCCCACCATCTTTGTCTAACACACACTGCTTCTGTTCGTCCTTACTTACGTCTCTTTCCGTATCGCCCCCTCCTCTGCCCCCCCCC
>NW_019174280.1:8169698-8174698 GCF_002260705.1 Seriola dumerili
CGTTGTCATTTTGCCCATCAAAATCCAGTTTCCCTCTCTTTATCCCTGGGAGGAAAATGGGTGGTTTCTGCATGAAATGTGGGACTTCAATCTCTGCACCATCTGCAGGGTCCTTACACACTCAGACACTGAGATGGACATCTACACCAATAAAACTTGTGGTGAAGACATTGATAGATAACTTCAGTACACTCTTCAAGCATTTTTAGAGATAAAATGAATTGGAAAATATATGATTGTTAAGTTTATATGTGATTTTCTGTATAAACGGTATGTAATCGCTATAACAAAGGAATCTTAGACCTATAAGTTGAAAGACTACCTAATCACAATTGAATTACACCTCAGAGTATTCCCATAATGACTTAATATTGGCCGAGCAATTAGACTATACATAGCACGTCACGTTCTCAAGTGCGCTTCTCCCTCTCAGTTTTGCCTGACACGTTTGAGGCTGACGTAGGGGGAGCCTATATTTGGGTTGTGTCATCAACAATATTACAGTTTCCTGTCAGGGCCCCCTCCCCTCCCTGAGCTGGATATCTTACGTGATGATACACGTGCAGGTGTGTCACATGAATCACGTCTGACTTGTTTGAGGAGGAAGTTGACATCCAGACTGTTTCAGGCCAAGATAAAAGTAGACTTAATGGAAAAATCCACCCTCAGATATGCTCAACCTGTGTTGTTTAGTCCCACCCAGGGGTTATCCTGCGGTGATGTGGTGCGCCCACGTTCCCTCAACCTGCCGTGTCGACTCATACTGTACATATCACAGCTCCATTGCAGTAAGATGTTGTGAGCCTACTGCTGGAGAATCCGGTATCTCTGAATCTTTCATAGTAATTCTTGCCACTTAAGCTATGCAGGAGGAGATGTCTTACTGCATGTTGCACTGATGTAAAACATTTTTAAAAAATAGTCCTGTTTCAAGGTTTTGCTTTTCGGCAGTTAGATTCTAGAGTTTATGTTCATTCACTAATGAATAGAAAGAATATATTTGAACTGTGGATTGCATCTCACCAATCCAGCAATGTCTGTCTTGGTGCTTAAATCGCTGCACTGTAAGGCTGAATAAACTGCGTTCAGAGAGGTTGTGGAGGAGGGCTGTGCTGAGATGAAAGACATTTGTTAAAACTTCTGCTGTTGAGCTGCCAGTAAGTGCATAACCAAGTGATCGCGGTTAGGAGCCAAGAAAAGTTTTTATGACTGCAGTGATTGATTTATTTGTACTTCACACTGTTCACACTAAGGATAACCCAACATCTTGACACTTCACACGCCATTACTTCATTTAAAATTGCACTACCCGATGCACAAAGACCACATAACATTGCTGAGAGAAGACTTGGGGAGGTTGATATTTTAGGAAAGATGAGACTAGAAACACAATGAATTGGTTTCATACATGAGTACTACAGGGTTTTAGTGCTGAGATGTGGGATGTTGTACGTGTTGGGAAGAAACCTGGCACATTGTATTGAATATTGTGTTTCCCAAGGAATATATGGGGTTGAAAGCAGGTGCATCAACAGCTAACAGTCAGCTTTGAGAGAATGAAAAAAAAAATGTGTAAAATGTGAAATTAATTCCTGATAAATATATAATGGTAAGTAATGTAATGGTTCAATGATAAATGAGCTACATTTGTAAATGCATTGTTTTTATGCTCGTCTTCTAACTGCTAAGCTTTTGAGTATTGTTTTCTATAGTGATTGTGTGCAACTAATGCATTAAATAATAACACGGCTACACCTATATTTCTTCTCCTATATGCATCCATTACTGTATTATAATAACACATTATGAGAAGTAAAAACAAAGAAATAACATTGCTGTAAATGCTGAGATCAGTTGTTAAAACACTGCGATCTGTTGGTTTTTCCTTGGCTGAAGGGAAAGGGAACGTTTTTACTGTTTTTCTCTGGTCTGTTGTTGCTAAAACATTTATTCAGTGAGTCTCATTGAAAACCCAGATACAACTGTTTGCACACTCAGTTATCAGTGTGCATTTTCTTCACTGAAAACAAGACCAGTTATCATTATCAAAACATTGTCAAAATTTCTATTGTGGCGACATTGAGGGCCAATGGCTGTGAGATGCACACCTGATGACCTCACTGACCGTCTCCTCAAACATCCAGATTTTCTACAGCTATGTTTAACCCAGGAAAGATGTACACATCTTGTTGATTGGTAAATGTTTTACATGTAGTTATTCTACTTCTCATAAGAGGATATTTTTGGAAGAGCCCCAGGAGGGCCAGGTACAGTAGCTATGCTCAGTGAATTCAGCATCATTTTGCGACTTCAGGAAAGAGGGAGACGGATATTGTGTGTGTTAATGTAGCATTTGTTCTGTCCTTGAAATCTCCAAGGACTTGTTTACCTGGTTGTTAAAGATTTTTTTTTTTTTTTTTTTTACTAATTCTCTCTCTCGGTCTGTCTGTTTCTCTCTCTCCTTCTTTCTGTATCTGTCTTTTGCTCCTTTCTTGTGTCTCAGGTTTGTGAGCAGCCATGACAAAGTCCTACGAGTTCAACTGGCAGAAGCACCTGCCGGAGTTCATGCAGGAAGGCGCCTCCTTCGACAGATTTGATGAGGTAAAAATGACGCATTTCTCGGGTGCTTTTGGGTTTTCTAAGTAAATAAATAAATTAGAACAGCTTCAAGTGTAGAAAGACACTGCCACTGAACGTATTTATTTCAGATTGGTGATACATTATAGCTCATCATGACATTTTCTGATGCAGTAAAGATTTATGTTAAATATCCCGGATGAGCACAGGAGCACTCCACCTGTGCTGCAAGCTGTATGAGCCTGTCAATAACTTTGTTGATACTGACATGGGTTATTAGTTTAATTAGTTTCACCTTAATGATCATCCCCAGGTCGGTCATTAGCACACACACACACACACACACACACACACACACACACACACACACACACACACACACACACACACACAACAAAGCTGAGGCGTCTCCTTTATAACCTGACACGTCATAGTTGTAGTCAGAGGTCTAGCTGTAGGCAGGCCTCATCGATCAGCCTCATTAAGATGCCACGCCATGGCGACTGCTTGTCTGCTACACATCTACTACCAGCATAGAGCATTTTACATAGAGCATTAGTAATAATTCTGCATCCGCTATCTGAAACAATATAAAGAATAGCACAAGATATAAAAACTGAGCTAAAACTATAAATAAATCACAGAAATATTATTTGGAAAAAAGCGGATTTTTAAAACAGAATAAGTTAAAATCATTGCTCAGTGACAATCATTTCCAAGTATCTATCCAAGCCCAATATAATGAAAATATTTGGACAAATATTTACCAACTAAAGCACCAAATATCTGTCTTGCTCTGTGTGTGTCTGCATGTATATGACCCCATGTATATCCTCCTGTCTCCTTTCCCACGTTTCCTCTGACTAACTTAATCAGGACACTTAGCTAGGACATTCGCCGAGCAAAGGCAAAGTGTGTCACACACACGCGCACGCACACACACACACAGCCGTACACGCACCCTTGCACACATCAGGAAATCCCCTCAGTCCTCTCGGTTTATATGGGCATCAGTGAGGGGAGGAGGATCCCTCTTAGGCAGAAAACTTGAAAGAGCGTAGGGAAAAGCATCATCAAATCCACAGCCATGTCAAAGGGAGCCGTGAAACTGGGCCGGCATGCTTCTGAAGAAAGTCCTCAGTGTGTGGCTGCTGTGAATATAAGCCAGGCTTCGACAGGATGGGGTCAGGGCTGGCCTGAATGGTAATAAGGTCAACCTGTGCCAGTCACCTAACAGTTTAAAATTAATGATGTCAGCTGGGACATACCACTACCCAATTACCACTGCATTTTGTTATTAATAAATCATATTTTTAACAACACTAATTGTTCATATATGATATGGCCACCATGATGGTGCAGTGGTTCACACTGATGCCTCACAGCATAAAAGTTCTGGGTTTCCTCCAGGTTCTCCGACTTCCCCAGACCCCAGTCTGAGGACTGGTTATTTGTCTCTATATGTCGGTCCTGTGATAGACTGGCGATATGTCCAGGGTTTACCCCACCTCTCACCCAATGTCAGCTTACCCTCAAAAGATAAGCCGTTTCTTTTATCTGAAGAGTAAAAGCAAGAATTTCTTTGATAGAAGTTACATCTTGTTTGATTATCAAGTCCTGCCTGTTTCACTCAAACCAGTGAATCTCTGAAGGGAAAAAGACTGGAAGCATTGTCCTTCATTCATTAACAAAGTGGGTTTGTGGTCATTAACCTTTGACCTGTCGCTCATGTTTCTTCATGTTGTAAACATGTAGTAGTTAATGTCCTCCCTTTACAGATATCTTTCATTCTCTGTATCTGTCTGTCTTTGTGTGAGTGAGTGAATAGCTGTTGCTCAGTTGCCTGGCAAATACAAAGCCTCCAGGGGACATCTGCATCGATTGAAATGACGTATGCCAAGTCTACCCACCCACATAGACATGCTCTTTATCAGTCCCTCCGATACACACACAAACACACATATACACACACATACAGGCAAATATGCTAAACAGCATGGATTTTTTTCCACAAAACATTGAAAAACACTGACTGAAACCCCATTGAGTGACAGATGGGAGAGACAGGTAGTGTGTGTGTGTGTGTGTGTGTGTGTGTGTGTGTGTGTGTGTGTGTGTGTGTACATAGTTTTCCATGCAATTCAAAGCTTTTCCTCTTTCACTACCTTCAGTCTCTCAATAGTACATGTCATTTTAACTGTCTTTCCAAAAGAAAACTGACATGGAGAGATTGGAGGAGCACTTTCATGTCCCAGAATGCTTTCTTATAATAATGTTCCTCTCTCTGAATGGAGGCAGTGGTGGTAGTACCTCTTTTTCTAGTCTTGCTTTTATTTTGTCTGCATCTTTTCCAGTTTTGTCTGTCTCACTCTCGCACAACATGTCTCTTTTCATCCTGTTTTTTTTCACCTGTATCCTTGTTT